>NC_049215.1:2477500-2800000 GCF_013347855.1 Anguilla anguilla | reverse complement strand
GAGGTGAACATTCACCTAAGTTTGGATTCTGAAGCTGTGGTTCAGTTTCAATCAATTGCACCCGTATTCCAAGGCCCCCTTCTCTGGATTTTGGTCTCATTTTCAGTGAGACACATTCAACAGCAGTTGACCATTTTCTGTAACTAATTTGGGTTACTGTTGACTAATACTAGAAATGTATAATTCATCTGTCTGATCTCTTGCCAACAACATTTCTCAACAGTTCCTTGACACAGTGATATACAAGGAGAAAATTTACGAAGCACTTTGATTTAAAAAACCTACTGGACTGGATTCAGTTCCTTAGCTTAGCTTCATCACCATAGATTTGCAAGTTCGGGAATGAGTTCGCTAAGCTGTTTATGAATACAAAGCTAAAGCTAGCATGAAGTTCTGACACGAAGCTGAGGACAAATGTGGAGTGAATTTAGGTCTTTGGCTGTAAAACTGTGAGTGCTAAATCAATTCTGAAAGTTTATATTTTTTACACCTTTTGGACTAAAGTAAATACTGCTAGTGTTAGATTAATGCTTTGTGCCGTTTTTTTTCTTTCTGGATAAGATCTCAGCAGCGACAGCTTGCAGAATAATACGTTTTACAAAGTAAGAGACAGCCGGAATACACAGAACACTGGTGCTATTCTGGAGCGCATTGAAGAGGGTTCAGCAGGAATATACTCAAGAGAAAATACAGGTTAATGACAGCTGCCCGCAATAGCCCGGCCCCTTTAAGCCAATCGCGGATAAGGGATCCTCACCTGACCCGAAAACACGCCGAGAAAGACCGCCAATCCAAGCAAGCCGGGATGACAGGCGCAAACAACAGCGCATCCCGCTAACCGGATTTGCAATGCGAGGAAATAAAATGCAAAAAAATAAGGGGGGGGGGGGGGGGGGTGGGGAAGCCACCCCTGCTAAGTGAGAGAAGGATCATTTATTCCCCGCTTTTGTTCCGAGGGCTTGGGTTCATGGGAAGCAGGGGGAGCCAGAGCGGGGCTGGCCCCCTCGGGCCCGGGTTTGGCCGTGAGGCGGCCCTGACTTCACACAGCACACCTGAGTATACACATTTATATACAGCCCCTGCGCCAGTGCTGGAATATACCGCTCACTGTGACATCATCGCAGCTGCTGTCAATTTAAAAGAATTAAACCCGACCAGAAAAAATGGCAGAGGACTCCCACTCACCCTCTATTTCTCTCTCTGTCTCTCTCTCACTCTCTCTCTCTCCCTCTCACCTTCTCTCTCTCGCCCTCTCTGTCTCCTTCTCTCGCCCACTCTCTGCAGGGTGCAGGGTCAGGGGCAGCCCTTCTCTCTCTCTCTCTCTCTCTCTCTCACTCTCTCTCTGGCCTGGAGGCAGGGTGCAAGGGTGCAGGGTCAGGGGTGGCCCCTCTCTCTCTCTGGCCCGGGAGGCAGGGTGCAGGGTGCAGGGGTGCAGGGTCAGGGGAGGTCCCTGTTTCCCTGCGGAGCGCGGGCTGAGGCTCTCTCACACCTGCACGCCTGCATTAGGCACGGGGCGCGCGTGCTACGCCCCTGGCGTGTGCGCACATGTGGCGTCTGCACGCAGGAGGAGCCCTGCGCACGCAAGCCCGCAGCTCCACACGCACGGGTTAGGGGTTACCCGGAAACTAACGCCACACGATCTCACACCCCGTCACCTGCTGTTGCTTGGCAGCAGACTGGCTGTAGCTGAATAGCTAAACCCCCCCCCCCCCAATATTCTGGCTATGTCTCTGATTAATTCTGATGTTTCCACCCCATGATGGCCTGCTTTGCTGGCATTGACAATTCTTTGGTCCTCGTGTTGAGAGACAACAGCAGCCGACTACAAATGCAAATTCCGCACCTAGAACCGACTCTGGACCTTTTCTTAGCTTTCTTGTGCATGAACTAATGATGCATAGACAGACAGCTGGCCAAGAAACAGCTGAGCAGCCAATTGTCCGAGTACATTCGCTCGCCTAAAATGGGGGGACTGTGCATAAAATTGGCTGTGCACTTTAATATTCATGGTTTTAATTCAAATCCACTGCGTTGGAGTACTGAGCCCAAGCAACTAAGATGTGTCACTGTCCCAATACTTTTGCATTTAACTGTACAACTTTTGAGAGAAACCCAACACCAATATGAATAAATACGTGTGGTTTATAGCAGGGAATGCATTGTAAATTATCCAGCGAAATCAATCAGAAATTATGGAGGTTTATAGTTGGGTGTTTTCCCTTTGGAAGCAGCAGCGAAGGTTTGAGCCACGATCCCTGGTATCAAACAGGGCCGAGCCGTTTGCTGTAACGATGAAGAAGTGCAGCAATCGCAAATGGCCTTTAGTCTGGCCAGACAGCTGCTCTCTCTCCAGCCGTCTCAGAGATTTAAAGAAATCCGACATGCGAACTGCTTTACAGCGTATCAGGTGAACCTCCTGTGCATATTCCGTTTGAACTTCAAAATAACGCATAACCAGTCCTTTTTTAACTTAAAAAACCCTTTCAGAGATATGATCTATTTCCAAAACATAGCCCCTAAAGGGTTTTATATTACATTATACAGTCTTCATTCAATTCTTGACTTCACAATAAATTAATGAAATACTGATTGATTGATCCAGAAAGCATGATGAATTTAGACTCCGAAATAAAATCTTGAACAGTATCTTGCATTAAATAATTATGATGCCTTTATCCAAGTGAGATGAGTAATACTGTTTAAACACACACGACTGGGCATCCACCTTCCCCTGTTGGCGGAGTATGACCTTGGTCATGAATCACTTCCTCAGACAAAGAAATCATGGAATTCATGTGGAATGTGAGTAATATTATATGATAATAATTCTGCCAGCATTGTGAAACCTGAGACTGAACGCGTTCGCTTTTCCACGTACTCTGCACAACGTCTCGGTCCCTCGCTGCCTCGCCGATGGCAAGGAAAGACGGCTCAAACACAAGTGCTTACAACAGCATTGCTCTCTGGGAATGTGCATCACCCGGACGCAGAAACGCTGAATCATGGGAAGAGACTCAATTTGACTTTGCCCATCTTCTCACCAGGAGCCAGTTTAGCAAGAACCTGTGCAATATCCAGAACACACTATACAGAACACACTATACAGGACACACTATACAGGACACACTGTACAGAACACACTATACAGGACACACTATACAGAACACACTATACAGGACACACTGTACAGAACACACTATACAGGACACACTAGACAGAACACACTATACAGGACACACTATACAGGATACACTATACAGGACACACTACACAGGACACACTGTACAGGACACACTATGCAGAACACACTATACAGAACACACTATACAGGACACACTAGACAGGACACACTATACAGAACACACTATACAGGACACACTAGACAGGACACACTGTACAGAACACACTACACAGGTGTCAAGAAGTATGTCACTGTACAAAACCACATTTTACTTTAATAACAAACTTTAAAGGATTGTATTTGCATTGGTCAAAAGTAGGACATGTTGAGACAAACTAAAATAATTTACACTCCATTGATTTCTTAAGACAAGGGCGGCACAACTCCGGTCCTGGAGGGCCGGTTTTATCTCACATAAACTGCACAGTTATCCTTCAGTGTGCACATGCAGAACAGCCCAACACAGGTTTTATCTCAAATAAACTGCACAGTTATCCATCAGTGTGCACATGCAGAACAGCCCAACGCAGGTTGTATCTCACATGAACTGCACAGTTATCCATCAGTGTGCACATGCAGAACAGCCCAACACAGGTTTATCTCACCTCTGGCACTTTCAGTGGGATTCCCTGAAACACAATACAAAGGAGAAACATGCTGACATCAGGAGAAACTGAGGGCTGTGCTGCCAAATTACACTTTCATAATTACACAGACAGACAAGATAATCCACCCCACCATAAAATAATCAGGTCAGAACCCAGCAAAGTGCTTTGCCACTCGAGAGAAGGAATGCCGTACAGTTACAAGTCAGTTCCATTCTTTTTTTTTTCTGCTGAGCTGTGTTTTACCCAAAAATGGTCTTACTCGGAGATTACAGAGACCTGAAGCACAATTAAAAGGCAAAAGGAAAAAACAAAACAAAAAAAAACAAAACACGCAGGAAAAGTAACTGTGCCTTACTGTGTCTAATTTAGAGCTAGCAGGGGTAAACTGTGGTTTCTCCATGTTTGGTACGTTTATTGCGCTCTCTAAAGCCACATAATGTAGCCCAAGTGTTCAGCTTGGGAAACAGGTTGATGTTGCACTTGCGTAAACAATACTTATGAACTGCGCATGAAAATGGAACAACCAACACATTTCCACCCTGGGATGAAAGATAGCTTTGTTTCCAGGTTGTCATAGTAACGGTGAATTGGTGTCCACAGGCCTGCCATTAAAGCCCCCCCCCTCCCACCCGCTGCCCTAAGAGGACACTTGGGTATAATTAGCATTGTTCTTATCGGGAAATAAATTGAATATTATATTGCCGTGAGACTATTTTTCAACAATCTTTTTGCGTGAGAAACACGAAACTGGTTTTAAACATTGTTTGAAAAAATAACTTTTAACACAAGATGGCACGCAGAAGCATGAGAATTCTCCATTTAAAGTATTGATAGCGACATTAAATTGTTCGACATAACATCTTGGAAACCGTCAGTTTCAGACCCGGTGTTTATGTAACATGCATTCTGAATCAATTACATGACGTTTTTGAGCAGCTTCACCGCATTAAATGGTGAGTCACAGTTCACGTGGTCCATAAACTTCACCAAAGGTCGCACCGCTTGGCCTCGGTCCAGTCGGCATTGTTAAAAGTCAGACAATAATTCAGGCTTGAATGTTGGAGGTGTGACCTCACAGTCTCAAGCCAAAACCACGGTTCTTTGTGAAAGAAGCCAAACCACTGAAGCTGGATGAAAGGTGTACAACTACGCACAAACCTGCTGAAAGCAGAAAAGCCCTTTCCTGGGGGTCAACGGATTAAAGTTCCAAGGATTGGTTGCAGAGAAGAAAATGTGATACACCTTTTATGTGAATCGCTTATGGATTCCCCCCCCCCCCCCTTTTATTATTTTAACAACAAAGTTATTGTGAAATAAGCAGCGTAGGAATTTATTAAGACTTGTTCTGTTTAATCCAGCAAAGTCACATCTAATAAATCCTATACAAGCGCAGCACTGATCGAGGATTACCACTTTGAAATTCAGTAAAGAATTAACTCACGCTAAAGAGAGTAACATTTTTTGATGTCGGTTAAGAACTGCTTACACTGGAACATGCTCTGTTCTGAAGGACTTACATAAGGTTTCTATTTATCACAAGTTTTATCATAAACCACTGGGTGTGTGACTGTTCTTACAGAACTGAAAAAGTTGTTTGTTGTACATTATACAACACTCTAAAGGGCATTGCCAAAATACTAGTACCACAGATATCATAATTCAAACGCTTTTGCGTTTGCTAGCCAGCCTCTTTTGAAATGGCTCTTTGCATGTTGTTAGCCACACTAGCTAGCTAGTAAGTGATATACTGAGTGCTAGCCACTGACAGTCACTGCACGTGCAGATGGCTTCCAGGAGTTTGCTTTCTCACATGATTTTGTGATCCTGCCCACCCAGGAGCTGTTATGGTCAGGTGCATTACAAACTGCACGGTCCACCGCAAAATAGAACATCATCGACCGCGATGAATGAGGCATCGCAACCACGGGAACCGCATCAAGGCCTAATGCTTTATGTGTTTTTATCTACAAATAAATTAACTAAAAACTCATCTCACAAATAAAATATGTTTGTGTTATCAACATCAACCTATTATTATTGTTGTTGTAGTTGTTGTTGTTGCTGTTGCTGCTGCTTTTATTACTAAAAACTACCCCAAGAAAAGTTTCATTGAAGCACACTGCTGCCGGTGTGATAGGCCTTTTTGTTACATGAAATAAGTAAGCCCTATATGGTGAAATGGAGTGCCTAAGATTTGGTTGAGAGGCACTAAATCTTTCGGGGGAGACCTTGTCTCCAGAGGACAGGTAGGCCATCCGGGCAGCACATTGCACATGGCAGTAAGTCAGCGAAAGAGTCTGTAAGGAAATACAGAGGTAAAGAGGAGCTGTCAGGCTTTTGGGAGCAGGGAGAAGAGTGGCCTAGCCCTGGCTGGTGGCGGTGGATGAGAGGGGAAAGCATGTCAGAAAGAGCTGAAGCCACGATGTGTGAAGCATGCGCTCAGCTTTATTTCCTTTGGAGCGGTTCAGAACGGTACTGACTGAGAAAAGGAAAGGCATAGTTGTGAGTTTTCACACGCAATTATGAAATTAAAGTCATTCCGTGTTTTCATAAGCGCTGTTGAGTTTATCATTCATTTTCCATGAGGACTTAAATCATAACGGCATTTTTTATTGTTATTGCTACCATTACGTTCATGGCTGTAGTATTACATGAAAGGGCTTGCAAAGTTGCAGTGTGCTATGTAATAACGTTGGCATGATAACTGCAAAAACAACAAAAAGTATTTGCACGTTTAACTCATTTAATGTGAGTGCGTGTGTGTGTGTGTGTGTTGGTTGGATGGTTGGAGTGCTGATATATTGCACACTTTAAATAAGCACGTCTTGACATTGTTCTATTATAATTTTCAGTGCGACGTTCATTTTTGCACATGAATGGCAATAAAAAAGCCTTTCACTATCTGTGCCCAGTACAGCAGGGGTTAGCACTGAGGTGAAAGTTCAATCCTACCTCAATCTTGTGGGATGGGATGCTTGACCAGGGTTAAACGATCGGTTGCTTGGCAACCGGTTTAAAAACAAACAAGTCTGCCGTGGAACTGGTCCCAAAACCTGTTATCGGCGCTCCATTTTCACACACTTAAACTCGCTCCGGCCGGCCTCGTCACTCGCCATCTTTCCCAAAAACTGCTGAGAGCCCTTCATCAGCGGGCCGGTCGCGCCGCAAACAGCGAGACCCCCAGCGCTAAACAACGGGCGCACAGAGGCCGACAGGAAAATCAGCGGCGAATGCTATGGCGTTAGCGCCACCGATACCGCGTCTCCGGACAAAGGCCTCCATTATTCACTGAGTTCCACGGCTTCTAGCGGCGTGCGCGCGTATCTCTCTGCCCTTTCCGCACGCAGATACACAGATGACGCAAGGTGACACTTGATAATGCCGCACGCTGTTGCCCAGTCGGACCTGAACTGAGTTAGCCTACGAGGAGACCGGCCCGCTTCTGTAATGTCAAGAGAGAGAAAATGCGCTGGAATCACAGCAATAGCAACATCTAGATTTGATGTCTGAAAATTGTCTGTCACTTCCATTGTTCATGCAGTCATGCGTCAAGGAATATTGCACTTATAGTTATAGTTTCAATCTGTCATTTATTTAAAATTTACCAAAGAGGGCATCATTCTGTCTGAACTAATAGCTTCTGAAGCTGAAACAGGTTACACACACACACACACACACGCACACACACAGACAAATCCCTGATGACTAGGATGCAGCATGAAAATCAACAACAATAATAGATTAATACATTTTAAAAATTTTTAAATTGGTAAATGACTTGTGAAAGCCATCTCTAACATATCTGGGTGAATTAGATGATCTACTTTTGACTGGTGTTCCATAAAAAAAATCTTGTGGTTAGGACGCGTTAACCTGCCAAATATATCACCATAAAAATAGTTGTTTGCCATAACTTTGTTAATGAGTGATTCATAACGACTGTCTGGCATGATTGGCGTCTGAAGGAGACAGATGCGACGTGACTAACGCTTCGCTCAGTGATCCGTGCAAAGAATTTGAGTGCGTGAATGACAGATAAATTATGAGCATGGAGTTGGAAGCGGCTCTAAGGAAACTTAAATTCTCATTAGGGAAGCAAAGGCAACTTCAGGCAGCTACAAAGGCCTAGCTACTCATTATCTGGACAGTTCAGCATTAAGAACTTATTTCTGTTTTCGCCATCATTTCTTACACAGTGCGATTTAAACTGTCAAGTCAGCTTAACAGGCCTGTGGTCGTTAGCCCAGATGTTCAAGATGGCCACACTTTCAAATATATACATATATATATTCCGTTTAACAGGCTTAGACCTGACAAATGAGTTACAAAGTGCCCTGCAGTATCAGTAGCCAAGATCAAAAAGCAATAGAAACCGTTGCTAAGGACAGAGCAGAGCGACCATCTGAAGATGTTTATAACGTGTTTCACAGGACGGCTTGTTTCTGACCGGCGCATTCTCTGCATAATCTCAGCTCCGAGCCCCTGGTGTACTGCTGCACTACACCCTGTACCAGTCTGACCATAGAGAGCAGGTAATCCCCTTAATGGTCCTCTTACACCCTGTACCAGTCTGACCATAGAGAGAAGGTAATGCCCTTAATGGTCCTCCTACACCCTGTACCAATCTGACCATCGAGAGCAGGTAATGCCCTTAATAATCCTTCTACACCCTTTACCAATCTGACCATAGAAAGCAGGTACTGTTTCCCAGGGCAGTCACAGCCACTAAATTGTTCATTCATGGTTTTAAATTGCCCCATTGCAGAGAAATGAAATGCAAAAACCACAGCCATTATCCAGTCAACAACTGTCCTTAAATTTTACAAAAGCGTTGTGTTTGCAACGATACAAACTGCTGCCTGAATCTGACTGTGGGTAGAGTTGAGGAGCGTGGCTGACTGAGTTCGGGCTGTGGTGCGTTCGGTTCCTCCGTGTCGCTGCACAGGCCGATGCCTGCGTAATGAGGAACAGCCGGAGGAGCGGCCCGCTGGACCGGCCCGCTCTAGAGCAAACACAATTACAGAGGTAGGAAAACCTGGGACAAACGGCTTCGCTGGAGCTGACATCACTTTGTGGAGCGCGCTCAGTTTGAGACACGCACGGCCTCGGCGCGAGTAGCCGCGCCTCGGCCGCCGGCAGACGCCTGAAGCGCGGCTCTCCCATCGGGCGCATACCGCCTGCACTGCCCGCGACGGGTCAGGGACGTCGCCCCGGCAATTATCAACACCCACTGACGTTATCCTACAAAACTGCCTCCATAAATTACACGGGCTAACGCACATTAACATTAACCAGCTTTTTTTCCTCCTCCTCTCTCTCTCTCTCTCTCCCCCCCCCCCCCCCCCCCCCCCCCCCCCCGTAATAAACGTGTGAAACTTTTACGCACGACCTCAACAAATAAACTTTTGCGGTACAATTGCCAGAAAAGGAACACGCGTGATTTATTTGCTTCCTCTGTGCAGTTTGAAAAGTGAGGAAAGTGAACATCAGAGTTTACCCTGCCCAGTGTGACTTTGGCTTGTGTAGCACCCCAATGAGAGGGGTGTATTCTATTCTGTTCAACTTCATTTGTAGAGCACTTTTTAGAGAGACACGGTCACAAAGGCCTTTACAGTGGAAATACAGAAGAAAATTGGGCCAAAACAACTAAAGCAGATCAAGGCTTGAACCCCCATAGAATGATCAATTGATGTAAAAAAAAATAATAATAATAAATAAATAAAAAACTCCCCAGTGAGAAGGAGGACACACAAATCGTGGCAAGAAAAAACTCCCCAGTGGGAAGAAATCTCAGGAGGAATCCGGTAATAGGAGAGCCCATCCCCCACGGCCCGGTATAATAGTTAAGCTAATATGAATGGTAACAGAAATATAATGAGGGATGTATCAGAGCAAATGATAAAGTGTGTTGGGCAGCTTACAGTCAGAGGTAGTTATAGCTGGTAAAACATGCAGTCCAAGCACAGAGAAGTATACTCATAAGTAATAGAGCATGGTGAGAAACCTATTCTCTGTGACAAATGCTAATTACTGTCGAAGGCTGATTGCTTAGATTTACACAAACTGTGAAATCTCCTAGTCCAGGGCTATCCAGTCTAACCTGAAAAGGGTCGGCGTGGGTGTAGGTTTTTGTTGGAGCCGAGCATCATGTCACCTGATTCTACTTACCAAGGTATTGACTGAAGACCATTATTAGTTCAGGAGTTGAATCAGGTGTCTTCGTGCTTGGCTTAACCTCTTAGCGCAAAGCCCCTAGTGGTCGGCACGTGCTGAGATTACTAAACTCAGACATTCAGTGCTACTGCAACCAAAGTGTGAGTTAAAAACAGAAACACTTTGGTTTACT
This sequence comes from Anguilla anguilla, assembly GCF_013347855.1. Taxonomy (NCBI): domain Eukaryota; kingdom Metazoa; phylum Chordata; class Actinopteri; order Anguilliformes; family Anguillidae; genus Anguilla; species Anguilla anguilla. Next base: position 2,789,865 of record NC_049215.1, on the reverse strand, counting down.
TTCATTAGTAGACGATACACGACAACTATGCTGCTTTGTCGCTCTGGTCGTTCATTTAACACGCACCCCTCCCTGCAGTTTCATCTGCAACTACGCCCACACCCATGACATAATGGACAATATTGTCTATCTGGCCATTCATAAAATATTCTTTTACCACTCAAAAATCGTATTCCGCCATAGCAACAAGATAAACCTGACAATATCCCTAAGATACGCCAATACAGCAATGAAAACGCTGCTAACTGAATAACGAAATAAACGAGACATTTTTAAAAAATTATGCCATGTCATTCTACAGTCAGTATCTGGGACTAAATATTGAATAAATACACAACCTTACCATTGGTTTTATGCGTAGAAATGTCCCTTTTGAGACTGAGTTGTCATATATTGTCTTGGACAATCCGTTTGTGAAATATACGCGCATTTGTGATGCCTGGGTACCTTCAAAAAATAGCTGGGCATAATACCACACCTGTCGTTTACGGCGTTGTCGCCATTTTTAGTACAGTCTGGCTTGATTGACAATTAATTTATTCAGTAGGTGAGAGTATAAGCTTTCTAACGACGTATAACATGTCTAATTTTGATTTTGGAATAGCGTTTTATAGGTCAGCGTAACCGAACATGTTCTTATCATATTCACTTACAACGCAATCACTCTGTGGTAGCAGTAAAAGATGCTACACCTAACGAAACGTTGTCAACGTTTTTCATAATTTCTTGGAAAATACTATTATTATTGAGGACTTCTGGGCATAGCTAAGCCATAAATTTGCTGATAGACCTATCTGACATCGTTTTCTGGGGCAAAACAGAAGCGGATTGAACTGTACCATTGATTTACTGTCTCTGTCTCCATCTGCTGAACACAGATAAAAATGTAAGTTTTACTGCTCAAAATATTTCGGTTATATACGTTATTTTTTAAATTGAGTGTCTTTAAATAGCTTGGCGGTATTATATAATGTGGATATTTCACACTGTAATGTAAGAGTAGTGTAATAGTTTTTGTGATGCATGCAACAGTGATGAAGAGAGTGTTGGAACATTGCCAAAACGTGGTGGATGGTTGAAAATTGTTTTTGTATCGTCCCATCCCCATACAAGAATACATACGAGAGTACAGAGTATAGAAATACATTCAAGAGTTCATTATTACACATTTAGGTACTGTACAGCATTGTGTGACAATATTGTGGCGACCCTGGTGTAGGTAGCTATAGGCAGCAAGCTACGATGGGGTAATTCCTATGTTCCCCGAATTTATATGGCACATAATGGGAACATGACGAAGGGTCCTATGTTCTCAGGGTCCTATTTTCCCTAGCTCTACATGAAATCTTATCTGTTTTCGGTAGATAGAGACAGAGGCAGTAAATCAATGATTTTCTGCCTTACTCCACAAAACGATGTCAGCTATGTCTATCAGCAAACAAATGGCTTATCTATGCTCAGAAGTCCTCAATAATAATAATATTTTCCAAGAAATTATGAAAAATTGTTCACAACGTTTTGTCAGGTGCAATAGAACTTAGGACCCTGGGAACATAGGACCCTGGGGACACAGATACGCTCCCGCTACAATTGGTAGCTAGCTAGGCGGCGCCATGTAAATACTTGCTTGTGTATAGCTGTGTGTAGCTAGGTGTAGTTAGCGTGCTTTTGTGTGTTAATAGTGTAGATCCGTGTTACGTGTGCTTGTACAGTTTTGTTGTGTATCACGTCTCTTGTAGTAGTTATTGAGTTTCCCCCGTGTTCCTTGCCCCTCGTCTTGTGTATGTGTTGTGCCTAAATTGCTGTAACGGTCTGAGAAGTAAACCAATAGTTAGGACTGGTAAAATAAACCGGAGCTCTGTGCGAGCGATTCGTAAAACTCCTGTCTCTGCCTCCATTTTGTCTAACTCGCCGCAATATTTTAGCATTATTTTTTAAATCTGACATCAATGTTTCATCTTAAACCTTCATAAGGGGCTCATTTATATGCTTTACAATGGACAAAAGCATTATATTCCTTTTTGGAGAGATTTTGGATATGTTTCTGGACCCCTAGCTATTTTAGATCACTGTACTGACAGAAAGCTTTAATTACCACTTGAAAATGATGCAACAGTGAGTTTCTTGAGTAAATACAGTTGATTTAGTGAAATACGTGAATTTGTTTTGATTTACAGCAATGCATAATTTAGACATTTTGGGTATATTTGGGTATATTTGGATTCAAATACATTTCTACACTTTACTTATCTTGTATGGGGTATTGGAACCAATTAAATTCTCTCAAAAAGTGCAAACCACGCCTTCTGGTCATATTGGCAGGCTCAATTACACCAGGCAAGATCAACAGAGCACAGAAAAACATTTGAATACAAAAAAAATCGTATTTGACCCAGGTCTGCTCTGCAAAGCTTACTGTATGTGCTGTGAAGTGGATCAACCATGGTTAGAAAGTCTATAGAAGCTAAAGTCCCATAATGCAATGGAAGACCACCTGAGGTTGAAGGTTACAGAAGCAGGTAAAATTGTGTGATTGGTGATTTCTTCTTCTATAAAACCGCCATCAGCAGATAGGGGTCACTGTAGGTCAGAACCAGTAAAGGGACAGTGTAATGGGCTTGTAATCTAAAGGTTCCCAAGCGGGTAACTGCCGAGGTATCCTTGAGCAAGGTTCTGGCCCGAAATTGCTTCAGCATATATCCCACAGTAAAAATGGCAGTACTGTAAAATTCCAGGAACTGAATCCAGAATCCACAGACAGCAGTCTTTATGCGAGAGATTGATTCTCTCATAATCGCTGTGTGTCATGTTGGGGGAGTGTATCCTCTCATCCGGGGGCGGGGGGGGGGGGGGGGGGGGGGGGGGGGGGGCGTGTCAGGTTTCTGAAACCGCCACTAAAATATGGGCCCTACATCCAGAGCACAGCAGGGGGGCACGTCTCCTCGCCCTGTTTGCGCACCCAGGGCCCGGCGATCGATCGCAGCGCATCACGGCAACGCTTAATCAGATCGGGCGGCAGCTGCGTCGCTCGTCGGATTTAAGAGCTAAATCTCAGAACCTGAGAGCGGCTGAAGTGACCTCACCGTCACATTTATCCACCATCTCAACTGCAATCAAAATCCTACAGAAACAGACGCAGTAAACACTACGCTAACTGAAATCCTGCTTGAGCTCGCTGAATTCATATCATTTATTAGCGCTGAATTGATATTGATGGTAAGCATCAAGTGAAACACAGCTAGGTAGAATACCAGGGAGGGCAGGGAGGTTAAATACTGAAGAAATTAAATGCATGAATAATTAATATCCCAATCCCCACTGTGAGATTCCTTTCGACTGTTCTGCTTTAATGTGAGAATAAAATGTTGCTACATGACATCAGGAACGTGTGAATTATTACTCGTAATGATATTTATTATGTTGAATGAGTAAGCAGAGACCTTCAGCCTTCTATAGGTTCATTTCACACACCTTTTTCAAACACATAAATCCATGAAAAATGACTTCAAATGCACACATAAATATATTCATGATGTTTAAGAACAGGACCCAACCTGGCCTGCTTCTTGACTTTGAGTGACAGCGGAATCGGCATGCATTCAGAGAGCCTGGCTGCTTGAGCGTGCCGAAGACATTTGAAACCATTTAGAGAGGTTAAGGGTGTACCATCTCCATCTTACCCCTGTGTCGCAATCTGCTGTAATGGCAGATTAGACTGGGTCTGGTGCCAAGCCATGCAGAAGAGTTCTGTCTCTCCATTTTGGGAGTGGGCTGCCCTCCCCAACCAAAACTGCCATTCCAAAATGCTTAATTTATAGCGTAAATAATTGTGTCCAGGTGTTCAGCAGGAATTGAAGTCCAGGGTCTTTGCTTTTTTGAACTGTGAGTAATATATGAAAGATAGCGTTACATCAAGTAGGCGCACAATCTCGTCATTGTGTGCCCAGCTGTGTTAAGTTCAAGTACAACAATAATCACACCAGACCATTTGGATCTCATCTTTTTAGTCGTCCATGGAAGAATTGGGTTTGTGTGTGTGTGTGTGTGTGTGTGTGCGGGCCTGCATATGCATATGTCTGTACGTGTGTGTATGTGTGTGTGTGCATGTGGGTGTATGTGTGGGTGGGAGTGTGCATGTGTCTATGTATGTATTTGTACATTGTGTGTGTGCATGTGTCTATGTATTTGTACATTATGTGTGTGTGTGTGTGTGTGTGGATGTTTGTGTGTACATGTGTATGTGTGTGTGTGCGTGTGTGTGTGTGCGTGGATGTTTGTGTGTGTGTGTCTGTGGGTGTGTGTGTGCATGTGTATGTGTCTGTATGTGTGTGTGGAGGTTTGTGTCTGTGTGTGTGTGTATGTTTGTGTATGTGTGCATGTGTCTATGTATTTGTACATTACGTGTGTGTGCGCACGTGTGTGTCTCTGTGTGTGCATGAGTGTGTCTGTGTGGATGTTTGTGTGTGCGTGTATGTGCGCATAAACGCATGTGTGTCGGTACAGTATGTACCACCATGCATGCGTGTGGGTTTATCTGGGTTGTCTTCTCATCAGGGGATTGGCTGCTTTGTTCTGCTGCAGGAAAGACATTTCGGGGGTGGAGGACTGCTAATGAGAAAAGTTCAAAGAAAGTCCAAACAGCCAGTTTCAAACCTCAGTAAACAGGGAGACTGCATGTCCAAGGAGGAAGTGAACAGCGAGGTAAAAGGTTCAAAAGTTCACGGCTTAACACTTTGAGAAAGGCACCTTCACTTCAAACTCCCCCCTGAGGTTTCCAAATGTACCAGACTTGAGGGAACTTATTTACTCCTTTTACTGAGCCTGAACGTGGACTAATCTATAGTGAATACTCAATTATGTTGAGTCAAAAGGCCTGTCTTATTTTATAAGCCCGTAAAACACACGGTAATGACAGAGAGGAGGAGGAGGACGACCATGGGACATTCAAGGCTGAGACTAAAACAATAGCAACATCACATCAGATGGCGTGAAATCATTTCCGTCACCTGTAATCCCGTCCTTTTAAAGGCCTGTTTATCAAGAAAGCTCCGTTTTATCAAAAAATGCCTGTGCTCCAATCAGCATTGTGAGAGGATTTTTAAAAAAGAAAGTTCCAGAAAAGATTATTTGCTTCAGCTGTCTGTCTTCTCTATCCCTCTCATGAACCCCCCCCCCCCCCCCCCCCCGCACCCAACCCCATACAGATCACTGCAGAAAACCCGGGTCCATATTCATAGTCTCTCAGAGCAGAAACACTCACTCATGCTAACCATGGCCATTGCGAGTTAAAAGGGTGAAAACTCCCTGTCTGAGATGCTTAATTAGCCCTTTAAGGCCTGAGATCACAAATAAATGATTAGAATGCTCTTAACTGAACATTCCAATGCTGATGTAACAATCACTTCAAGCAATGGTGTTCTAGAACACTGACTTTTTAAAAAAACAACAAAAAAAAAAACACATTCCAATCAACCTGCTCTTCAAAGGGTTAATACACGAAGCCTAAAAGGCAGAAATCCCTGTGCCTTCTCACAGGAATGTGTGTGAGAGGACATTTCGCTGGCCGGACGTTTCGCTGGTCGGCCTGTTCCCGAGGCCGCGCTGCCACGTCTCGAGGCTCCAGTTCCACCGCCACTCCGGTCAGCTGATCGTGGTCTGGCCCCTCTCCAGCATAATGATGGTTTATCCCGCCGAAGGCAGCAAGGCCTGCCCCGCGTTGTTTTGGAACGGGCCATCCGGTAGTTACAGGAGAGCGCGGTTGATCAATTTTCAATTACACAGGAAGTAACCGGGACCACTGACCTATAAACACAATATCCAGAGATGGAGACCTCGGTAAACAGAACTGTCATTGATTCACATTTGCTCATAGGTGAAAGCAGATTCTAAGTTCTATTTATTTGAGCTATTTAGTAAGACTTAATATTATCACACAAGTGAACTAACAGCTTTGTGATGAAAATGGATGTGTGCATCCTTATTTCATCACATGCATGTGTTGAACTTTTGCATCGGGATTAAATTCTGCACGGTGGGTTGAGATACTGTGTATATTTTACTCCCATCATATGCAGCTAACTAACCAAATATTATTTCAAATATTATAGTTGTTTTCATTTCAGAAGTCACAGCACTATAACTTCTGTGGGAGACCAGAGGAAGACATTATTTAGGGCAGTTTAGTGTGTGCTAACAACTAAAAGTGCCGACTCTGGACTGACAGCCCTGCAGGGGTAGACATATATCCAAGGGATAAATGGGAGGGATTCAGTCAGTTGGGATAGCAGTTTTTATTGGTCACTGACCGTCCGAGTGACTGTGGCTTGATGTCTGTATCATTGGGTCTCCTCTACCCCTGCTCTGCGCATGCTTGCTCTCTGTGCACGTGTATGATTGGGTCTCCTCTGCGCATGCTTGCTCTCTGTACACGTGTATGATTGGGTCTCCTCTTCCCCCACTCTGCGCATGCTTGCTCTCTGTGCATGTGTATGATTGGGCCTCCTCTTCCCCCACTCTGTGCATGCTTGCTCTCTGTGCACGTGTGTGATTGGGTCTCCTCTGCCCCCTGCTCTATGCATGCTTGCTCTCTGTGCACGTGTATGATTGGGTCTCCTCTGCCCCCACTCTGCGCATGCTTGCTCTCTGTGCATGTGTATGATTGGGTCTCCTCTGCGCATGCTTGCTCTCTGTGCACGTGTATGATTGGGTCTCCTCTGCGCATGCTTGCTCTCTGTGCACGTGTATGATTGGGTCTCCTCTTCCCCCACTCTGCGCATGCTTGCTCTCTGTGCATGTGTATGATTGGGCCTCCTCTTCCCCCACTCTGTGCATGCTTGCTCTCTGTGCACGTGTGTGATTGGGTCTCCTCTGCCCCCTGCTCTACGCATGCTTGCTCTCTGTGCACGTGTATGATTGGGTCTCCTCTGCCCCCACTCTGCGCATGCTTGCTCTCTGTGCATGTGTATGATTGGGTCTCCTCTGCCCCTGCTCTGCGCATGCTTGCTCTCTGTGCACATGTATGATTGGGTCTCCTCTGCCCCTGCTCTGCACATGCTTGCTCTCTGTGCACATGTATGATTGGGTCTCCTCTGCCCCCACTCTGCGCATGCTTGCTCTCTGTGCACGTGTATTATTGGGTCTTCTCTGCATCCACTCTGCACATGCACAGCTTGTGACTGCAGTGTGAAAAGAAGCTGCTGGTGGGCAGGATTCGGAGGATCTTCATTCTCCTGAGCTGGCAGCAGGCATCGTATATGAGCACTGTTATACATAGTTTACAAATTGGTCATTCCCAAATTCAGTTGGGATTGGAGATGCCAAAATTGCAAAGAAAAATTAAAACATTTATATGTGTTTACACATTGCCATGCCAACTAATTTGCTAATATTCACCATTTGTATAGTTCAACAAAGTACATGCAGCATAATAGGGTAAGTTCATGGTTGTGAAATATTGTCGCTCTGTTTTAAAAATGATGTGAAATAAGAAAACTCAAAGAAAGCTGTGGTTGGCTCTGCAAGTCTGCTAATACTTCCAAAGTCATAAAGTCAGAACTTAAGAATTCAGACAGAACCTGTACAGAGTAGTACAAGAAAGAAAGAAAGCAAGTGAAATAATCTGAGAAAGCTACAAATCTTGATATAATTTTTTAGCCAACACTATACCGTGGCTATAGACTATGGATAAAAAAGTTTAACAGTAGTTGTTTGAATAGTAAAAACACTGCAAAAACACACAAAAAATTACTATTTCACTCTTACATTTAGACATTTAGACAATCTTATTTCTGTTACTTTTTTGTTAAATAAGACAAAAATATTTTCTAATTTCAAGATTTTCCAATGGGGTACGAAAATTTAACTTGTTGAACAACTTGTAACTTAAAACAAGCTAACATTTTCACATTTTAAAGTCTCATTACAAGACTAAAACACTTAAGGTTAAAATACTAAAGACATGTATTTGCAGTAAATATTCATTACCATGAATGTATATTACATATTTTTATGTGTCTCTTTCTTTAGAAGTTTGAAAATGTAAACATGTAAAATGTCATCGTGATAGCAATTTATGGCCCATTTGAGGTTCCAAAATCTACATACATAAATAAATTTTACACCAACAGTGAGAGTTTGAGGCTATGGCACAGAAAACAGGGAAATCCTAGCCATAACAACAAACGTGTCGTGTTAATAATCCTATTCCACCACTGTCTGCTTTCTCACTTTATTATCCTCCAAGGTGTGACTTGGCTTTAGCTGAAAATGAGTCTATAATTAACATTGTTTGAGTCATACACAAGGGAACAGAGTCTCATGCTCCAAAAATGATGACAGAAATAGGTTTTCACAGTTATATAAGCTGATGCTTTCCCCCCCCAACGTGTACCACGGTTTAATACAACATTAGTCTTTAAAAATTCCTTGGGTTTAACACTTTGAGAAGACATAGGAAAGAAATCCTGCAGTCCTCTATTAAAAGTGCTTTCTCATATGCACAGGTGTAGCCTCTCATTCGCCTGAGGCAAGATTTCAGACTGGTGGGGAGGGGGGGGGGATTGCAGACTGGTGGGGGGGGGGGGGTGATTGCAGACTGGTGGGGGGGGGGGTGATGGCAGACTGGTGGGGGTGGGGGGGGGGTGATTGCAGACTGGTGGGGGGGGGGGGTGATTGCAGACCTGGTGGGGGTGGGGGGGGGGTGATTGCAGACTGGTGGGGGGGGGGGGGGGGGTGGTTGCAGACTGGTGGGGAGGAGTGATTGCAGACTGGTGGGGGGGGGTGGTTGCAGACTGGTCGGGGGGGGGGGGTGATTGCAGACTGGTGGGGGGGGCGGGTGATTGCAGACTGGTGAGGGGGAGTGATTGCAGACTGGTGGGGGGGGGGGCGTGATTGCAGACTGGTGGGGGTGGGGGGGGTGATTGCAGACTGGTGGGGGGGGGTGATTGCAGACTGGTGGGGGGGGGTGATTGCAGACTGGTGAGGGGGAGTGATTGCAGACTGGTGGGGGGGGCGTGATTGCAGACTGGTGGGGGGGTTGATTGCAGACTGGTGGGGGTGGCGGGGGGTGATTGCAGACTGGTGGGGGGGGGTGATTGCAGACTGGTGGGGGGGGGTGATTGCAGACTGGTGGGGGGGGGGCGATTGCAGACTGGTGGGGGGGGGGTGGTGATTGCAGACTGGTGGGGGGGGGGTGATTGCAGACTGATGAGGGGGAGTGATTGCAGACTGGTGGGGGGGGCGTGATTGCAGACTGGTGGGGGTGGGGGGGGGTGATTGCAGACTGGTGGGGGGGGGTGATTGCAGAATGGAGGGGGTGGGGGGGGTGATTGCAGACTGGTGGGGGTGGGAGGGATTGCAGACCGGGTGAAATTGGCTGTGGACCAGGGGGAGTGGCTGCCAACTGCGGATGCTACGTGTGGATTCTAGTTCTAGAGCTAACCCTGCTTGTTCACATTCACAATATGCGTAAAGCCCGTTTTTTTGCTGGCTGGGTCCATTGTTCTACTTTTTTTAAATGAATGCTCCAAACTGAAAAGAGCTAACACATTCAGACAGGATGCTGCTTTCTTTACTGGTCTCCAAATCACTCACCAACCAGTCCCGGGCTAACATATTTTATAAGTAGCAACTGGTGAGATAACAGCACTGCTTTATGGGTAATTATCTAATATTGTTGAGAATCTAGCTCCAGCAGTGCTTGAATAATGCATGTCCTATTTTCTCAGATACCTTATGGAGTCCAAAACCTGTCACTGCTCTTTCCCACTGCCAAAACCGAGACAGGGAGGGAAAAAAAAGCGGCTTTCTCAGCATCCGCGATAAAGATCTGCATTATCAGTGGGATTTTCTCCTCGTCTCTCTGTTGTTGTTTTCCTTTCTCTTTTTTTGGGAATCGCGCTGCCTGTTTGCTTCTCGCCTTTTTCCACTGTCAAGGAGAATCAGCGAAGGATGCGGGCATTCGGGGATAAGGTGCTTTCGCAATGACATCACCTCTGCTTGGCACCGGCCTTCCCAAGGCACTGTGCTAGCATGAAGCCGCGGCGGGCGCCCAGCTCGACTGCCAGGCTGAAGCCCGGGCCTGCAGACGCAGAAAGAACACGAGGACAAGTTATTGCATTTTTTTATCCTCTTTCAAATTGAAACAGAAGATCCAGGTTTCTTCCCAAAAGCATACGAGCAAACAGTACTGTGTCATGGCACAAGAGCCTCTGGTTTCTCAATGTTTGGCACTTTATAGCAGGACTATACCTCTCAATGTTGTTAACTTTTCTATTTCTTTGGTTGTCGTATTGTTCTGTAGAAGAGCATCCTAGTCTCAGAAGTTGCTACTTTAGAATAACAGTGAAGTTTTAATTTAGGGCTCAGCTGTGCAAGTCATTTTTCCATAACTTTGAGGAATAAACTGAGCATAACTTTTTTTTTGGAGGGGGAGAGCTACACAGGGCCCTCTCCTTGAGTTAATATATAATACAAAAATAAATATAATGAAGGGTCTACAACAATGCAGTTAATTTTACTAGCCTTTCAAATGTTTTCTTAATGGATAATTAACTATAATGTTCTTGGCACTGGTAGCTACTGAGCCCAGTTCTCTATAAAGCTGAACAAATAAAGACAAATTCTTGTGAGGTGTAAAATGCATTAACATTTTACAGTGCACTATTATTTCCCAGTCTGAAATTAGTTAATAATTGCCCACTGCTGCATAGGTTAATTATTCATCTTTATGTTTCCCTTCCCCGGCTGAGACTTTCTTATTGCGGCTTGTTTTATTAACTTATTTTTCTTTCGCTATATTTCAGGGCCCCATATTCTATCTCTTTAAGGCCTTTATTCTTTAATAAATGTATTTTTCACTGGCTTTCCTTTATGCCACAGGGAACAGCCATCCAAATATTTTTTATCATATGAAATACTTTTTTTATTTTTTTTTACAGTTTACAGGCTTGGAGCATGCATTTTATGTATAAAGAGCAGGCAAAGCATTCAAATGGCTAAGCATTCAAATTTAACTTTTTGAACATGGTTTTTCTTTATGTCTGTATATTTACCTGTATGGTGTGCTTGTGAGTGAAATTACATGGATGCAAATGTATGCAAACTGTAAAATAATTAGCAGTAAATTTACAGAAAATTGCTGTTAAGTTGTTGCAGTACTTTTACAGTAAGCTTCACAGCCGTTTACTGTACTGTTATTCACGGTACTTTACTGTAAATTATTCGCAGTAAATTGCAATTAAAAGACAACCATACACTATGATTTCACAGCAAATAAGACTATGGATTACTGTGATATAGCTATATGCTCATGTACAATTACAGTAGTGAACTGTTTATAAATTACGGGAATCGCCTATATTTTCACATTTCGACTGTAAAGATAATGCAACTCAGTAGCCAATAATTTACCTTAAAAAATTCAACATCAGGGAATTATTATGTGGCAGGTTGAGAAAGCCAGGTTGGGAACTTAGCTAGGACATCAGGGAACCCCTTGCTCTTTTTACGATGAGTTTCATGGGGTTTATAATGACCACAGTGAGCTACATATATCACAGTCATAATGGGGAAACCACTCTTAGTGACTCTGAATGGTGAAATAACTTAGCACTGCTTAATACTGACCATACCTGTCTGGTAGGTGACTCTGACTTTGCCGTTAGTGTCGCTTCATGAGGTTTCAACCACAGCCGCCATATACCATGTAATATGCCATATAATAAAATCCAGGTAGCCATTGATTTCACAGTAAAATGCAGAAGACAGTATCTTACCGTGAGATATTATATTTAAATCTCATAAAAGGCCATTTTTAACAATGCAGTTATCATACTTCCAGGATCCAAGCAGCTGTTTGAGCTGTCTAGCCAAGTGTAATATAGTGACATAACTGCTAAGGTTTAGTCAGAATATATCATTTTCTTTTTATTCTGAGGGGAATACACGAGCCGCTAAAACTAATAAACTCAAACTAATTGTGAGGCAATTATAATGAAGACATTGGCCTGTAACGCCAACACACCATCAGAACCATGGGATTTTACATAGGCCAGCAGCCATCAGCCATTACTGCATATTAAACACTGAACTTACGAGCAAAGTTCGCCCCGGTTTGTCAGCCTTCTGTTTCATTTTTAGGCTAATTTTACAATAATTTAGGAAAATAAAGTCAAACAGGGCCTGTATAAAAATGACTTGGCATTTCCACTGGACATTTTAACTTGAGCATGTTCTCCTCGTGCTAAAGCAGCAATAGCACTGCACATGTCTCAGTGCAAACCTGCAGTCTTCCTGGACCAGCTGCATGTGAAGTGTCCTCCCCTGTCTCCGTGATCGTGCGGGACAGGGGTGATGTTTCAGAAGAGAACGGGCCCCTCATGTGGGCCAGGGTGCGTTTCAGAAGGGAATGGGCCCCTCATGTGGGCCAGGGTGCGTTTCAGAAGGGAATGGGCCCCTCATGGGGGCCAGGGTGCGTTTCAGAAGGGAACGGGGCCCCTCATGGGGGTTGAGGTGCGTTTCAGAAGGGAACGGGCCCCTCATGGGGGCCGGGGTGCGTTTCAGAAGGGAACGGGCCCCTCATGGGGGCCAGGGTGCGTTTCAGAAGGGAATGGGCCCCTCATGGGGGCCGGAGTGTGTTTCAGAAGGGAACGGCCCCTCGCACTCTCCTGCAATCACAGAGGAGTTACAGCCCATGAGGCCAGCTCACAAATGCAGATGGTCTTTCCAAAAAGGAGAAAAGAGAAAACAGAAACGTGTTTGCCCCGTGCTGGAATCCCTCTCCCTGAAACCAGAAACGGAACTGGGCACACATTCGGGACTTTTTTCCTGGTCACAAACCACATAAGCACAAATAAAACCAAACCACAACTCGACATGAAGTAGTAATGTAAGGTTAGGACCACTGCTCTGTGATTGGAGAAGTACATTCAACTAGACTTAAAATTACAGTCCGGTCACAGTCCGGTCAGTTGAAGCTAGAGGGTAGCGTGTATTTCTTAAGACTATCCTCCCTTTTGATTAACTCTAAATAACATACAGAAAAAAAGGCTTTCCTTTTGGAATTTACAATAATAAAATAACAATATTGTATGCATGAGCATATGCCTTTCCATTGCCTTTATTTAAAATAAAGTAATAACAGCACACCTTCTCTAAATATGAATATATATCTCTACAGTATATGGGACATCATACTGTATCATGCATACACATTTCATTAAGTGACCCCACAGTTTTTTGTACTTCACTATTCCTTGACAGTGGTGGATTTATCAATTTTGAGATCTGAAACAAAGCTCAATTTCAGGGCTCTGAAAACTGACAGTGCGTGCTGAAAAATCAGTTTGCTTTCAGAGCTACAGCAGGTTACATAAATTTGGCCATATTGGTCAGAGCGTTGTGTTTTCTAAAGAAACCAGCTCTCACTGCCCGTCGTAGGAGGTACACCGTTCCATTCCCGTTGAAAAGGACTTTGCCTACTGTGGTGTGGGGATGGCTGGTTTAAGCAGCCACACCTGTCCTGGGTCAAGCTAATTAGACCTGGCTAGTAATCTAATTGGTTAGGAATTGGATGATTGGCCAGGCTGATTGGACCCGGGAACAGGGGTGGCTGCACCTGTGCGTAGTGAGGCAATCAGTGAGCACAGGTTAAATCTGCCATCCCCACCCACACAAGGGGAGCCTCTGTCATGACAGTTTTTACATCTGCTCCTTGGCGGTAACATCTTGCCAACCTTGTAAATAAATGTGGACTATTTGAACATCTTCTCCCTGTGTCTCTGTGCTGGAGGACCCCGTGGAAAGCCACTTCGGTGGCCTGTGGCAGGCTTGTTTGCCACACCTACTCACTCATTTGAAGGGCATCTTTGCGTTAAGCAAAATCATCAACAATCTCCTTCAAATTCAGATCCCCGGCTCTCCATAGAAAGTGCATTCCATTTAGTCTCTCCTGCCCTATACTGCCCCTGCCACATAGCCCTTGATTCATTTTACTTAAAAAATGAGTACTCCACTGTCATGACTGTGACAGCCAATGTCATAAATAATAGCAGTGCAGTAATTTTCCCAAATTGGGTTGTTTTAGCCCTGGATGCTGATTTCTTTACCGTGACTTGTTCTAACGAAAGAGGAAGTGTCATCTGATATACGTTGGCTAAGTAGATACATCGTTTTCTCATAAAATGTAGTCGATACAATAGTAGCCTTGGCTAGCCTACTTTGAGACATGTTTTAAAAAAGTATTGTTATTTCATTGAAAATAAACAGCACACTTGTGTGACAGTGATGTTCGATTATTATCCATTTGTTATCCATTATTCCATACCGTACCCACCTTCCTCCCCAGAGACTCCTCGCTCCTTGCATCCGCTACAGCAAGAGGAACGAACTAGTGTTATGTCGTTTGCAAACGATTCGGGCTAGTGTTGTGTCGTTCGCGAACGATTCGGGCATACGTCAGTTCAGTGTACCGTCACATCTCTAGTACGTTCAGTGAATGAATCACTGAATTGATAGTCTGCGAACGATAGTCAGTCAGTGAACGACCAGTTCACGTTCGCGAACGAATCGTTTCCAATGAACGACCAGTTCACGTTCACGAACGAATCGTTTCAGGAAGTGATTCAATTCAGTTCGTTCACCCAAAAGATTCGTTCTTTTGAAAGAATCGTTCGCAAACGACACAACACTATGATTTAGTGACTAAGATTCTTGCATTTCGTTGTGAAAGTCGTGCTCCCTATGGAAATGATGCCCAAGTCCACCTCTGTTCCATGAATATGAAAAATACATAATGGCTTGCTGTTCTGTTTTTTTTTTTGTACTAAATAAATGCAAGGAGACTTAAAATGTCCTGAAGAGACTTCACCTTGGATGATATTTACTGTTGAGAAGTGTCTGGTCTCTTAGCGTATGCCTTGCAGAAGACATTGTGAGTGTGCGTTAAGCGGAAAATCCGAATGATTTACTAAACACAGATCGAGACAGTTAAAACATCCGGACTGCTCTGTGCAAGGATTCTATGGTTCTCAGCCTTGGATAGGTGTGAACTCTACACTGACCGAAGGCCAGAAGTGCGTGTGAAAATGTAAAATGGCCGAGCATAAAACTGTCACATGTAACCATTTCCTGCTGGTCTGTTCCTGCTATTATACCTGTATGTTGATAAAAGGATCTCAGTCAACCACAGAAAGGTGAGGCCTTAAAGATTGATGGAAAACCTGGGAGTGATTGGATTGCACTTGGAAGACAGCAGATTACTGCGGTCAAATGATGATCTGTCGGTGATGTGGTGTGGGCTGCTTGGAGGAGTGAAGGCAATGGGTTCACTCGAAAGAACCGCTTACCCCTCCGATTTGTAACATCTTTCAGATGAGCTCTGACTATGAGCTAAGATGTGTCACCTTAAAGTACATGAAAGGTTGCGTCAAGACATGCAGCCCAACGTTAAATCATCTCCATGAGCGTCCTCTTCTTTGAGTTCATTGAAATTCTGGGTGAGATCAAAATTGGATTTTTGATTAGTCCTGACTTGTCCATCTCGTATCGCAGTAGAACAATGCAAAGATATTGGTTTGGCAGCACTGGTTTGGCTATGCTGGTTTGGTAGCGCTGGTTTGGCAGTGCCGGTTTGGTAGCACTGGTTTGGCTATGCTGGTTTGGTAGCACTGGTTTGGCAGCGCTGGTTTGGCAGTGCTGGTTTGGCAACACTGGTTGGTAGCCCTGGTTTGGCAGTGCAGGTTTGGTCGCATTGGCTTGGCTTTGCTGGTGTGGTAATACTGGTTTGGTAGCCCTGGTTTGTCAGTGCTGGTTTGGTAGCACTGGTTTGGCAGCGCTGGTTTGGCAGTGCTGGTTTGGCAACACTGGTTGGTAGCCCTGGTTTGGCAGTGCAGGTTTGGTCGCATTGGCTTGGCTTTGCTGGTGTGGTAATACTGGTTTGGTAGCCCTGGTTTGTCAGTGCTGGTTTGGTAGCGCTGGTTTGTCAGTGCTCGTTTGGTATTGCAGGTTTGGTTGTGCAGGTTTGGCAGTGCTCGTTTGGTAGTGCTGGTTTGGCAGTGCTGGTTTGGCAGTGCTCGTTTGGTAGTGCTGGTTTGGTAGCACTGGTTTGACAGTGCTGGTTTGGTAGCGCTGGTTTGGTAGCGCTGGTTTGGTAGCGCTGGTTTGACAGTGCTGGTTTGGTAGCGCTGGTTTGGTAGCGCTGGTTTGACAGTGCTGGTTTGGTAGCGCTGGTTTGGCAGTGCTGGTTTGGTAGCGCTGGTTTGGCAGTGCTGGTTTGGTAGCGCTGGTTTGGTAGCGCTGGTTTGGTAGCGCTGGTTTGACAGTGCTCGTTTGGTAGCGCTGGTTTGGTAGCGCTGGTTTGGTAGCGCTGGTTTGACAGTGCTGGTTTGGTAGCGCTGGTTTGGTAGCGCTGGTTTGGCAGTGCTGGTTTGGTAGCGCTGGTTTGGTAGCGCTGGTTTGGTAGTGCTGGTTTGGTAGTACCAGTTTTGCCAGCACTAGACTGAGCAGCTGCAGAAATATAGAGGACGCTTCTCCAGCTTCTTCAGCTTACAGCAGTATAAGTGGGGTTCACACCTACAATTGAGGTGAGCTTCAGTGATTTGAAAATATATGGAAGTCTATTCCACATCCCTCCAGCAGAGGTCAGTGTGATGATATGTGTTCTATAGGTCAAGGGTGAGGGGTTAGGGGCAGCTTGTGCAAATACGGGCAACCAGTAGCAGAAAAAGAATGAAGAGCAATCAGCAATATACAGGCACTTTGCTGAATGGACCTCCTGCTAGTGGACTGCCAAGCAAAGCATTTTTATGGATGTTAAAAACAGGCCAGATAATTTGTTCTGAGCTCGCACTTAGCACCTCGCTGTTGCTCATTATGAAAGTGGCTTCAGACACATTCTTTTGAATGACATAGAGAATGTAAGAGGACCTTGATAACGTGATTTACTCTGCTGAAGAACAGAAGAAATTACATTGTTTTTGTGGTTCACTTCATGAAATTTCTTTTTGTCATGTGTCATGTTGTCATGTGGTGACATTCTGGCTGTGACTCATACTAAAAAATATAGGAGGATGCAAAACGAATTACATGTGCATCTTTCCCAATAATATAACCACCTGTGGATTCATTGATATACACTATATGACCAAAGGTATCTGGACATCCTTTGGTTTGAGGCTGTTTTCCATAGTTTGTGCTGGGACCCTTAGTTCCAGTGAAGGCAAGCCTTAATGCAACAGCACAGAATCACATTCTAGATGATTCTGTGCTTCTCTAAAAGTTTGGGGAAAGTCCTTTCCTGTTTCAGCATGACAATGCCCCCGGGCACACAGGGAGGTCCATATAGAAATGGTTTTGAGAACTGTGTGGAGGAACTTGACTGGCCTGCACAGAGCCCTGATCTCTCCAACACCTTTGCGATCAGTTGGGAAGCTGACTGTGAGCCACGCCTTGCGGTGCAAAAGCAAATCCCTGCAGCAATGCTCCAAAATCTAGTGTTAAGCCTTCCCAGAAGAGTAGAGGTTGTTATAGGCAGCAAAGGGTGGACCAATTTCATATTAATGCCCATAATTTTGGATGAGATGTTGGATATCAGGTGTCCACAAACTTTTGCCCATGTTGTATAAATTCAGCTTTCAGATCCGATGCAATCTCTAGCCACAATGGTTGAATTTGAAAAAAAAATAATTAAATAGCCTGAGGCAACCATGTGTTATTGGTAGAAGTCTGAAACCACAGTGCCAGAAGGAGAGAGAGAGAGAGAGAGAGAGAGAGAGAGAGAGAAAAAATGCAAGTAAGCATCTTTCAGTGCCAAGGACACCCCCACAGAATGAAAGATATGTAGATGCAGGTGGCATTGATAGAGGTAGAGTGGGGGCAGAGAGTATAGCGCTGAGCGTAACGAGTCTAATCTGGTCTTATCTGGCTCCGCAGAGTTTTCATGGTTGTTGGAAACAAGTGGGCCATGTTCTTCTGCCCAGTCATTGGGATTTTTATCTGAAAGTTTCCATGATTCACTAGGGGCTGGCAGAGGACAGGGCTTGCACTAATTACACTCAGAAAACGCTATGTTTCTCCCGTACAGCGGAGACTCACATCTCTCGTATTTCTACACGCATTCCTATGCATAGTTCAGCCATTTGAGAGACACACACACACACACACACACACACACACGCACGCACACGCGCATGCACATGTGTAAGTGACTACAGATGCACGTCAGTGATGACTTCTCTTGCCACTTCTGTTTCGTTTATTCTGGTTTATTCGTCAGCACTCCTTAGCACCAGTGGCTGTGCTAACACTCCCTGCACCCCGAGGAAGGCTGTTGAGCATCCAACCTTAAATCCCACGAGGGTTCAAGTCCAATTAGCACTCTGTCATGTTTTAACTTTTTTCAGGGGAGCAGTGATATCATTAACCTTCAGACGATGTGTGAAATGTTATTACAGATGCTCACTTTTTGCTTATTTCAACTTTGAACTCCCCCCCCCCCTCCCCCCCCCCAATTTTCTACTTGTAATATTTTGCTTGCGATAAATATTTGTGGAATTTGATAATTGCGAACTGAAAGAGGAGAAGTACAGAGAGATACAATTAAGCAGTCTGAGCATAAGTCAAAACTGAAGTCAGACAAAACAGTGTTGGCTGCAGTGTTTCAATGTGCCTGTGCCAATGTGAAACTCAGGATTTAATCCAATAGCTCCAAGGGGCAAAATGTCTCATTATGTAGATCTTGCGCCGGGCTCCAAAGCCCAGCTGTCTGTCGTAAGAAGGCATATTTTATTCATTTTTAATATAGGATTTCATTTCAGGAGCATAACAGAGATATACATTGTGTGTCATCATATGTTCATTATAAGTCAGTATAAGATCTTATCTGGACTTTCCAAGATAAAATCATTCCAAGCCTCAGCACGACAAATTCTTGGAAAAAATTTCTGCACTCCCAGAACACATAGTCCCCATGACATGAGGGGGGAGAGAGTAAAAAAAACGTAGTTCTCAAACTGACGCAATCAGCAACATCTCCATTGTGTGTTCACACACTACTGGCCAAGCAGGAAAAAAAAAACTATTGTTCTTTTCTGTTTATTTTTGAAAATGGAGTTAATCAGTTTAATGTTGTGGTTTGCTAAAGTAACAGTATACACACTTAACCAGTGCTCTGACCGGAGCCTAGCACAGATTATTTCTTTTGGTATCGAATGCCCATTGTTCTGTTCCTGAGCCTGCTTTTCTTCTTGGGGTCAGTAAAGTAAATAACTGAATAAGCATCATATAATTTTGGAACGTCCTTACAGCATATAAAGCACAGATAAACTCTGCTCTCTGAGAACCTGTTCTGAAAGAGCACTGTGCAGCTTGGGTTTTTCTTATATAAAATATCTAAATATATATATATATATATATATATATATATATATATATATATATATAATCATAAATTTCTCCTGTATTTTAATGTAATATTTTCAGTTAAATACATCTGTTGGAAAAGTGGTGCATTGCTATTATGCCCATAACCCTAAATCTATTGTTCAATCCCATTCACCCTCTTGGCAGTTGCTGTAATATAGTGCAGTATCAAAATATTTGCCACCAGAGAGAATTATGTGAAGAAAGTAACATAAATATTAATGACAAACTTCCAACGCGGTACACTTAGCATGACTTGTGTATTGACCTGTGCAGTTTATGTAATCTACGATGTGTCAAGGAATTACTTAAACCACTGTATGTGGATAAGACTGTCTTTGCAGAAGCTTAGACAAACTTCAAGCAACCCCGATCTCTTGGGATGTCAGTTGCCAAAGCCTTTTGTTTGCTTACTTATCCAGATTTTATCAAAGTTCATCAACCCTTTAAAGTACACAAATCCCACTCGGCTAATCCTGGAGGAGGGTAATTGCACTCCCCAGACATTAAGACATCCCTGATAAAAATGAGAGAGAACTGACATTATGGTACATTCATAATGGCGGTTTGGTATCACAGCACATACGCTGATGATTTTATAAGTATTTTCTTTCCTGTATGACTGTGAGATGTGCAGCTGCCTCTGTGTTCATCCCCTCAGCCCGTGTGGCATGCAGTGGCATGAGTTCCCTGCACCAGGAGTCACTTGACGTGAGCTATACTTGAAACTGGCTGCTACTTACCGCTGTTACCAATGGCAACTTCAGCCAGGCAATTCGGAGAGCTGATGACAATGAATAATTTAACTGGCACGAACAGGAGAAGAATATTGGATGTGCTCGCACACAAAGGAACACACTGTTTTATTCAGATTTCAGCATTACTGGAGCTCAACTTCGTCTTAAAAGTCACGTCTCAGAATAAATCATTCAGGGCCAAATGTCATTATACCTTACGTAAGGTTTTCATCAGGCTTCTGTCTGGTGTAGATATTCCTATTCAATGTTCAGCTCTACACATGCAATATTACATGCTTTATTTGTAATGATGGAGATGGGTTTATATTCTGAAGAAAGGCAAAAATGGTCCATTTCCCTTTGACCTCAGAATTGTGGCTTTTGTCATTTGCAGTTTTTGCATTTTTGTATCTTGCAGTCATACATTCAACCTCCATGAAAGTCTGTACTGTACATGAATATGTCTGTCTGTCCGGTCTGAGGGTGGAGGAGTGATTTGGATGGGTGTGTTTGTGTCCCCGCTGTTAGTCCCCCACTGTTTGGCCCCTGCTGTTAGTCCCCCACTGTTTGGCCCCTGCTGTTTGGCCCCTGCTGTTAGTCCCCCACTGTTTGGCCCCTGCTGTTAGTCCCCCACTGTTTGGCCCCTGCTGTTAGTCCCCCACTGTTTGGCCCCTGCTGTTTGGCCCCCTCTGTTTGGCCCCTGCTGTTTGGCCCCCACTGTTTGGCCCCCTCTGTTTGGCCCCTGCTGTTTGGCCCCGCTGTTTGACCCCCACTGTTTGGCCCCCACTGTTTGGCTCCTGCTGTTTGGCCCCCTCTGTTTGGCCCCGCTGTTTGTGTCCCCACTGTTTGGCCCCACTGTTTGGCCCCCACTGTTTGGCCCCCGCTGTTTGGCCCCTGCTGTGTGTCCCTGCTGTTTGGCCCCGCTGTGTGGCCCCGCTGTTTGGCCCCCGCTGTTTGGCCCTCGCTGTTTGGCCCCGCTGTTTGGCCCCACTGTTTGGTCCCCACTGTTTGGTCCCCACTGTTTGGCCCCCACTGTTTGGCCCCTGCTGTTTGGCCCCTGCTCTGTGTCCCTGCTGTTTGGCCCCTGCTGTTTGGCCCTCGCTGTTTGGCCCCGCTGTTTGGCCTCCACTGTTTGGCCCCGCTGTTTGGTCCCCACTGTTTGGCCCCTGCTGTTTGGCCTCGCTGTTTGACCCCCACTGTTTGGCCCCTGCTGTTTGGCCCCCTCTGTTTGGCCCCCTCTGTTTGGCCCCGCTGTGTGGCCCCCACTGTTTGGCCCCCGCTGTTTGGCCCCTGCTGTGTGGCCCTCGCTGTTTGGCCCCGCTGTGTGGCCCCCACTGTTTGGCCCCCGCTGTTTGGCCCCTGCTGTGTGTCCCTGCTGTTTGGCCCCCGCTGTTTGGCCCCTGCTGTGTGGCCCCGCTGTTTGGCCCCTGCTGTTTGGCCCCTGCTGTGTGGCCCTCGCTGTTTGGCCCCACTGTTTGGTCCCCACTGTTTGGCCCCGCTGTTTGTGTCCCTGCTCTTTGGCCCCGCTGTTTGGCCCCTGCTCTGTATCCCTGCTGTTTGGCCCCGCTGTTTGGCCCCTGCTCTGTGTCCCTGCTGTTTGGCCCTCGCTGTTTGGCCCCTGCTGTGTGGCCCTCGCTGTTTGGCCCCGCTGTTTGGCCCCCACTGTTTGGCCTCGCTGTATGTGTCCCTGCTCTTTGGCCCTGCTGTTTGGCCCCTCCTGCTGTTTGGCCCTCGCTGTGTGGCCCTCGCTGTTTGGCCCCGCTGTTTGGTCCCCACTGTTTGGCCCCCACTGTTTGGCCCCGCTGTTTGTGTCCCTGCTCTTTGGCCCCGCTGTTTGGCCCCTGTTCTGTGTCCCTGCTGTTTGGCCCTCGCTGTTTGGCCCTCGTTGTTTTGCCCCTGCTGTTTGGCCCCCACTGTTTGGCCCCCGCTGTTTGGCCCCACTGTTTGTGTCCCTTGTCCCAGATGGAGCGCCCCTGCACTTCCCGCCACCCTGCTGGCGCTTACCGCCAGAAAGCAGCCACTTCCTGGAAGCCGCTTCGCCCTGTAACCCAACCCCAGTGAATGCCCGCCGCTATATTTTTAACACAGACCGGCAGCTGATGCAACAGTATGGGTGCAGACAGGGCACTGGGACCCCCCCAGTGCCCCCCCCCCCCCCTCCACCCAGGAGGGAAATGCGATCCCTCTCATAATCTGAATATAATCCCTTTTATATCTAGTGCCTCGGCAGGGCTGAAGAATTCCAATACGCTCTCCAATATGAGTTTCCCCCACAACCCCCCCCCCCCCCCAGCTTGCAGCTTTCAGAGAGCACTGGCGATAGGGGCGCCCCCTGCTCTGAGACATGCAGACCGCAAGACTATCCCTCTGCAGCCTTGTTTTCACATATCTGTGTCAGGGCCGAGTGCTCGGAAAAGGGTTATCAAAATGGCAAGGCAACCCCAGACAGAGAGGACATTTATAGACACCTTTAAGGGAATGGACTTTGTTAAATACATCAATTGTCCTCCGGTACATATTGCTTCTGCCCCAAACTGTTTGAATATTATTACTATATTTTTTAAACAGATTAGATAAAAAGAAATAATTTTGATCTGGATGTTGCTGAAATGGGATATTTGTTTTGAAATGGTCAGTTATCTATCAGACTTTTGCCAGCACTTAAAGGGATGGTGTGCTTCAGATGGGGATTTGCCCCTGGTCGGCTCCCACCCCGTTAGCAATGTTTGCTTGTCTGTTAACAAAGAAGTTAGACATTCATGCTTTTCAAGAAGACCACATTGTGTTACAAAAGATGTAGGAAGTAAACAGTCACCTCAATCAGACGTGTTGGTGTTCATCTCAATCACACGCGTTGGTGTTCACCTCAATCACACGCGTTGGTGTTCACCTCAATCACACGTGTTTGTGTTCACCTCAATCACACGTGTTGGTGTTCACCTCAATCACACGTTGTCCAGTGGTCCCACAGATGTCCAAGTGACCCCCACTGCACACTCAGCCTGTCGTAGTGAACGCTTCCGGTGGAGGAGCAGGGGAGGGTGTGGCTTGGTTTGGGGGCGGAGCCCCAGAGTGCTGATAGTCAAGGTGTTCAGGCTGATTGGCATCTGTATGTCCCTGGAAGGTTTTCATTTCTGATATATATACTTCAGTAAAAACTCAAATTGGTCATATACTGTAGTAGGAGTGCATATAAGTAAGGGAACACAGACAAAGCAGTATGCAGAACCTAAATGGACAGAATCGGCCCTTTTATAAGGGAAATTACAGCGAGTGGAGTCAGTCTGAAAGATCTGAACAAGAGTTTATTGCGATGTTACAACGAAGACAGAATTTTAGTCGATAAAACGAAAGCTACTAAATGGTGAACGTCTTGCACCTTGTAATATTAAAATAATAACTACCAAAACAGAAATACTCTTCAAAAACATTAGTTATTCCACAATGAGTTGGGTTTGATAATTTCTTCTGCTGAATTCTACAAATTAAAAGCTCAGATCAAGCTGTTTTTTTTTACCCTATTTTGTTTACATTAACATACTGTAAGAAACCTCCAACAGGTAAACATTTGCAGGAATTGTTTTCCTTTATATTTAAAATGACTTGCATATCGTGATTTGGCAATATTTACTGCATGTATTCAATGCAGTAAATGCTCCATCTATTGCATGCAGTAATACTTTCAGATGTTAAGAAGTTTTTTTTTTTTCACACAGAGTGTAGTCACTGCGTAGAAGAGTTTTTCAGGTCTGAGGTTTTCAAGACCAGGCTTGATACGATGTTAGAGATTATATCTAGTTTGCAGGTAAACCAAGCACTAGGTACAATTTAGCGTAAGGATAATAGCCAGCATCGTCAGGCTGAAAGGTCTGTTCTTGTCATTATGTTGTTATATTAATATAAAGAATAGAATTGAAAGACAGTAATAAGTTGCCCACTAGGCAAGTATTCATAAAAAATTGTTTGATTCGTTGCCTTATTTCCTATAGCTTTTTGTTGTATCTAAGCAGTGCACCACTTCTATTTTATTCAGTTACACAGACAGCATTGTGATCAAGAACAGGAGTTGATAGATGTTTAGTTTAAATGAGCGTTCAAATATGTCATGCATCTTGGATCGTCAGACATGTGTTTCCAAACCAGTTTATTTTTATATGTTTCATAATGATCCTTTGGCTTGTTTAATTTGTTTTTCTTCTGCCATATTCTGATGACATGTAGTAATAATAGAAGGTGCAAAGCTGAATCAAAGCTGAACCAGGAGGCCAGGGACATTAGCACAGAGGCATTAGCCCAGAGATAAACGCACAGAGAGAGGAGCACAGAGACAGGAGCACAGAGACAGGAGCACAGAGACATTAGCCCAGAGATAAACGCACAGAGACAGGAGCACAGAGACATTAGCCCAGAGACATTAGCCCAGAGACAAGAGCACAGAGACATTAGCTCAGAGACATTAGCTCAGAGACATTAGCCCAGAGACAGGAGCCCAGAGACATTAGCCCAGAGACAGGAGCACAGAGACATTAGCCCAGAGACATTAGCCCAGAGACATTAGCCCAGAGACATTAGCACAGAGACATTAGCACAGAGACAGGAGCCCAGAGGCATTAGCCCAGAGGCATTAGCCCAGAGATAAACGCACAGAGAGAGGAGCCCAGAGACATTAGCCCAGAGACAAGAGCCCAGAGATAAACGCACAGAGACAGGAGCACAGAGACAGGAGCCCAGAGACATTAGCCCAGAGACATTAGCCCAGAGACATTAGCACAGAGACATTAGCCCAGAGACAGGAGCCCAGAGACATTAGCCCAGAGACAGGAGCTCAGAGACAGGAGCTCAGAGACATTAGCCCAGAGACAGGAGCTCAGAGACATTAGCCCAGAGACAGGAGCTCAGAGACAGGAGCTCAGAGACATTAGCCCAGAGACAGGAGCACAGAGACAGGAGCCCAGAGACATTAGCCCAGAGACATTAGCACAGAGACATTAGCACAGAGACATTAGCCCAGAGACATTAGCCCAGAGACAGGAGCCCAGAGACATTAGCCCAGAGACAGACGCCCAGAGACATTAGCCCAGAGACAGGAGCCCAGAGACATTAGCCCAGAGACAGACGCCCAGAGGCATTAGCCCAGAGACATTAGCCCAGAGACAGGAGCACAGAGACAGGAGCACAGAGACATTAGCACAGAGACATTAGCCCAGAGACAAGAGCGCAGAGACAGACACCCAGAGACATTAGCCCAGAGACAAGAGCACAGAGACATTAGCCCAGAGACAGGAGCGCAGAGACAGGAGAAAAGAGACATTAGCCCAGAGACATTAGCCCAGAGACAGGAGCCCAGAGACATTAGCACAGAGACAGGAGCCCAGAGACATTAGCACAGAGACAGGAGCCCAGAGACATTAGCCCAGAGACAGGAGCCCAGAGACATTAGCCCAGAGACAGGAGCCCAGAGACATTAGCCCAGAGACAGGAGCCCAGAGACATTAGCACAGAGACATTAGCCCAGAGACAAGAGCCCAGAGACATTAGCACAGAGACAAGAGCCCAGAGACAGGAGCCCAGAGACATTAGCTCAGAGACAGGAGCCCAGAGACAGACGCCCAGAGACAGGAGCCCAGAGACAAGAGCACAGAGACAAGAGCACAGAGACAAGAGCACAGAGACATTAGCCCAGAGATAAACGCCCAGAGACAGACGCCCAGAGACATTAGCTCAGGGACCGGAGCCCTGGGACAGGCCAGGCCAGGATTCTGGCGCTGGAGGGACGGCCTGCGCTGTCCTTGTTGTCGGCCCCATAGATAGCGATCCCATGCCAGCTGGCAGTCTGTGCACCCCACTCTCCTAAAGGAGGCCAGGCGGGCAGATTTTCTCCCAGGTCACCCGATCCTCTCCCCCCTCCCCTGACGGAACAGACAGGTGTGCAGCAGCCTGCCTCGTTCACAGGAACCTGACACACCAGCCGCTTTCCAAGTTTCATCTCCGGCCGTTGCCCAATACTCCGCAAAGAATGGAAGGCTCCCCCCAAAAAACATGCGCCAGTGAAACCGTGTCTTTTAGCCCCTAGTAACGCCCCTGGTAACTCCGCCGGTAACACCCGGTGTCCAAAATCAGACAATATGGTCTCGCTGTGTTTTGTTGTTGCCATGGCTAACTCCTGTGTTTTTATTTTTCTTTTGAATTCCCCTTTATTGCCAAAGTAAACTGCCAATAGACACATTGGTGTTCGACAGAGACGAGCACCTTCCTCCACAACTGTTTTAACTTTAACCCGAATGTCTGCGCCCTGATACTCCTTCTCACAAACAAGACAATTATAGTCAGCAACTGCATGTGACATAAGTAAGATAGAAGTACATGGATATTGCACTAAATAAATCATTTCACATTTTTCTGAAAATGGTCTTTTTCAAGAAAATTAAAAGTGTCAACTCAGTGATAAAGGTGGTCAGTTACTCTAGGCATTCATAATATGTAATGAAACGAATCTGTATCTTGTAGCTTTAATCAGAAATCTGCCCTCTGATTACAGGTCCTCCAGAGTGGCCCTTAGGGTCCGGGAGACAGCAGGGGGGCTGGCATTCTCTTTGTTTTAAAGAAAACAGGCATCCTGTGTTGCCACTGGTGAGTAGCAGCATATTTCTGGCATTCTCTTTTGGTGGATTGATTGTATACACATATGGGACTATCTGTCCTGCACTTTTTTATTTGACCACCCCCCGTCCCCCAACCCCCACCCCCACCCCCACCCCCACCCCCAATAATAATACAAAATGTCTCTGGGCTTTTATAGTTCAATGCATGAGATACCAAATCTCAAACCTGGGGTGCATTATTCACACATCTGTTACTCCTCCCTTACTCACAGGAATAAAAAAACACTAGCATAGAGGTGCTAAACAATGACATATCACTCCAAAAACTGACTCTGAAATTAGCTGTGATTATACAGCTATGGTGTACGGCAGCCAACAATAACCGTTTAAGAATGATTGCCAATGGTAAAAGTCACATTTGATCTTGTCTTACTTCATAAAATATATATTTGCATACCCATGCATTTTCATGGATTTTCCATTCATTTGCTATTTCTTCTGGCTTAATTCTTTCTTGTTCACAAAATTGAGCCCTCATTTCTTCTAACTACTTTTCATTAACTACTTTTCATTAAGGCATTTGAGAAACACCCATGCCCAGCTATCCTATTACCCAATAATCCTTTAACCCTTTGAAGCCAAATGACACAATTTGCAGCGCTCCCTTTAATCTTTGTTGAATAACTGATTTCTGAACACTGGGTCATATTCTCTCTTTTTTGACTGCCGACTTTCAAATACGTTGATTCAACGGACAATAAAATCAGGTTGCGTTTGAAAACGAGCCCTACTTTTCTGTAAGTTTGGACTGTATCATCACCACTACTTGTAGCTGCTGAAAACACACCAGGAGCGCTGAGAGACGTTGCACTGTAGTTCTAAAACTTCAGAAACATGCCTCCAAAAGAAATGTCATCGGTAGAACTGCCACTTCAAGCTCTACTTCATTCTAGCAATGAAGATGATGGTTCAGGATGGTACAAAGTTACTAGAAATAATTTAGGAGACATTTGGTAGCATTCCGTTGGAAAACGTGAGCTAAGATAACCAATTTTGTTTCTTGTAACTTGGCCTAATATTGATATCAATGCTTTCAATGGCATGCCTAGATTTTGCAAGTTTGAATGAATGACTTAATAGACAGCGCTTTGTATGTGTAACTTGCCATTTTGTAGATTGAAAACGTGTTTTTCTTCAGATACATTATAGTACTGGCATGTCCTATTGACATGGCTCTAGGATGTGGTTACCCCATACAACTTATGCTCAAAAAACAAGTGGTTTTTGACTCTGAGAAACACGTTGTAGATGTCAAAATGTCATTTCCGTGAGACAGTGTGTCTTGCTTGGAATTCAGTGTGCTCCAGCGTTCCTTATTTTGGACGAAGTCCCAGTGAAGTTATCCAGTTAAGAAGTCCTTTTCTATATTATCACCACTTGCAATGGTATTTATTTGAATTTTTAGAAAATAAATTAAACAAAATAAAAGAGAAAATGAATCTCATTGATTCATAGACTCTGACAAAATGCATCAATTCCAATATGAGCAAAGCATTCAAAATTAAAATCCAAAAATAAATGTGTTTTATTTTTATTTTAATAGACCTATAAATAACAATTATCCTCCGCCAGATAGCTTTCAGAATGAAAAAAAGTCTAAATTAATTCAAACTGTAGGGAATGCCACGCACACATTTCTTTTCAGTTTGACGGATTGTTGTTCTGTCTTATTAAAGCAATGAATAAACCCTCTGACTCATCTCCCAGAGAAACATGCAGGAATATGCAGCTGTCATTTCAGATGGAGAGAAGCAGAGAAGATTTTAATAAGCTGGGACACAGTGCGCTGAGCAGGCACATCCACAGCAAACACGCGAGGTCCAGGTCACGACAGCGCATTTGACGTCTCCAAATTTTATGTGCGGTGCTCTAAACATAAGCTTCCTTCAGGTCATATATAAGTCATATATTAGCATTCATGCATGATAGGTAGGAGCAAGCCCGACATAGAGAAATAAGAAAAAAGATTTTAAGAAAAAAGACCCAGAGTTCATATGAAACCAATTGTCCTCCTCATAATATATAATATAACTCAAATATAGATGCTTCTTTAAATTTTTGTAATTCTTGATCATTTTATCCGTACATGTATAAGAATAAAAAAATACATGCAACCATTCTAATACAAGATAAATGAAGGGATAAATTATTTTGGCTGCTCATTTTCCATCCCAGTTTTTGAATTCCTTAGACCCCAATCGCAGTTGTAGCGCCGACCATTTCTACAACATATTCTATCAATTTGAAACGCTACACATTTCCCACTCTTAGAAAAGTAGCAATTCAGGTGACCACTTCCCATCCAAACAGCAACCTGCTCTGCAAAAAGAGTTATTCCCTTAAAGAAATGTCATGAAATGTAATACAAAAGAAAATCCATATCAAAATCAGAGAATATACTGCAGCACATCACAATATATGAGAAAATACACAGCCCTGGCCTGGTATCCTTTCCATATGTGGTATGGGGATGCATAGCTTAATGCAATAACTTAATGGACTGCGTTCCTGGGAAACACACATTGATGACTTGATTTATTAAATGTGATCAATTGATTCCCCAATTGATTATTTGAATGGCT
Source organism: Anguilla anguilla (assembly GCF_013347855.1). Lineage (NCBI taxonomy): Eukaryota > Metazoa > Chordata > Actinopteri > Anguilliformes > Anguillidae > Anguilla > Anguilla anguilla. Next base: position 2,760,468 of record NC_049215.1, on the reverse strand, counting down.
GATTGATGGCCAGCACTTGCAATAACAGGAGGGCCTGTGTTCGAATGTGCCTCGTCCTCAACAAAAGGATTACTAAGTCCAGTTTGGCAAGGAGCTTTGTGTCTTTGGGGGGACCTCATTCTCACCACCGACCCCCTCTTCCCCACCTACCCCCCCCCCCCCCTTTGTTTATGGTAAGAGTAAAACAGAAAAACAGACTCCGCAAGAATTGCACGTCTGGTTCCTGGGTGGCCTCAATGAACGTCCTATAGCATAGCACCAAGCAACACGCATTTAGCCCTGAAGCCAAAATACTCCACAAATGGTATCCAAGTGGAACAAATGTTACTTTTGAAGGTATGTTTTATAGCCAATATGAATGTGGATAGAGGGTAACATGGAGATCTTCAAGCCAGAATAATTATTTCCCAAGCCTAAAAAAGCACAGATGCAACAACCTCATCTCCATCTGGAATGACGCTCAAAAGACATGAGTACTCAAAACAACTGAGCCCCAAAGACTCTAGTTAGGACTGAATTGTCATTTATCTTCTGATTTAAACTGAAGGCCAACCTCTTCAGGCTGTGTATTGGTTCCTGCCTCATCTCCAACCCTAACAGGTTATGGAATCTTCTACGGTTTTATTTTTTAAAAAATTTATTTGGGTTTATTAGGTTTGTAATTTTAGTACATTCAGGATTTACATTTTGGTTCTTAATTAGCATAGCTCACATGCTCTATTGCTTTGGTGATGTCACATATACTGTATATTCACTGATCTGGGAATGGTGTTAGCACTAGGTCTGTGAATGTAAGCACTAGCACATGTTCTCCTGCATTATAATCCAGTACGAATCAGAGCATCTGCTGAGTGAATGTGGCAGAGCTGGCTGCAGGATTTTGGTGGCCCCAAACAAGAAGTTAGCTGGTTGCAGGGGCACTTTTTCCAGCGGTCACAGACCAGGGAACTGGTGCAAGTAAAATATCATCGAAATGCTCTTTGAGCCCTCCGAATACTGCACAATTAAAACGTCTTTGAATTAAATTAAAAAACAACATTTAAAACCTGAATTGCGTGGCCCATTAATGATAGTGGCCCTGAACGACCACGTAGAGCGTTTATGCCAGAGCCGGCTCTGGAATGAAAGCAATGTTGTGCAATGCCGATAAGCGGTTTGGGTGAGGAAGTGAGGCCAGTCCGTAAGAGCCAGATCTGCAGAGGACCTGGTACAGCCTTTATCAGTGCCCATCCTGGATAGATGTGCATCAGCCTCTATAGTGCCTGTATCTGGCTAAGTGACACGCAGAGACAGCGCCATGCTATCCTGGACAGATTCTATTTGATTCAGTGAAGAAAATGGCTCTTCGTCCAATGCAATGAGGTAGTGATTCACAGAGTGTATTTCCATATGGCTGAGTTCAGCTGCACACTTAATATGCTGGTCAGAAGGAATGGACGTTTGGAGACGGGACACGTGCTAGGAAAAATGCACTGTTGTCATAGAAACTACATAAATATAAAATTGGGTGTTGAAGTTAATTTTATGCTTCTGAGGCTGGCTGCAAGAAATGTAGGTAGCAATATTTATTATGCAACTACAACAAACTATCAAGTATATACTTTATGATGTACATTTTTTATGGCAATTTTCTCAATACTGTTCATTTTGTCCTTTAGATAATCACACAGAATACCTAATTTAATATGTTAATTAGGTGCACAGATTGAAGAGATAATTAAGTCATAATACCCCAAGTAAGTCAATTGTCAAGGAAGAAAGATTGTCTCATTTTGTTAATGAAAAAATGGAATTACTTAAAATAATGTAATGAGACTAATTAATTAAAGATAAAATCCCATTAACAGTTACATTTATAATTAAGTCAATTAATTTTACATATAACGTCAAAAAGCATCAACTATATAATATAGAAAATCCTGTCATGATCTGGTCACAATTTTAATGAATGTCACAATCAACAACAGCTTATTTGGTTCAAGTTCTTGTTGACTGTACAAATGTTTATCATGGGCGGGAAATTCTTCCCAATAATGGGATTAAACAGAACTGTCAATATTATCTTAGGGTTTGAGTTTAAAAAGCATCCCAACCACATAGGTCATGCGTGATTGTTATCCAGACAAACAGTTTTTCTAGGCTGCAAAATATTATTTTCTCTCTCCCTCCAGCATGCCAATAGAGATATTAAATTTAATTTTGCATATCTCTTATTCCTCCCAAACCCTGGAAGCGTGTTATGACAGGTCCAGTTCTGGATATTGCTCCATAATATTGAATGGTGGTCATTATACGAGGCCAACGCTGGAGCCATACTGTATTTTGGATGTGTTTCAGTCAATTAATGTACTGTAGGTCTGACAGTGTTGTACTACATTTTGCGCAATCTGGCTGGCTACTAAAACAAACAGATGTTTTGCATCTGAAGCCAAATTTGGCTAACCCAGTGGCTCCCAAAGTGGTGGCTGTTGAGGGTTGAGGGAAAAAGGCACAGCTCAGGATATGTGTGTGTGTGTGTGTGTCAGTGTGTGTGTGTGTGTGTATGTGCGTGTGTGTGTGTGTGTGTGTGTGCATCTGTGTGTGTGGGTGTGAGAGTGTGTGTGTGAGAGAGTGTGTGTGTATGTGCATGCTTGTGCATGTGCATCTGTGTGTGTGTGTGTGTGTGTGCGTATGCGTGTGCATCTGTGTGTGTGTGTGTGCGTGTGAGAGTGTGTGTGTGCATGTGTGTGAGAGAGTGTGTGTACGTGCGTGCGTGTGTGTGTTCATCTGTGTGTGTGTGTGTGTGTGTGAGTCTGTGTGTGTATGCCTGTGTGCGTGTGCATCTGTGTGTGTGTGTGTGCGTGTGAGAGTGTGTGTGTGTGTGTATGAGTGTGTGTGTGTGTGTGTGAGACAGTTTGTGTGTGTGTGTGTGTGTGTGTGTGTATGAGTGTGTGTGTGAGAGAGTGTGCGTGTGTATGCATGTGTGCATGTGCATCTGTGTGTGTGTGTGTGTGAGAGTGTGTGTGTAAGAGAGTGTGTGTGTGTATGACTGTGTGCATGCGTGTGTGTTAGAGTGTGTATGTGTGTGTGTGTGTGTGTATATGAGTGTGTGTGTGTGTGTGTGTGTGTATATGAGTGTGTGTGTGTGTGTGTGTGTGTGTGTGTGTGTGTGGAGGGTGGGGGGCTTAAAAATGTCCTATTACCAAAGCGGCCTGGCAGAAGATGCTTGGGAATCGCAAGCTAACCTTTGTCATGTTCCAGTTAGCTTTGTACTAATGACCAGATTTAGCACAACTGGATGCACCCAATATAAGCAGGGATTTGAGTCAGTGGCATAGCCGCCAGAGATTGATACATTATGAAAGCCAAGCAATTAGTCACAGGTCATTTTTTCAAGGAGCAAACCACACGAAGGCCAACGTGAATGATTTTCGCTGAGTCATTTCTGGTGGCCAGTGTTGGTGCATTATTGTAAACTCTTCGAGTTTCTGATGAGAAAACCTAACAGTGACTCACTTTCAGAACTAACACTTGGGAAACTAGGCCACATATACTGCGCAATATGGAAAGACAGGCACTCCATTTTATTCTAAACTTCAAAGCATGCTCGCATTTGCTTAAAAGTAGGACAGTATGTTCCAGTTGATACTAAATATTGCATATGCGAGTTGTATGCATATTTGATAGATCAGGTGTATAAACACTCAAAATGATGTGTAAGAACAAAATTACCAGTATTTCTGAGATGTGACCTTTGGAGTTGTAACACGCGTTCTTCCTTTTATGCTTTATTTCCTTTAAATTATTAAGCTAAATGTGATTCCAGAGCATGGCTCTGTGGTTTGCATATCTAAATTATCAAGGAATCCATCCGTGTACGGGCGGTTAGGAACTGGTACTGCCAGCTTAAATGGGGGAGGGAAACGTCATGAAAACTCTGGGAGATGTCCACTGGATTTAATAAGTCTATATCTGATCTATTTTATGGCGTCGTGGTGCAGATTTGCCCCGTGCTTGGTAAGCACATAACCAATTCTCTCTGTCGCCATGCTGAAGAGAGTGAGCCTCGTTAGCGTTCCTGTGCTAAATGTGTGGAATATTCTATTGTTGTGTTTCCACTCTCCAGTGTTTGCATGCATTCTTCCATGAATCAGACATTGAAATATGTTTACAGTTGTATGAATTCCAAGTGTTTATTTTTTCATGACTCATTCCAAGTGATGCATAAGCTCAAAAGCTAACAAACATAGCATGAGCAAACAGGACAAATGGACAAATAGTTTAATGGCAATACCTGAATAAATCTATTATGAGCTAGTCCTCTTTCCCAAATGTTTATCTGAGTGATTCAACACACAGGCAATTCAGAAAACAAGCAATTAATCATTGTGTGCTTGATCTTGAACGAAAAGGCAATCAGTCATTTCAGACTGTGGAATTATCTAATGAACCCTTAGGTGTGTATGCTAAAACTTGCGGAAAACTTGGGAGGACAGTGATAACTTACTGTAAATTTAAAAGATCAATATCAAGAGAGGCTTTGTTCTTCTAGTTGGAAGAAGAAAAAAAACAATACATCTAGCAACAGAACGCTTTCCAAAAAAATCACGGATCTGTTCTTTATTTGGGGAATTTTGTTTCATGTACTCGTGGGGAATTTCCAGATCTGAGGATTCCTTCCTGTAAGTGAGGAGGAAGTGGGGCTGTGTCACCCCGCCACACTCTGAGAAAGTGACGCCATGTGGGAGTGGAACCTGAGGAAACTTCCCTTTCCAGTGTAATTATCAGATTATCATTCAGCGCCCAGGAGATTCCCCCACAAACACAACGGCTGCTTTTTGTAGAAGCGGTGCCAGGGCCCGGTGATTCAGAGCACGCTCAGAACTGGGCCTTCAGAGGGACCTCTGCTGCTCCTGTCGGGAGACGTGGGTCTGGGAAGTGGACCTGGGCGGGTCTCACGGCCTCGTCTCCACGGGAGACCTCAGGAAAGCTAATAGCTGAGGGGATTAGGTGACCACAAGACTGCGAAGCGCTTTCACAGGAGAGACTTTACTGTGGGATACTGGCCTCTTTCTCATCCCGCCCGTTTCGTCCAATCAGATACAGTAACTTTGGAACAAAAGCAAATTTCTTTGTTTTAAATGTCAGATGTGACGTCAGAGAATGGTGATCTCAAATGAACTCAGAACCACGCTTTTCCTTCCCGGTTAACGATCAGGAATCAGCCCACTAGCACCCCCGTCGTCAGCGCAGCTGTTTTTGCGAGGGGGTTTTTTTTGCAAACGGGCGGACTGTCGCGGCGGGGACATCGGGACGAGGATCAGCTGTCCAGAGAAGGCAAAAGAGTTCGTGAAAGATTGTTCCACGAGGGGACTTCTACGGTGTCTATTTGCACAACCCTGGCGTGCTGAAATCTGCTCCCGATCGCGGCCTAATAGGCAACTGCTAGCTGGGGTCAACTCTAGCGGATAAAAAGCAAGAGGGGGCTTTCGCTGAATAAAGGACACTTCCTGAAATGGATCTCTTCTCGTTCAGATTTGTTTTAGCAAACGGAAAATTGCCCATCAGCCGACAGCAACAGCAAGTGTGTCACACGTGGCCGATCGCAGACTGGGAAGAGCAAGGGTGCTCACGAAGTCCACAGCGTGTTGACAAGTCTGTGGACTGCTGTGGGTTGAATAACCAGATTGGCTGTTGCTTCTTTAAATGGTTTAACACATTCTCCGGTTTCACCTGATACCCTTGAGTAATCAGCCTCCTTCTGCCAGCAGTAGGAAAAACCCACAGATGACGGCAGTTTCCCCTGTCCGTTTTGCTCTTTCACAGATTTTTGGGGTTTGAATTTCATTCACATTCTTCCAGTATAGATGGGGATGCTGAAAATTCCCAAGAGTAATCTTTCTCCAGGAAAATAATAGAAAAAAAGCTCATTATTGTTTTATTCAGTCTGCAACCACAAATACATGAACTGAATCCTGAAATTACAGTCTCAGAAGCTAAAAGGTATTCAAGACATAACAGGTAAATACTTTAAAAAGGTAAATACCGGATTTAAGGGAATCTCCGCTGGAAACTCAAATTATAGTGAATGAAGAATATCTCATTTATTTCCTGTTTCAAATCTGCTTTCCTGTTTTTGTTAGTTTTTTGAAGTTCTGTGACCTTGGTTTCTTAACATAGCAGTATGTTATGGGATGGCTTCTTTTGCTGAAGGGGCAGTTCAGTGTTATTGGGATCCAGGGGTGCGGTGTTCATGGTCATTCATTTGCATGAATGCATTTTACATTCAGCTGAATTCCTTGGTTTCAAATCAAATTAGTGACTTTTTAAAACACACCCCTGGACACAGAGAACAGCCAACAGCTCCATCAAAAAGGGAAACTTTGGAGCCAAAGAGCCAACAGTCCCAGAGTGCTTTGCTGCAGCTTGTTTATAAACAAAGCCTACAGCCTTTTGAACACAAAAATCACAGCAATGTTGATCCAGGAGCCAAATGAAGTATATTTTTAATTGGCCATTCTCTGGATTTTTACTTACTCCCGTTCAAGTTCCTTTTAATCATGAGTGTGACAGCATTCTTTTGTGTTTTCTTTTGAGCAATGGCTAGCAAAGGCCAGCTCTGTAGTGTTGTACAGTCCACTGTGAAATGTAAAGCACAGATTATTGGGAAAAAGAACTAAGGGCTCTCTCAGTTTGGAATCTCTCACATCTAGATCACACTAGGTCACTGTCCCAGCCATTACTCCAGGGAGTGCCCAAGAGTCCCGTTACAGGCGCTGGTCGGAATGTACAGTATCGCTACAATTTGCGGTAATTAAGACGCAATTATGAGTGTCGTTCCGCTCTGTGTAATTCTGGAAACACGCGGCCCTCCCAACGTGACACTATCTGTGCCCGGATCATTAGCCGTGCTGGCACAGGCCCCCCGCGCTTGGCTTGCTTGTTTTCCCTCCATTTTATTGATTCCAGAGTCTCATTGAATCCATTTGCTGAGAGTTCCGTGTGAGCCAGCAGTCAAGACGTGGTCTCGTCATTTGTTCCACAGACAGAGCAAGCGTTTGGGAAAAGGTGCTCCTCCTAGACGCTAGACTGGGCTCACTGAGCTTGCTCAAACAACAGGGTGGGGGGTGAGGTGTAATGCCCTACTTTTTGTGCTTTCAGGACCGTTTCTATCAGAGAGATGATTGCGGATAATTGTACATGTGGTATAAATTAGGCCAGGTGCTCAGTTCACAGGTAGGGGTATGGTATCACTCGCTCTTTGTTTCTCTCTTGAGAAGCATGGCCATCTGAACTTGATACTTGCAATAGCCAGGTGAAGCACTATCTTTATTTTAAACTCTGTTTTAGATACAGCAACCCTCCCCCCCCCACCACAATCACACGAGAGTGGTCCAATGACATGACTGTCTTTAGTGCTACACTGTGCCTTTCCCTGGTCATTCCATTTTCTACGGTATCACGTCCATACCGCCTCATTCCTGCACATCCATACCGCCTCATCCCTGCACATCTATACTGCCTCATTCCCCCACATCCATACCGCCTCATTCCCCCACATCCATACCGCCTCATCCCTGCACATCCACAGCGCCTCATTCCTGTACATCCATACCGCCTCATTCCTGTACATCCATACCGCCTCATTCCCCCACATCCATACTGCCTCATTCCCCCACATCCATACTGCCTCATTCCTGCACATCCATACCGCCTCATTCCCCCACATCCATACTGCCTCATTCCCCCACATCCACAGCGCCTCATTCCTGTACATCCATACCGCCTCATTCCTGTACATCCATACTGCCTCATTCCTGCACATCCATACCGCCTCATTCCCGCACATCCATACCACCTCATTCCTGCACATCCATACCGCCTCATTCCCCCACATCCATACCGACTCATTCCCACACATCCATACTGCCTCATTCCTGCACATCCATACCGCCTCATTCCCGCACATCCATACCACCTCATTCCTGCACATCCATACCGCCTCATTCCCCCACATCCATACCGACTCATTCCCACACATCCATACTGCCTCATTCCTGCACATCCATACCGCCTCATTCCCCCACATCCATACTGCCTCATTCCTGCACACCCATACCGCCTCATTCCCCCACATCCATACCGCCTCATTCCCCCACATCCATACCGCCTCATCCCTGCACATCCATACCGCCTCATTCCCCCACATCCATACTGCCTCATTCCTGCACACCCATACCGCCTCATTCCCCCACATCCATACCGCCTCATTCCCACACATCCATACTGCCTCATTCCTGCACATCCATACCGCCTCATCCCTGCACATCCATACTGCCTCATACCGCCTCATTCCCCCACATCCATACTGCCTCATTCCTGCACATCCATACCGCCTCATTCCCCCACATCCATACTGCCTCATTCCTGCACATCCATACCGCCTCATTCCCCCACATCCATACTGCCTCATTCCTGCACATCCATACCGCCTCATTCCCACACATCCATACCGCCTCATTCCCACACATCCATACTGCCTCATCCCTGCACATCCATAATGCCTCATTCCCACACATCCATACCGCCTTATTCCTGTACATCCATACCGCCTCATTCCCACACATCCATACCGCCTCATTCCTGCACATCCATACCGCCTCATTCCCACACATCCATACCGCCTCATTCCCACACATCCATACTGCCTCATCCGTGCACATCCATACCGCCTCATTCCTGCACATCCATACCACCTCATTCCCACACATCCATACCGCCTCATTCCTGCACATCCATACCGCCTCATTCCCCCACATCCATACCGCCTCATTCCTGCACATCCATACCGCCTCATTCCCCCACATCCATACCACCTCATTCCCACACATCCATACCGCCTCATTCCCACACATCCATACCGCCTCATTCCTGCACATCCATACCACCTCATTCCTGCACATCCATACCGCCTCATCCCTGCCCATCCATACTGCCTCATCCCTGCACATCCATATTGCCTCATTCCCCCACATCCATACCGCCTCATTCCCACACATCCATACCGCCTCATTCCCCCACATCCATGCTGCCTCATCCCTGCATGTCCATACCGCCTCATTCCTGCACATCCATACCGCCTCATTCCCCCACATCCATACCGCCTCATCCGTGCACATCCATACCGCCTCATTCCCCCACATCCATACCGCCTCATTCCCACACATCCATATTGCCTCATTCCTGCACATCCATACCACCTCATCCCTGCACATCCATACCGCCTCATCCCTGCACATCCATACCGCCTCATTCCCACACATCCATATTGCCTCATTCCTGCACATCCATACCGCCTCATCCCTGCACATCCATACCGCCTCATCCCTGCACATCCATACCGCCTCATCCCTGCACATCCATACTGCCTCATCCCTGCACATCCATACCACCTCATTCCTGCACATCCATACTGCCTCATTCCCGCTGATGTGTGTTTTCACTGGGATCGGTGAGGAGGAGAGCGCGGCAGAGTTCTGGCAGTGGAATAACAACAGATGATGCGTTTTAAGCGATGGACACATGGAAGTGAGTTTCTGGTTTATTGGGGTTTTGTCACTTTTGGAAAGAGAAAACCCTAACCCTAATCAAAGCCAACTGGGGAGCACCACATCAGGGGGTGGGGGTGAGGGGGCAAAATTTTCCCACCTCATTGAGGTTTCAGGGAACGTTTTTTAATGCCCCCCCCGGCTTGTTTCCACATTACTCATTCACGCCTGTTCACCATGCAGTGTAGTAATACCCACAAAAAACGTCTTTATTCTGTTTGATTCATTTGCAGTCCATTTATCTTTGTTCACTTGGCACACACTCATCAATGCCAACACTAGTTTTGGATAGAACATCATACTACAGGGATTTCATTACATCATAAGTTTGAGCAAGAGCATGTAACTACAGTCCCATCAGAGAAAACTGAACTTTGTTTTAATTTATTACAGAAATAGTTATCAGTTCAACATTTAAGTCCTATGGAAATATATAAATAAGGACTATACTATACGCAGATAAAAAGAAAGAGCAAAAAGTCTTCAGTTTAGATTTAAGAAAATCAACAATTCTAAATTTACGATGCCCTTGGTGAATAATTCCTGAGAAAAGGAACAAAGACTGATTGGGAAAGATTCTGTTGAGAGGTGTGACGGTTTTCTGCGTGGGACAGAAACCATCGAAACACATCGAAACAAAGCTGAGAAGCACTTGGGAAAATACGTAATTAAAGGTTTTGAAATGCGCCGCAGGACAGCCAGAACAAGCACGTTTTTAAAGACTATATCCGGTGGAAGCTCTACCTTCTGTCGTTTTGTTTTTTCTCCCAAATCCCAGTTTGTCAAATCGCAAAGCGGAATTAGTGGGCTGGGACCTTATGTGGACCGGTAATGTAAATGTTCCTTGTAAATATTCAGAGGAAGGTAGGGTAGGCGTGTACATAAAAGTTTGTCGTTAAAACCTCAGAAGACAGAGTTCACTCAGAGGTCATACAAAGAGCGACGCTCTGTCATTCCTCACAGAAAATTGGCACATGACAGCAATACTGTCTCTGTGACTAAGGTCTGGTGTTATGCGAGAGAAAACACACCTTCTGGGTGAAGTGGAAAGTATTTGCAGGGAATTCCAGATTTGTCCTGAACAAGAGAGTAAAAGTTTCTACAGTGCACAAACTCACAAAATGCACAAAATTCTGCCTGTAACTACAACCAAACTTATTGGTGCAGAACCTGGTGGCCACTAAGAAATTAACTAATCATTTTTTTTTTAAAAACAACTTAGAAAGACACAACACTTCACAAAATAACAAACTAAAAAACACAATATGTCACAAAACACAATTAAGAAAATACAACCATATTTCATGAAGCACACTCATAACATTGAGCAAATAACATAACAAAAAGCAAAACAATATTTGTCAAAACAAATGAACAAATGTGAAAACACAACAGCATGAACCAAAACAAATCAACATTTCATTTGAACCGGAAAGGGTAGGTACCTGCAATCTTGTCAAGATTGGACAGAATTGTTGTCTGTCCGTGTGACTGGAAGTACTGGAACCTAGCAAGAGAAAGATAGATAGATAAAGCTAGCCATCTCTGTTGCTAGCCAGCTACAGTGCCGTGAAAAAGTATTTGCCTCTTCCTGATTTCCTCTATAATTGCATATTTGTTACGCTGAACGGTTTCAGATCTTTAGACAAAATGGAATATTAGACAAAGGGAACCTGAGTAAGCATAAAACACGGTTCTTAAATTATTATTTAATTTATTTAATGAAAAAGCTATCAAAAATCCTGATACCCATGTGAAAATGTAATTGCCCCCTTAAACTTAATAACTGGTTATACAACCTTTAGCAGCAATAACTACAGTCAAATGCTTCCTGTGATTTGATATCAGTGTTTCACATTGCTGTGGAATTTCAGCCCTCCCTTCTTTGCAGAACTGCTTTAATTCAGACAAATAGGTAGGTTTTCGAGCATGAACTGCTCTTTTCAGGTCCTGCCACAGCATCTCTATTGGAATAAAGTCAGGAGCTGGCCTCTCCAAAACTTAAATTTACTTTCTTTTCAGCCATTCAAATGTGGACTTGCTTTTGTGTTTTGGATCATTGTCTTGCTGCATAATCCAATCCTGATTAAGCTTCAACTCATTGACAGATCACCAGACATTTTTCTCAAGAATTTTCAGGTGCAGACCAGAATTTCTGGTTCCATCAATAATAGCAAGTTGTCCGGGTCCTGAGGCAGCAAAGCATCTTCACACCATCACACTACTACCACCATGTTTGTGAAATGCTGTATGTGCTTTAAGGCCACATATAATGGGACCTGTGTCATCCAAAAACTTTTACTTGTCTGTTGAGAGAACATTATCCAAAAAATCTTGAAGATTATCTAGGTGCTTATTTGCAAATGTCAGATGAGCGTAGATGTTCCTCTTGGTTAGCAGTGGTTTCTGTATCGCTACTCTCCCATGATTCCCATTTTTACCCAGTCTCGTTATTATTGTAGAGTCATGAACACTGACCTTAACCGAGGCTAGAGAGGCCTGCAGTTCTTTTGATGTTCTTCAGGGATCTTTTGTGACTTCCTGGATGAGTTGTTGCCGTGCCCTTATAGAAATTTTGGCAGGCCGGCCAGTCTTGGGAAGATTCACCACTGTTCCAAGTGGAGATAATGGCTCTCACTGTGGTTTTGTGGTATCCCACAGCCTTAGAAATGGCTTTGTAACCCTTTGAGACTCATATATTTCAACATTTTTCTCATCTCTTCTGGAATTTCCTTTGATAGTGGCAGAGTGTGCTTGTAGTAACTTTGTGGTGACTACTTCACTCTAATGGTAAGGTTCAATATGAGTGAGGTTCAGATTCATCAGGGCCGGCTGAAATCAAGCATCACCGTGTTAAATCGGCTGCATCTAATTATCAATTAACTTTTGGTAATTGCTTGATTGAGTAACTAAAGGGACAATGAACTTTTTACGTGATTGATATTGGCATTTTATCAATGAAATAATCATTTTTAAAAATGTGTTCTGTGTTTACTCAGTTTCTCTTTGTCTAATATTACATTTTGTCTAAAGACCTGACACCATTCAATGTCACAAATATGCTATAATAGACAAAATGAGGAGGAAGCAGCCATCGAAATTACGACTGTTTTGATCGCATATGCTCCCGAAATGTAATCTATGCGACCTCGAGATATAATTGGGAGCATTTGTGCGAGTGCAAATCATTGTTATGGTGCGACCCTTTCTTTTTTTTCCCAGTTGAACGTCCCTTTCTCTGTACATTCGCTAGTTAGTACACTCTGTATGTACCTTGTAAGCTCACAGTGACAATTCTCACCAAGCAAACGTGAGCTTGACGTTCTTACCTTTAATGCTGATTTTAGATTGGTTAATATTATCCTTCAATCACTCCCTTTCGCGGCACTTCACTGTCACGTGACACAGAGAGCTAACGCGTTAACTAATGTTACCTGAACTCAAAAGTTTATGATCAATTTATTAACGTTACCTAAGTAACTAGCTAAATTGTTAATGTTAGCTAGCGTTATCGAAAGCTAAAAGGAAAAATCATTGACAACGTTTCGTCAGGTGCAGCATCTTTTACTGCTACCACAGAGTGAATGCGTAAGTAAATGCGATGATGAGAAAACCTTCGGTTACGCTGACCTATAAAACGCTATTCCAAAAGCAAAATTAGACATGTTATGCATCATTAGAAAGCTTATACTCTGAATAAATGAATTGTCAATCAAGCCAGACTGTACTAAAAAGGGTGACAATGCCGTAAACAACACGTGTGGTATTACTCACAGCTATTTTTGAAGGTACCCAAGCATCATAAATGTGCGTATATTTCACAGACGGATTGTCCAAGACCATATATGACCACTCAGTCTCAAAAGGGACATCTCTACACTTAAAACCAATGGTAAGGTTGTATATTTATTCAATATTTAGTCCCAGATATTGACATGGTATCATTTTTGAAAAATTTGTCTCGTTTATTTCGTTATTTAGTGAGCAGCGTTTTCACTGCTGTATTGATATATCTTAGGGCTATTGTCATAGCAAACTTTACAACGTTGTGATGTGAACACAGCATTAGATATCGCTATCTAACGACCATAGATGTATACGTGTATATATCTATAAGCTAACGCTGGTCACTCACCAAGACACCTGCCCAGTTATAAACTGGTTCTCCTCCTTTGGTGTTTTTAGATGCGGAAGTAAAATTCTCTCACAAAAACGACTCCAGAAGTCACCATAGTGTATAAGTATATTTTTATGAAAATCTAGTTCCTACATCATTTTCCTACACATTGATTCACTGGGGTCTCCAACCTGCAATATGCTCTTTAAGTGTGAGAGTTTAACTAAGCACGGAGCCAGCGAGAAACACAAGAAATGCCGTGACAAATGTGTGGTAATGAAGAATTCAGGCTCGATTGGCCAGGCATTTATTCAACAACATGCTGCTGGCCGTTCAGCTTGGTGCTCCTTACATTTTGGTGGGTGCTCCTAAATTTTTGCTGATGCTCCTAACTTTTTGAAGTTGGGAGCACCAGTGCTACCAAGTAAAAAAGTTAATTTCGAGCCCTGGGAAGGCAAATGCTTTTAGTTTAGGATTGTGTACTGCCCATTTATTCAAATGAGCTGCCTTAAAAAAATGACTCTGTAATCACTGCTAATTGCTAAAAAGTAACAGAAATGGAGTGCTTTTGAACAGGAAACTATGAGGGCATGCCTCAAACTTAACATAAAAGATTAGATTTTTTGCTTGAAAAATTCAGCATGCTACTGTTAGCAAAGAGCCTTCAGGGAGAGGTTTTCAGTGTGAAAGTAACAAAGGATCTTTTTAGCTGTGTGTCATCGGACTGAATTTTCTCCCTCTGCCACAACCGCGAGAAGCTGTCAGATTCACTTAACGGTGAAACAGAAAACCTGGGGTATTTTCATCGCTGGTCGCACACAAACATGGCCCCTCACGAATAACGCTGACACTCCCAGCGCACACCATGAGTCAGAGGGGGTCAGGGGATGGGTGTTCACCAGGCGTGACTCTTATCGCTCTCTAAACCAAGTTTCTGCTTTCCCCTCGGGTCAGGGACGTTTCCGCCGCCCCAGGCCAACCCCGTCCCTGCACGGCATTTCTCAGGACCCCTGTCAGTCAGGGTCCCTGGAATCACCCTGACTTCTCTCCCCCACCCCCCTACACCCACCCTCCACACCCACGTTTCGTAAGTCTGGAGCAGGGGTGTCCAGTCTTATCCAAAAATAGCCAGTGTGGGCGAAGGTTTTTGCTTTAGCTCAGCACTACAACACTCGACTAATTAACTAATCCTGGTCTTCAATCAGAACCTTGACTGGTAGAATCAGGTGCCTTAGTGCTGGGCTAAAACAAAAACCTGTACTCACACTGGCCTTTTTGGAAAAGACTGGGCACCGCTGAACTAGATTCTGGTCTTCTGCTGCGTATGGACGTTTCTAAACCGTCTTTAAATGTACAACCACACATTAAGTTACATAACAGGCATTTAGTAGACAGAGAGCTTATCCACAGCAACTCACACAGCTTTTTTGTATATTTACATGACATTCATTTATGGCAATTCAGGTTAAGTTTTGTGCTCCTGGGTACAATGCCAGCATCCTACTGGCGACCTGTATGTTACCAGCCCAGTGCCCTACCTATTATACTATGCTATGCCTTAACCAAAACAATGGATAAACACTTAGCTGCTGTATTTTCATCAGCACAGCTATAAATGTGTTTCTGTGCTTTGGAAAAGTAGAAAGAAACTCAATTATGTAACACTGTGTTTTTTTTTTAAACTCTAGTACTCAGATTAAACATTGAATGACCTACTTTAATGAGAAAAGGGGGAAAACATATGCACAGTGGTGGTTTACTTTTTATTTTTATTGGTTAGTGATTCTGTGTTTGGTTTTAATATCACAGAATCAGAAAAGTTGTTGTTTCATAAACAATGGAATCCCCCCAAAAGAGTATAATCATCCAGCATAGTCATAAATACATTGTAATATGATTTCTCTAGTGATGGGAGAGTGATAGAAGTCCATGCGTAGACCTGAAATGTCCTGTCAATAATCTACTTGATTGAGCCAAAGAAAATATTGTGCTCTCCACAGGAAATCACTAAGATTGGCTGAAATCAGTCAATCATTCAGACAACTTATGGAGAAATGAACTTGTTTCAACTCACCGTCAACCAAGCCAGCTAGTTTTGGGCGGTTCTCAGGGCAACACAGATGCACAGGTTTCGCTGTGCTTGAATGCATATTTTGCTTATGGGCGAGTTATGCCTTCATAACCTGTCAGTGTTATGAGGAGACATGCTGCCATGGCAACAGTGTTTTACATTTTATCTGGTTGTGAAATGATTTGAACAGGGATGAATCAGCTTACATGATTTGACGCATGTAAGCTGATTGACGCACATTGACGGAGTGTGGCACAGTGGGTAAGGAACTGCGCTTGTAACCGAAAGGTCGTAGGTTCGAATCCCGGGTAAGGACACTGCCGTTGTACCCTTGAGCAAGGTACTTAACCTGCGTTGCTTCAGTATATATCCAGCTGTATAAATGGATACAATGTAAAGTGCTATGTAAAAAGTTGTGTAAGTCGCTCTGGATAAGAGCGTCTGCTAAATGCCTATAATGTAATGTAATGTAATGATTTTCTGATTTTCTTCTGATGAGTTAAACGTCTTTTAGGGCTTTGCACCTTTAAGAAAGTAAGTGTAACTTCATTCAATCGTAAGAGAGCATGTATTTATTATTCACGTGTACTTTCACAAAGTGGATTGGTTACATAAGGTGATGTCACCTCTAAATGGAAATGGAGGAGCAGGCTAGCCCAATTCCAGTTATCTCGGGTCCCGGGTCTCTAACCCAGGCAGCTGATTGCATCTCCTCATTTGCATGACAGAAATACCAATACATATGCACGGTATCAAAAGATTGTATTGCCTCCATCCATTGAACAATTGCCTAACTTTCAAAGAACGGAACTGCTGCAATAAATTATGGCAATAAATGAGGGTACCAGGTAGACAGTGATCTTGATATTCTGCAGACTTCAGTAACTGACATACCCCATGGCCAAAGCAAATGCAGTTACTGAAAGTATTGCTTGCAGTTGGCTAAAATTTTGTCACTTGGTTACAAAAACAATATTTTGGTAACTCGGTTAGTGAAACATCTGGCGGCACAAATATAATGGGTAATCCTTCATTTAATAGCCCCGGCTGCCTGAATTGGATCATCACACAAAATAATAAAGTTTAACAAAATTTGTTCTGGGATTTCGCAGAGAAAGAGAGGAAGGGTGTGTGTGAGAGAGCGAGAGAGAGAAAGGGAGAGAGAGAGAGATAGCATACTATGCTTTTGTTTCTCACCTGCATTTCTTGCCAATAATGCAAACTGAATTGAAATGAAAGTGAGAGAAAGAGAGGGGGAGAAAAGAGGGATTAGAGTGGAAGGGAAAGACAAGGAGGGGGGGAGGAGAGAGAAGGAGAAAGAGCGGGAGGGGAAGAGTGAGAGAGTGCGAATATTTGACGTGCGAATGTTGTGTCAGCACAGCGCGATGGGGCAGCGTGTCGAAACTGAGACAGGCTTTTATCAGGAGGAGATTATCACCCTCTGCAGCATTCACACATCACCTATAGAGAGGGAGGGAGGGAGGGAGGGAGGGAGAGAGGGGGAGAGAGGGAGGGAGGGAGAGAGAAGGAGGGATAGAGAGAGAGGGAGTCTGAGAGACTGAGGAGAGAAAGACTGAGAGAGAGAGAAAGACAGAGAGAGAGAGGGAGGGAGGGAGAGAGAGAGGGAGAAGGAGGGAGGGAGAGAGAGGAAAGAGAGAGGGAGGGAGAGAGAGAGGGAGAAGGAGGGAGGGAGAGAGAGGAAAGAGAGAGGGGGGAGATAGGGAAGGAGGGAGGGAGAGAAGGATAGGGAGGGAGGGAGAGAGATAGGGAATCTGAGAGACTGAGGAGAGAAAGACTGAGACAGAGAGAGAGGAGCTAGCGCAGGGTCATCACAAATGTTTCCAGCCACCTGTTGAGTTAGTTTCACAGTCCACTCTTCTATCTCTGTGCCACAGAGATGCCATCCTGACGTGTTCTATCCTGCAACTGACAGGCGAGGATGCATGCCTGCATGCCCTGCAACCAGGGCCTGCGTTCAGTCAGCGTCTGTCCTTGGGTGCATTATTACATGCAACCGCTGATGCTTTTATTTTAAAAATGAATGGATAAATACATAAATAAATCTCACTTTTAATTATTTGTCACAGTTAAGGTCAGATGTCGATGGGAACTGGGCCTCTATCTCTGTGACTCAGGAAGTTAATTATCAGTTTATCACAGGGCTGCTATTTTTCATACCATATTCATTCAAAAAAAGATCTTTTGCTTTTTTGAGTGGTGGCACAGCTAAAATAATTCTAATGGCATCACATACTTACTGCAGGAACATTGCTCATGAAAGCTGGATATGTATTCTGTGAAGGAGGCAGATGGAGAGGTGGAGAGATGGAGGTGGCCCAGAAAAGGAAGGAGTTTCACCGAAGGAAGGAAGGGGAGGAAGTCGATCATTTACAGCTTCCAAACCATGGCTCAATGGGTGCATTCTATCTTCTGATTTACCAGACAGAGAGAAAGCAGGGGTCGATATTAAACTAAATGCCCCTTTGATTTACAAAGGCGTCTCTCACAGAGTTCGCATTATTGTTTTTTCAAAGCGTGATGAAGACCAGAGAGGAAGTTTCAGCTGAATGATCAGAAGAGATGAAAAGGCGAAGACTGGCGGCGTATCGCTCCCTCGCTACCTAGCGGCTGTCGGTCAGTTTCAGTCGCTACCTAGCGGCTAGCGGTCAGTTTCAGTCGCTACCTAGCGGCTAGCGGTCAGTTTCAGTCGCTACCTAGCGGTTAGCGGTCAGTTTCAGTCGCTACCTAGTGGCTAGCGGTCAGTTTCAGTCACTACCTAGCGGCTAGCGGTCAGTTTCAGTCGCTACCTAGCGGCTAGCGGTCAGTTTCAGTCGCTACCTAGCGGTTAGCGGTCAGTTTCAGTCGCTACCTAGCGGCTAGCGGTCAGTTTCAGTCGCTGCCTAGCGGCTAGCGGTCAGTTTCAGTCGCTACCTAGCGGCTAGCGGTCCGTTTCAGTCGCTACCTAGCGGCTAGCGGTAAGTTTCAGTCGCTACCTAGCGGCTAGCGGTCAGTTTCAGTCGCTACCTAGCAGCTAGCGGTCAGTTTCAGTCGCTACCTAGCAGCTAGCGGTCAGTTTCAGTCGCTACCTAGCAGCTAGCGGTCAGTTTCAGTCGCTACCTAGCAGCTAGCGGTCAGTTTCAGTCGCTACCTAGCGGCTAGCGGTCAGTTTCAGTCGCTACCTAGCGGCTAGCGGTCAGTTTCAGTCACGCTGGTGCGTCAGCCCACCTGTCGGGGGTCTCTCCCGGCCGGCTGTGTTCTTGGGCGGGGCGGAAGAACCGCGGCCACAATAAACAAACACCCGCGGAGAAGGTAACTCAACTGGGCATGTGCGTGCGATGGCATCACAGAGGGCGACGCTCACCTCACTGCTCTTATTGTCTGACTCTCTGATCCCCAGAACTGAGCATGTGCCAAACCTTCCCTGCCGATCGCACATCTCTCCCTCTCTATCTCTCTTTCAGTCGTTCACTCTCCCGCTCAGTCTCATTCTAACTTCCTCTCTCGCTATCTCTTTTTGTCTGTCTCTTGTTCTCCCTCTGTCATGCTCTGTCTCTCTCACTTTCCCCTTTTCCTTCCCTCTCTCTCTTCAATATATCATTCTTTTCCTCTATCTCTCTCTCATTCTCTCTGTCCCTCCCTCTCTCTGCCTCTCTCTATCTTTAACATACATCTGTGGTATGACATGTTGTGTCTCGTTAAGATAGAGTGATGTACGACACAGCAATATTACTGCTGATAAAGCACCTAGAATATGAATGATTATATTTGGGTTTAAATATGCAATGCCAGGCTGTAGAAACACTGTGCTATGTACTTTGGGTATGGCTAGATGCTGGATTTGTATTTTTGCATATTTGCACATACAGACCCGTCCATAAGTATGGGAACAGTAGATTTGTAATGTGTTGCTATATATTGTACTTAAATCATTTGGATTTGAGAGTAAAATATAAATATGAGACAAAAGTACAGCAATCAGCTTTTATTTCATGGTATTAACATGCATATATGTTTTACCATCTCAAATGCAAATGCCTTAAGTACAGTATATGGAAAAAATAACAAATTTCACTCTACTGTTCCCATACATTTGAAGAGCACTGCAAGTCAGTTTGGTCAGATGCAATTTTGATAAATAAATGTACTGTCATCTGCAATGTTCATGTCTGTCATCTTAATGCAAAATTGTTTTATATTTTGATCAAAGGCTATTATTTCAATGTACTGTGCTATTTGAGTGTTATATGTTACTGCTGTGAATATGTTTTGAGTATTAAAAAGGAGAACCAGTGCAACAGTGTAACTTGTAGAGAAAGTAAAATCTGTCCATAGAAGGTGCTGCCTGTGATTGTAAGAAGGTATCGGAGGTTTGTGGATGGTGTTGTGTCTATTGTTGTTTCAGTGCAGTTTTCATTTAACACAAAGGTCCTGATTTTAAAACAAGTCATTATCACAGGGGCAAAACTGGGTCTTTGAGATTTTCGACACATACAGTACAGATTGGGCCCAAACTGTAAAAACGATTGGAATACCAAATTTATGGTGTGTTTTGCCCTGCGAGCACATAGGGAAAGTGTATAGTGTATATCCTTTTATGTGCGTTTTTATTGCAGTCATACTGAAATGGTGTTTATAACTTCATATGCTCTATACTATAAATACCGATAGCAGCAGTGTAGTATAATGGGTAAGGAACTGGTCTCGTAACCTAAAGGTCACAGGTTTGATTCCTGGGTAGGACACTACCGTTGTACCCTTGAGCGAGGTACTTAACCTGCATTACTTCAGTATATGTCCAGCTGTATAAATGGATGCATGCATGTAAACATCGTGTAAGTTGCTGTGGATACGAGTGTCAGCTAAATGCCTGTGATGTAATGTACCTGCGGGAATTTTTCATTCCCTTCCCTGAGCTCAGCTGGAAACGACACCATATGTGACACGGGGTATTTTATTTTTATACTTGAGGAAGTGCACTCTACGTTTGGTGTAGGATGCATGGATTCAACTGTTGGAGAGATATTGTGCAAATCTGGCAGCTGAGTTACACCGATGATATGTCTTTCACTATTTAATAATAATTAACAAAAATAAAATTGGCAGCTGTTATCATATCTAAAGTCAGTAGAGCTTTTCTCTCTGTTTTTAGTTATCTATACTCTTGAACCATTCTCATCCACCACAAACAAATGTGGCAGAGAACATGTGTGTGACGATGCTGCTTTGCTTGGGTAGCTAGTCAATAATGACCTGCTAATTAGCTAGTATCAGCCCAATATTGTTGTTGTTTTTTCTCTGACTGTTGGACAAATACGGACTCAGAAGATGAAATTGTTTAGGCTAGTGTTGATTAGACAGAGCTGCCTGTCCACACTGCAGCTGCAGTATCTACCATTTCTACAGTTAGAACTAGCATTGTTCAGACAAAGACTATCATAAAAAGCTGTTCAATTGAACTGAATCTAATTTTATTTCTACATCACAGAGATAGTGTCATAAAGACGCTTTACTAATATATCTGAGAAAGACTGAGCCTGATCCCCCAAAAATTCAACAAATGAGTTTCAAATAAAAACTCCCTAGTGGGAAGACAAATCGAACAGTGGGGTGGAAAAACTCCCCAGTGGGAGGAACTCAGATATGGCTGGAGAGCCCTTCCTCCACTGGCTGGCTCTGTGTCAATAGCTAAGATAAGCCAAATTGTAATAGGGAGTTAATGGGGAATCTGCCAGACCACAGAAACAAAGATTACAGCCCGAGGCATTAAAGAAGCACGCAAAAGAACATCCAAGCAAAGCACCACATCTAATATGCAGATCTGGAAGGTGCCAGATCTCCAGGTTGTGTCCTGCCACGGGTTTGAACCAGGAGAGGGTTGGGTTGGAGCAGGCTAAATCAGGGCAGGGGCCGGGATGGGGGCGGGAGAGCGAGGGGGGGGGGGGAGCAAAAGCCCCCGGGGAAGAGAGAGAGAAACAGGGATGAGTAAGGAACCAGATAATTATGATGTTGAGTGCCAAACGTGTCGAGGCCTGAGTGTAATATGGAGAAGTGCCCGGGCTCTACGCTATGGCAGCAAACCTAAGAGAGATGTAGTTAATTTTTGCCGTGTAACTGCAAATGTAGCTCTATAAAATGGGTTATCATTAAGAAAATCTTGATTAGTGTTGTTTTTAAAATACAGCTTTAAAAATAAATTAGACCTTGACATGCTCGAGGATTGATGGCATGTTAAATCATGAGTCTGGTTCTTAGACAGCACAACAATCGCAATGCCAATGTACACTAGATAAGAAGAAAGGCACAATCTCTTGTTTGCACAACTTCCTGTTTATGCCACCGTCGCTTCTATTTTTCTATCCGAACGCAGATTGTTTTGGTGGAACAGACACTGATACATGTCATGTGGTCTGTGCACGCCCCCAATATTTAGTACTTAATTTCGTATTTCTTCAGACTTGTTTTTCAGACTTGTTTTGTAAAGTTTTATTATTATTATTATTATTATTTATTTATTTATTTATTTTTTAAATTATTATTATTATTATATGTAGTGTGGAATCCTCTGTGTTATATGGGCTGCTCACTGCCATTAAAGGTGAGGTCACACAGTAAGGGCACAGAAAGGTATCTCGGTTTCCGTGACGACTGTTTGGCCAGTCACAGGTCACGCGGTGTCACTCAGTTCCGTGCTGCTTTTGGAGTTAGCGCTGTTGCGTTGGGGACGGTGATGTCCGGATCACAGCTCGCTCTCTGTTCCAAAGTAAGCGCTCCCTCACTGCCTTGAGCTAACACTGAGTGACAGGCCTTGAATTATTATTTCTCAGTTGATAATGTTTTTTTTACGCATTTCCATTAAGATAGTCTGCAATGCCAAGCTGCTTACTGTGTTTGACATGTAAGTAACCACCAAGAAAATCAGGCCCAGACAGAATCTCCAAGAAATGAGATGCTTTTATTTCACTGTGTTTTTAAAATGTCTTTTTTTTTTCTTTTTATTGTTGTGTAGACATGTCAGCTGCTGAAAAGATATGTCATACATATTGTCAAATGAATGTAGTTATTGTGAAATCAAATTATGCAGACTATAATGTATTATAGTCTGGTATTGAAAGATAAAACAGATAAATGGTCTCACACAACAAGGTGTGCAGTGTTAAATCTACTCTAACAAGTACATATCTGATCAAGAGGGACCATATGTACTCTGTTAGAGTTGATTTAACACTAAATATTTTACTCTGTATACATGTAACAGTCCAAGCTTTAGCAGAAAGCATTTCCTCTATGCATTAAGTAGACACTCTTATCCACGGCAACTTGAATAATTAATTAATAATACTGTGCAGTCTAAATAAAGTCATAGTATTAATATGCAAATTATGAATAGTACAGTAACTAGCATCGAACATTTTTGTACTACTGCGGAATAATATTGTACATGATACAAAATAGTACACTGCATTCTGCATTCTGTTTCAAAATGCATTGAAGAGCATGTATGTGGACAAAACTGCAGAATGTTAGAATACTTGTTTTTACAATATTTGTTTTTTCTACAAGGTATACCAGGAGGAAATGTGAACGTAAACCTGAACATCCATTCATGAAAAAACATCTTTGTGAGACTGAGTTTTACTTAAAATAGAACTGCGAATTGAGAATTCCAGATGCATGCATACATTCAGGTAGTGGTTGCAAGGTCCTGAAATTTGGCTATTCAGCACTGTTTTCAGTGTCCCTGGGGTAATCATTGTGGAGGCATGACGCTGTTCACTCCACAGCCTCTCCTCGTCTGATAAGCAAAAAAAAAATATTGAATTAAATCTTTTTTCAGATGGGTAAAAAAAATACCCACAAATTATGACTGCGCACGGAAGAGCAGGAGAGAGAAGCGAAGGCAGTTGCTGACTCACTTTCTGCCGGCCTGCGCTCTGGTGAAGAGAAAGCTGGAGAGTCAGCAGATTCGGGGTGAGTCAGGGGGGCCGTGTAGCTGCACGTCTGGAGGAGCCGTGTGAGCGGAGACATCCATCAGCTCCCTGGGGCAGGATGCGCTGGTCCTGCTCCAGACCCGCCATCGGCACGGGGGCGGGTGGGGGGGGGGGAGGGGGGGGAGCGGGGTGAAGGGGGGTTGGGGGCGGTAACTGGCAGGGGGACAGGTTGGGGGGGGGGGGGGGTAGCATGGAGGGGGGGAGTGGACTGGAGGCACGGGGCTTTCTTGCGAAAAAGCAAAAAGAGATGCAGTGTTGAGCTCGAACCCTGGATGCACGCGGCCTCTTCGGAAGCTTGGCCGCCGCAGCCCGTGAGCTCCATGGGGCTCCCCCCCTGTCCAGTTAAATTAGCCAGCGGCGCTGCCGCGACCCGCGTTTCCTCACAGACCCACGCTAATCAGCTTGGCTTCGGTTTAATTATAAACAAAGCTCGCCGAGCAACATATAAGGACAACCGCTCCAGATAGGGGACATGCCAGAAATGTGCTCAATTCATTTGGATGTGTGTGTACATGAGCACGTCTATATATAGACACAGGCAGAGTCAGAGAGTCTGAGGGGGGAAGGAGCAGAGAGCGCAGGAGACAGAGAAACGGACAGACATTCACACGCACATACACAGACACGCACACGCGTGCACGCACATACACAGACACGCACACGTGTGCACGCACATACAGACACACACGCGTGCGCACGCACATACACAGACACGCACAAGTGTGCACGCACATACACAGACATGCACACGTGTGCACGCACACACAGACATGCACACGCACATACAGATGTACACACGTGTACACGCACGTACACAGACATGCACTCGTGTACATGCACATACACTGACATGCACACGTGTACACACACATACATACATGCACACGTGTACACACACATACATACATGCACACGTGTACATGCACATACATATATGCACACGTGTACATGCACAAACAGACATGCACACGTGTACATGCACAAACAGACATGCATGCGTGTAAACGCACATACAGACATGCACATGTATATACACATACAGTGACTCGCACACGTGCACACGCACATACACAGAAGCACACATATGTACACACACATACACGGAGATGCACACGTGCTCATGCACAGAAAGGGACACACACGTGTACATGCACATACACGGACACACACATGTACACGCACATACACGGACACACACGCATGTACACACATACAGGGGCACACATATGTGCACGGACAGACACACACATGCGTACACACATACATGCGGGCACACACAGACATAATTTGGCATGTTTTATGTTATGTCACACAGAGCCAATATAGAGCTATCCACCCATAAATCCCCCATATTTTTTTTATATCAAGCCAGCCAAAATGAAAAAGGATTTTATCTGCTCTATTAATTCTGTGCTCGTTACCCGGGCATGTCTGTGACACCAAGGCTGACGGCTAAGAAGGCATGCCATTTTCCTGAGCTGACACCTTCTTCTATTATACAGGTGTTTGCTCGGTTAATGGCGCCATGTGAAGAATACACATACAACTTCAAACATAGAAACAAACAAAGGCTGCTGTAAAAGGAGGCTTATGGAATTTTTTATTCAAATCTTTTTTTTTGGGGGGGGGGGGGGGCTGAGGCAGAATGAGGGTTTTATCAGCAGCAAGTTTTAATGCTGAAAAGTGATTACACACAATTCCCATCGCACATTAAAGCTTAACGTGCTTCACAAACGAGGCCAGTGCGAATGCAGAAACTGAACTCTGTTCAGCGTTTAACAACAGCACTCTTTATGTAACTCATCTTCTTATGCACTCCACTTACGGTCTTGAACGCAGAAAAAAGGACTCTCGCAGTTTTATTTTCAGCCTTCGACAGATCTGTTCCATATGCTGCGCGCGGCAGCATCTCTGGAATGAATTAAGGACATCATTCTGCGAATATCAGAATATAAAGCACATGCTCACTGATTCCCCGACTCCGAGCAGGGAAAGATGAAGCTGTGATGGGACAGAAAAAGGTTGCGTAACTCTTTAAAGGGATTACTCGTGCGGGCGTATCGCGCACTTTCATGATTTTCGGCAGAAAGGAACGAAATCTTTATCTTCCTCCCAGCGGATGTTTGATACCGCTCGGTATTCGGAGCGATTGCGCCCCGGCAACAGATGTCTTACAGGTTGACTACTGAAAGGGCTTCTTTGTTCCCCCTAAGACCGAACAAGTGTCTTGCTAGGTCAGGGGTCAAGGGTCAGGGGTCAGTGGTAGCAAGAGGCATTAGCAGACCCGTGTCATGACCTTTGAATAGCTGCAAGGCGACGTGACGCAGCTCTCATTTTGGTCATATTTTGGAAACCCGGCAGGAGCACTGGCTGGGAGCTTCCCAACGTCCGTCGAGGAACGTCGAGGTGTCTGAACGCGGGCGCGAATGGACCCCCGAATGGACCCACGTCCCCACAGATCAACGCCTCCGGGCGCCTCTGTCGGGACACGGCGGACACATTAAAGTTCGGCCATGACAGCCAAACCACACCAATCGCATGTTTTTCCCATGTTCTTGCTGGTGAAACCAGTGCATGGGGATTGGTTCAGGGGAATAAAGTACATGGCTGCTGTCAGCAAGAGCAACACTGGAAAATAATGTCCTGAAATCCAGAATATAATCCTCTGCAAAAGATCCAATCATCACAGGCTAACCGAGAGGTCAGCAAAGACCTGCACAACTCCTTTAAAATATACACAGGACCTGACACACTGACATTTTGCAGGTGAATGAGTTTCTTGCTGTTTGTCTTAAGTGCTTGTTAATCATTTTAGGAAATCTGGATCTTAGAATTATTGGGCACTGTGAATTATTTGCTTTTCAAAATGAGCCATTTCCAAGATGTGCTCTTTGTTCAGACTTCTTGCTATGTGCCTGAATGAAACACTTAAATGTTCTTATTTAACTGCATAGTAAAATAAACAGGCTCAATACAATAGAATGCTATTATATAGGACTTTTACATTTCCAAAGCCTTGTGTCTTAAACTGCACTATCGGCAAATGTTGTACTTTTGTTAACCCTGTAACTTTGAGAAGGTCAAATATTTGTCTTTCCTGAATGAAAAGATCACATGTCCTCTAATGACCTAGTGATTAAATGAAGAAAAAAAATCTTACTATATCTGCAGTGAAAATGGTGTAGACCCACTCATTCAAACCTCCATCACAACCCATCGAAAGTATTAGCGACGTCCGGTTTGAAATGTGAATCCTTCCCAAATTTGACTCTGACAGAGAACAGTCATGCTGTACGCTTTCCAGGATAGGCCAACCACGTTGAGCCATTTATAACTACATAATATTAATGGTTGGGCTGCAGCTGGATCTCATTTATTTGCAAAGCTCAATGCATTTTTCATTACTCATAAAACAGATACGAATGGGTTGCTGGCATTTATATAGTACAGAACAGATGACTTCTATTCAGTCAAAAGGCTCACTCACCTGGCTCTAAAGTGAGTAGATGGGGAAATTAGTTGAACATGTAGTTTTTTTTTTTTTCACTCAAGTTGTATTATTTACGTGTCATCTTATTTTTTCTTGGTTTGGGATCTCAGTTGCAAAACTTCATTGGCTCTATTTCAGGTCTCCTATGATTAAGTCCTTGTGTTCTATATTTACAAAACACAGTTTATGTGTATATCAAAACACCAGAAAACTACAAGAATTTTACAATCATTAACCGTCCATTGAGCTAATTAATGTTATTAAGCTAGTGAGGTTAAACCAATATAACATGAGTGGCCTGTTTTCTTTCCCATGGTACATATTGCCCTGCTTGTGAATCAATGTAGTCTTAAGAACTGAGGCACAGTTTTCATATTGCACTATACAGACTTCTCACTGAAGTATCCATTGAACATAAAACATGCAGACTTATGGGATAGGGCTGAGCCCCTGTGGAGGACCTGTGCGGTTTAGTGCACTGGGCATCTTGCTCCATGTTCATCAGTAAAGCCTAACATGGCTGCTGCCTATCATGGGAGCAAGCACACCGGCAGGGGTTAATACCAAACACACAGGCAGGGGTTAATACCAAACACACCGACAGGGGTTAATACCAAACACACAGGCAGGGGTTAATACCAAACACACCGGCAGGGGTTAATACCAAACACACCGGCAGGCGTTAATACCAAACACACAGGCAGGGGTTAATACCAAACACACCGGCAGGGGTTAATACCAAACACACAGGCAGGAGTTAATACCAAACACACCGGTAGGGGTTAATACCAAACACACAGGCAGGGGTTAATACCAAACACACCGGCAGGGGTTAATACCAAACACACAGGCAGGGGTTAATACCAAACACACCGACAGGGGTTAATACCAAACACACAGGCAGGGGTTAATACCAAACACACCGGCAGGGGTTAATACCAAACACACCGGCAGGCGTTAATACCAAACACACAGGCAGGGGTTAATACCAAACACACAGGCAGGGGTTAATACCAAACACACAGGCAGGGGTTAATACCAAACACACAGGCAGGGGTTAATACCAAACACACCAACAGGGGTTAATACCAAACACATTGGCAGGGGTTAATACCAGCAACTGGGACCCGGCATCCCGCACCGTGAAATACCCGGTTTTAATTAAACTCTCACCAGTGTTAATTCAACAGTTGAATTGACACTGGAAATTTTACAGTGTGGGACAGCCCACCCCCCTCCCCAACCCCACCCCCCCCACAAAAAAAAAAGAACAAGAAGAAAAAAACAGCATGTAAAAACCATTTTATATGTCTTTGCATTTTGCTTATTTTATTTGCCTTTAAACATGCATGAAGCAATGTTGCAATGAAATGGAGAGTTTGTCTTTATATGTTTCACTTGTTTTTGGCAGTCCATGTTTAATTGTATTTACTTTTTGAGAAAACATGGACAGAGACAGAGGTGGAGAAGGCCTTGTCCTTCTTTCTTTGTGGACTAGGATTAAGGACGACTCATTCCAAAGACTGAATGAATGGAAAATAAATGAGAGAGGGAAGTGGAATATTTTCATCAGTTACTTTTGTTGCATCTGTTAGTCTCATTTATTTTATTATTTTTTTAAACTTTGTGATGCCAAACTTTAGATAATCTTGGTTACATTTTGTGGTCATTTAAAATTAGTATTAGTAAGAATTTAAAAACTGCAATCTTTAATTGTTTAATTGGAGAGAATTGCTGGTGTTAATAGCTCTATGCGCATGATGCACGTTTTTAGAAAAGTTCGTGGTTTTATTTAAACTAATATTTAAACCTGATATTTCACTATAAAAAAAGAATCCAAAAGTATTTAGTATTTAAGTAAATTCTAGACTTAAAATTTTTTATTTTTTTTGCCATGCTGTCAAACTGCATAAAAAACAGCAGCAATTGAGATATAAATTCAAGTCATAATAGGTGTAAAAAAAAGTTTTTAGGTGTTTATCAGGGCTACATTTAACCGTACATGTTATATGTAACCTGATATGTCACTCTGGACCCCCTTTTGCCTACGGAACTGCCTGAATTCATGGTAACATGGATTCAACAAGGTGCTGGAAACTTTCCTTGGGGGTTTTTGTTGATGCCGACTCAATAACATCATGCAGTTCCTTAGAGAAAAAGCGAGAACCTGGTAAAGTCAGTTCCTGCGTGTGAGCATGAGTAGTCCGAGGTCGCGCCCATTGCAATGAGCAATTCAATACAATGTGGATATCTTCACCTGTCAGTCAACTCCATATCAACCTACTTTTATTACAATCAATACATTACGCTAATGTGACCCTCAATAAATGCATAAATATAAAATCATAAAATTAATAAATAATGATATTTAAACATTTTCTTTTTTACTAAATGTGAAAAATATATTTAAAAATGAATTTTAAAGAACTGTTTTGCACAAATGTTCAGAAGCCTGACATGTTTAAAGTCTTCCTTGCCATTACCATAGCAACAAAAACTTGTCACTATGGAAACCACCAAATTAATGTGAAAATGTGCCAAAATTTGTTGCCACAAAAAAAGTGGTCCCACAAACACTGGTGACCATAGCTACAGTGAACAAGTGAAAAAATGCCGCCCCTCCCCCGAGACCGGGACAGGGGAAGGGAGCAGTGCCCCTTTAAACTGGGGCTGAATGCAGCTTGTTTCCCAAAGCTTACAAGTTCTCCCGCTGGGTGGAGAGCAAACGCAAACAAAAAGACATTTTCAGGGCAGCAGATAAAGCTGATGGCTTCTGCGTCGCTCCATCTGCCCATTCAAAGCCTCGCTGAGCCGCCCACAGCTCCACGGACTCACACGCAGAGATTTTAACCACTCAGGGTCTGACAGAGGGAATTCTGGGCTCACACACAGAGATTTTAACTACTCGGGGTCTGACAGAGGGAATTCTGGACTCACACACAGAGATTTTAACTACTCAGGGTCTGACAGAGGGAATTCTGGGCTCACATGTTGAGATTTTAACTACTCAGGGTCTGACAGAGGGAATTCTGGGCTCTAACGCCAAGATTTTAACCACTCAGGGTCTGACAGAGGGAATTCTGGGCTCACACACAGAGATTCTAACTATTCTGGGTCTGACAGAGGGAATTCTGGGCTCAGACGCAGAGATTTTAACTACTCAGGGTCTGACAAAGGGAATTCTGGGCTCACACACAGAGATTTTAACTACTCAGGGTCTGACAGAGGGAATTCTGGGCTCACACACAGAGATTTTAACTACTCAGAGTCTGACAAAGGTAATTCTGGGCTCACACGCAGAGATTCTAACTATTCTGGGTCTGACAGAGGGAGTTCTGGGCTCACACACTGAGATTTTAACTACTCAGGGTCTGACAGAGGGAATTCTGGGCTCACACACTGAGATTTTAACTACTCAGGGTCTGACAGAGGGAATTCTGGGCTCACACGCAGAGATTTTAACTACTCAGGGTCTGACAGAGGGAATTCTGGGCTCACACACAGAGATTTTAACTACTCAGAGTCTGACAGAGGGAATTCTGGGCTCACACGCAGAGATTTTAACCACTCAGGGTCTGACAGAGGGAATTCTGGGCTCACACATTGAGATTTTAACTACTCAGCGTCTGACAGAGGGAATTCTGGGCTCACACGCAGAGATTTTAACCACTCAGGGTCTGACTGAGGGAATTCTGGGCTCACACGCAGAGATTTTAACTACTCAGGGTCTGACAGAGGGAATTCTGGGCTCACACGCTGAGATTTTAACTATT
Source organism: Anguilla anguilla (assembly GCF_013347855.1). Taxonomy (NCBI): domain Eukaryota; kingdom Metazoa; phylum Chordata; class Actinopteri; order Anguilliformes; family Anguillidae; genus Anguilla; species Anguilla anguilla. The sequence goes on along the minus strand of NC_049215.1, from coordinate 2,729,442 downwards.
CTGGGTCTGACAGAGGGATTCTGGGCTCACACGCAGGTAACGGGGTCTGCTGCCCCGTTACCTGCTTTCCTGTTGATGCCAGAAAACATTGGAAGATCGGCCTTTCTCAGATAGCCTAAGTATTTTTATTTTTTGACGTAATACAAGTGTCTTGGATGACAAAACATATTGCACAGAAAATATTTTGAAAACAATATTTTATTTTACTTTTAATGAGTATCCCTTGTAGTTTAGATTTCAGTATAGTAGAATATATGATTCGTGAAATGAAGACCAGCGTCTCATTTCCCTTGCAGGGAAGAAAAATTAATTTCTGTGTCTTAGGAGGTTATAAATGAAAGTGCATTTGCCTCATTTTCAAAAGATTCTAAATGAATTATAGATAGGATCGTTGTAACTGGCCAAAACATAATAATATTCTGTGTTAATATGTCGCGACCACCGGTGAGCTTGTATGATTTATGACCAACTGGATGCACAATAACAAGGTTAAAACAAGTAATAATTTAAAGGACTATGAGCAGACAAACTATGACGTGTTAATAAGAGAGAGAGAGAAGGACACTAAGAGCCCTTTTAGCGTAACACTGCGTAACTCAACTCTGACATGCAGAGAAAAACATGTTTTTGGTCGATCGCCAAGATGAAAGCCAACCTCAAGGTGAACAAACTCCTCTGCTTGTCCTTTCCACCAAAGATCTGATGGATAAAATATGATTCCACTTTGGACGCAGATACACACTGAAACCCAAGCAAGGAGAAAACCCTCAAAAGGCAACAGTTTCCTTAGGAAAAACAAAAAAAACATCACAGGCTGACTGTTACTCATTAAACCAAAATAAAGAGAAAAAACCACATTATTAAAATGCCATTTTTTTTAAACCCTCAAAAACATAATGGCCCAGTTCTGCCCCCTGGCTAGGTGAAACAGATGGGCTCTGGTGGGCTTCAGAAACTCTGACTGCTGGTTGAAACCATGCGGTTGTAAGAAAATCCTTGAGCACGTTACGAACATGACAGGGGCATGTGCACAGACACAGTTTAACAGCATGCAGTGGAAATGGACCAGATGGGCTTCGATCTACAGCCTCCAGCCTGGGCCCAGTGGATCACAGCCTCCAGCCTTAGCCCAGTGGATCACAGCCTCCAGCCTCAGCCCAGTGGATCACAGCCTCCAGCCTTAGCCCAGTGGATCACAGCCTCCAGCCTCAGCCCAGTGGATCACAGCCTCCAGCCTCGACCCAGTGGATCACAGCCTCCAGCCTGGGCCCAGTGGATCACAGCCTCTAGCCTCGACCCAGTGGATCACAGCCTCCAGCCTGGGCCCAGTGGATCACAGCCTCTAGCCACTAGCCTCAGTGGATCGCAGCCTGCATTTTATTTGTAAGCCACATTTCATTGCATAGCAATCTTAAACTGTTTAACAGTGAGGCAAACAATACAGCAGTAATTGCGAGTGGAAATCAGTCGTGGTCATTTAGGTTAAATACATTGAAGGGTGACCATGGTGACCATAAGCTTAGGAAGAAAAACAAAACCAGGGAATCATACTCAGCTTCAAACTATGCTTAAAAAAACATTTATGTGAAGTCCCACCTGGGAATCTAATTAATTTTCTTTTAAGTAATTATGGGGGGGTTGTAGAATATAGGCTTACACATCACATTTAACAACACAGAAGCTCTATGAATTCATATCTATGAATTCAGCCTCTCTTACGATCTCATTATCAGCCTCAGCTAAAAGAGGTCAAACTTCATTTCCCAGCATGCAGGATACTGAAGGACCCTGTGGTTATCACCGAGGTACCGTTGAGCCGAACAGTTTAAAATTTAACACAGTGAAAGGGGTTAATTTCCCTTCCCCAGCTCGGCTTCCTGATTTACTCTCGGTGAATCCGACCTGCTGCCCACTGGTTCACTGGCATGGCCAAACGACGCCGCTCTTTATGGGCTTTTACACTCACCGGCCACTTCATTAGGTCTACCTGTTCAACTGCAAACTGCACCCGTTAATGGAAATATCTAATCAGCCAATCACGTGGCAGCAACTCAATGCATTTAGGCATGTACACATGGTCAAGACGATCTGCTGAAGTTCAAACCAAGCATCAGAACAGGGAATAAAGGTGATTTAAGTGACTTTGAACGTGGCATGGTTGTTGGTGCCAAACGGGTTGGTTTGACTATTTCAGAAACTGCTGATCTACTGGGATTTTCACACACAACCATCTCTAGGGTTTACAGAGAATGGTCCGAAAAAGAGAAAATATCCAATGAGCGGCAGTTCTCTGGGCGAAAATGCCTTGTTGATGGCAGAGGTCAGAGGAGAGTGGCCAGACTGGTTCGAGCTGATAGAAAGGCAACAGTAACTCAAATAAACACTCGTTACAACCGAGGTATGCAAAAGAGCATCTCTGAACGCACACCACGTCAAACCTTGACGCAGATGGGCTACAGCAGCAGAAGACCACACCGGGTGCCACTCCTGTCACCTAATAAAGTGGCCGGTGAGTGTAAATAGGAAGAACAGTGTGTTTAGTCGTGTTGTTAACCAGTATTGTATTTTATTGAACATTAAAATTCCCTACCAGGAACAGCACAGGCATGTTTTTATCCTATGAATATTCTATCACACATTGCCATTCTCTTATTCCACATGTCACCTTATGTAACTCTAACTCTATGAAAGGTTGGGAATAAAGTTTTTAATGGTGAAAGATGTGCGCTATGGTAAAACCATGGGAGAAGAAGTGGGATGCTAAGGCAGATCCCCCACTGAGGTGTAACTAAGACCTGTATGACAAATGAAATATGCCGCTGACAGGTACACAGCTTGCCATTTTAGGTATAAACCCGTGGCATGGGCTGGATCAAATCTTTCATATATCAAGTAAAGTGCATGAATGGCTTCGGGAGACTGTGAGAGACGTGGAAGACTTACTGTGTAAATTATCATTTGCAAATGATTTTCCGACCTACAGAGGCCCATCTGGAGGTCCTCGCTGCACTTCACCGATCCAGCACCCCGAACAAATCAAGCCTCCGACCAGCCCACTAATCAGAAGCCATGATGTCATAACCTACGCTGAAATCATAAGCCTACTATTCACACTTTGAACAGTTCAACGCGTCAAATTTTCGGTTTTGATTTGCACTTTGTCCAGTTTTGATTTAGGCTCGGGGAAAAGCATGAAAGAAGGCCTTGTTGCACAAGTGCTACAGTACGTAAGATAGCTCAATCATTACAGCTGGCCCAACCGCTAACAAAGAACAGAACACTTCATCCCTGAAGCAAAATCACAACTGCTGTTAAAGCATGACTACTTTTCTCATGTGTTCCATGCGCAGGTCAGGCATATTGTTGGAAGACGGTGAAGCTATTTTGAGTGACAGTTAGTTTAGCCTGTCATCGCGTGAAATCCAAGTGTGGGAGGTAGGCAAGACAAAGAAAAAAAAAGATCCATCTCAACCTTCACCCCAGCTCCATGCTCGCCATCACACAGTTTAAATAAATCACAGGTCATGTACCAGAGTTGGGACAGTCATAACATTACAAATATGGATAATAAAATGGCCAACTACACTACGTAGCCAAAAGTATATGGACACCTGACATTCAACATTTTATCAAAAATTACTGGCATTAATATGGACTTGGTCCACCCTTTCCTGCTATACCACCTTCCACTTTTTCACATAATAACTTAGTATTTTAAGATGATGCTTGCTGTATTTTGATAGGAATGTAGGTACTACAGGGTGTCTGATGTTGAAGCTCCTGAGAGTGACTGCCGGCCGTACTAAGTGTTTAAAGCTTCATTATAGGTGTTAAAGTTGTCCCATGATATCTCTGTCTACACACACACACAAAACACACAGGGACACATGCATGCACGCACATTCAGATGTTGGAGCAGAGCTGACTGCACATGCATGCACACACACACACACATACAACACACAGGGACACATGAATGCACGCACATTCCGATGTTGGATGTTGGAGCACTGCTGACTGCACACACACACACACACACACACACTCTCACACACACACACACAAAACACACAGGGACACATGCGTGCACGCACATTCAGATGTTGGATGTTGGAGCACAGCTGACTGCACATGCACACACACACACACGCGCACATACAGTACGCGTGAATGAACACCTGCACAAAGTACTGAAAACATACAATTTACAAGTATCTTTTTTGGGAAAAAAAGTTACAACTTTTTATTTCATAGTCATTTTTGCCCTTCATTATCATGGATGCAAATCCTTTGGTGAGTGTGAGAGTGTGTGTGTATGTGCATCGTTTGTTCAATGGTATGGTAGGAATTTAAAATATAAGCCTATAAGTCGTCCTATTACTGTAGTTGTAACATGTACTCTGAGTAAACCAGAATAGCTGTAGTCTCTTAACTGATGTACAATAACTACTTTTAGGCCAGAGGAATGCTCTGCGAAGAGTCCACTGTGTATTAAAAAGAGGAGAGAGAGAGAGAGAGAGAGAGAGAGAGAGAGAGAGAGAGAGAGAGAGAGAGAGATGGTGGAGTTGGTAGAAGAAATAGTTGTGATTCTTGAGGGCCGAGCTGTCTCATTGTTTCTGTACTGCCTGCTTTCTTTCAGAGTGGCAGCTGTGGAGGCCTGAGAGGTAGGCACTGGCCCAACCGTTAAAGCTCAGAGCCCTGCCCCGGGTTCGGGGGGGGAGGGGGGGGGCGGGGGGGTGGAGTGTTAGGCACATTAGGCATGCCCAGAATCTGTTTCAGGTTTCTGAAAACCTTACAAATAATTAAGAATTGTAATTAGTGAGTGCTTTCACATTCCCACATTATGCATGCATATCAAAGTCCAAGTGGCCTGCAAGTTTCTTGTTTATTTGTTTGTTATTGTTTTTGATTCCATGCCGTAGTTTGAAAATAAAATAATAAATGGTTCCAAACAGAACAAAGTTAGTTTTTGGGGAGACAGTATTGATCCAGGAACTAAGGGATACTGAGAGGAATTAAAAATCATGTCACCATACTTCTGACTATTTTACAACATACAGGTAATTACAAGATTTCATTATTTGCAGTACCTTTTCAAAATCACCATAAGATGTGCTTTGCAGAAACAAAATCGACATGCAGACGCCAAACAAGATTACGAACCATTACAGTTCATAACAATGAATGACAAATGCGCGACGTTCAACAGCAGTATTTCCAAAAGGGTTCACAAAGATCTGATATCCAAGATAAACTAAACATGGGGACAGAGCAATGAAGATAAGAATGAATAAATAAATCCATAAATCAGAATGTGACTCTGAATTAAAACACAGCCAAGTTTCGAGCCATCTGAAGCCGAGCTGCTGTAAAAGGATCTGGCCACTAACCAAAATCTCAACAGTCAGAGGACAGAAGTGAGCTCAGATCTCCCTCCCTCTCTCTCTCTCTCCCTCCCTCTCTCTCTCTCTCCCTCTCTCTCTCTATCTCTCTCTCTCTCTCATAAATGTGCACAGAAACATCAGATGGTTTCACTCAGATTACAGGCCATAACAAGCCTGAATATAAATCTTAAGAGGATTAATTTATTCGCCCCCTCCTCTCCGTGTCTCGCACTCTGTACAGTGTATTCTTTCAGGATCAGCTCTGGAGTGATGACCTCTCCTGCAGTGAATTTCTCTAAATAAAGAGAGCAACAGAGTCCAATCCGTGCATTTCTTCTCTTTCTTTCTTTTTCCCTCGGTGGGGGTGCTCAGATTAGTTACACAAGTATCTTCATATTCTTCACAAATAGGGATTTCTTTATATAAGACAGGCATTTCACTGCAGTAGTAAAAACACATTTTTTAAGGGTCTAAAACATGACTGGATTGCCTCATGCACACATTCAATCAAACTAAGACACATAATGCATTGTGTTTCCCATTCCTCCGTTTGCAGTCTGAAATATGATTTTGGCGTATTACTCGTGATTTATGATTTATGCTATTGCTCAGTTGGTAGCTCTGCACAGTGTGAACACAGTAAATGTCAGTCTGGTGGAATGTCGCGCAGAACAGAAAAAGGGTCCTGTGTCAAACCACAGAACCAGTCCTTTTAGCTTGCAGATAACAGCCTTTTGCTTTTCCTTTGCCAGAAGTCGGTTACATAAAACAGTGAAACATTTTACAAGAAGCCAGACTCTGATACTGAGAATGGTAAAACTTCAAACTGTAGACTCGACAGTCAGCACAGGGATAATAGAAAAGAAAAAAAAAACACCTCACCACCCACCTCCCCCCCCCCCCCCCCCCCCCCCCCCCCACCCCAATGCATACAAGTTAAACAAACCCACACACAATGCATATCTGGGTAAACCAACTGCAGCCCGTAACACGTGTGTTCATTTTGACGGCAGTCGTTACGTTTGCAGACAGCAAAGAGGATCCTGTGTCACTACTGTTTGCGTGTGAGTATGCACACATAGGCCTAACACACGCAGGCTTACCACAGGCAGGCTTAGCACACCCAGGCTTAGCACAAGCAGGTTTAACACACCCAGGCTTAGCACAGGCAGGTTTAACACAGGCAGGCTTAGCACAGGCAGGTTTAACACACGCAGGCTTAGCACAAGCACGCTTAGCACAGGCAGATTTAGCACACCCAGGCTTAGCACAAGCAGGTTTAACACACCCAGGCTTAGCACAGGCAGGTTTAACACAGGCAGGCTTAGCACAGGCAGGTTTAACACATGCAGGCTTAGCACAAGCACGCTTAGCACAGGCAGATTTAACACACCCAGGCTTAGCACAAGCAGGCTTAGCACAGGCAGGTTTAACACAGGCAGGCTTAGCACAAGCAGGTTTAACACACCCAGGCTTAGCACACCCAGGCTTAGCACAAGCAGGTTTAACACACCCAGGCTTAGCACAAGCAGGCTTAGCACAGGCAGGTTTAACACACCCAGGCTTAGCACAAGCAGGCTTAGCACAGGCAGGTTTAACACACCCAGGCTTAGCACAAGCAGGTTTAACACAGGCAGGCTTAGCACAGGCAGGTTTAGCACACACAGGCTTAGCACAGGCGCAGCAAAGGGAAGGCTGTCAGCTGTATGAGGAGAAGGAAGATCCTTCCACAAAGAACTGGGTGAGAAGCAAAAATCTAGGTATAGGGTGAAGGACGTTTCGAGTCAGGACTCAGTCATCAGTTTGTCCTTAACACCTATGTGCATTTAAACACAAGTGCTTATTATTTTCTTCACATGTAGTTTGGCAAGTTTAGCAATCAAAATGAACCCCCCTTACTACTTTGCGAAGAACGAGCAAATGTATATACCTGTATGACAAATGTAGGGATATACGTGATGTGAGTTAAGGTGGTACCAGAACTATAATGGAGACTGTTATTAGGGCACGCTGGAAGTTTGGATATCTGAGTTCTGACAACACGCTGTCCGTGAAAGACATGCAAACCAGGAAGAGCTCTGTCCACATAAACTTTCTCATTTATTTAAAGAGTAATAACAATGAACAAATAGAGGATGTGTGTCATAAGTAGATACCCTCAATCGACCTTCTACCCTATGCAACAAAAATATACTTCCATATATTGAAAATACATAGGAATACATTGAATACATCATTTGAATACATGGAGGTACTACAAATATATTTTCATGATGTGCAAATATATAATATATATGTTACATGCAGATATACAGAATATCCCAATAAGAGCACAGTGGCAATGACTGATATAATAGATTATATCATTCAATAAATGTCACCAAATAAATTACAATATTATTTCTTGCTATCATTGGTATTTGTAGTTAGGTGCTGGACACATTATCAGAACAGCCTTCGATTGGCTCAAAAAATGACCAATCAAGAATAGCATTATACTGGATCCCCACACAACACATGGGAGAAATGTATTCTTGTGTTTAGGGCAAGAGGGTTGAATGCACAAAATCTGTATGTTAAAGGACACAGGTCATGAGTGGGGGACAGATGTTCTGCAGCCAAACCCAGACAACAGGCTTCAAGGCCAGTAAGAAAACAAACAAACAAATCATATTAATAACCTTCACAAGCTCGCTGAGGGAAACTGCAGTCCTGGGCTAATACTGTACATTTCAGCATGTCTGTCAACCCACTGCCCATTGCTTCCGGGCATGTTTCCAGGGTCTCAAAGCCAGTCGATTTCCCCTCCATGCTCTGGACCTGAATGCAGAATGAAGGTTAACAACACATATAGTCAGTGAAATGAAGGGTGTTGGGCCATCAGCTGCATACAGTACAGTCCGTTTGCTGTGATGCGGAGTCAACCGCCGCACGGAACTCTGTGAGAGGAACGAGACACCACTCAACCATGCGAGAGTCGGCCACCTCACGCTTAGCTGATGGACGTACAAAGCGCCGTCGTACTTCCTGCCCCAGAATATGCTTGACTGGGTGGAGATCTGGCGACCGCAGAAGATCAGGACATACGGGTAAGCTCAGCACCGTGCTTCTCGAACCACTGAGAAGCTGCTTGGACGGGGGCACTGCTCTCCTGTAAGCAGACACGGGTCGCAGTTATGCAAGTTATAAGAAAGTGTTATCTTTCAAGATGCACGTAAGTTGTTGGCCAGCCATTTGTGCTCTGAAGACAGGCAAAGTGTCATCTTGTCAGGGGTGACATAGCTCAGGAGGTAAGACCGAGTGTCTGGCAGTCGGAGGGTTGCCGGTTCAAACCCCGCCCTGGGCGTGTCGAAGTGTCCTTGAGCAAGACACCTAACCCCCAACTGCTCTGGCGAATGAGAGGCATCAATTGTAAAGTGCTTTGGATAAAAGCGCTATATAAATGCAGTCCATTTACCATTTACCATCTTGAAAGATGCCTCTTTCTGCAGAGAAGAAATGCTGTGACACGGGGCAGGGGTGCTCACTCAGTATCCTGACATAATGACTAACACTCACTAGACACAACGCAATACCGAATGACAGCGCCTGATACGAGGTCACGCCGAGATGAGGCACAGTTATGACTATAAAAGTCCATTTTGCAGCATGCCGGGACTTCTTTCCTCCTCGGTTCCCCAGCAGGGCAGACTCTGCACTCCCAGCCACCCCTGCAGCCATGCTGAAACAGGAAGCCATGCCACAGCTTCCTCCAGCACAGGCTACACGGCCATAGGAAATAGTTCCAACCAAAAATAAGATTAAATGTTATTTTTCCTGGAGAATAATAAGGTAAAATATACATGCCTTAGACCGCAAACCCCCCAGTGCCCTGGTTACCCACCACTGTAAAGCCAGAGATAGCAAATTGTGCTAAACTGAAATTTAATCATTTGCCCAAGTTCCCCTTTGGACATACTTCAACAATTTTACCTTCAGAAAGAATACATTTGTTGCTAAAAACAACAGTAGTTCAAGAGTAAGCAAATGACTTAACATATAATTCAAATGAGAGGCCCAATTGCACCCCACTGTATTATATGTATTACAAATCTGAACCCACAATATTGGTTTTATAATAATAGCCACAGTTAAGTTTATCAGAACATGGCACAATCAGCCCAATGAATTTATATAGCTCAAGAGGATATTATATTTCAAAATCAATAGAGGAATGTTTGCTGACTTCAGATCTATTGTGATATAATTGCCAAAGATAATTTTAGCTTTCCCTGTAGGCTCTTATTGTTGCTAACAGCTCCTTCTAGTGGTCAACTGTGAAACAGCTACCAACGAGAGCCAGTGCTGCGTGATGACAAGCGTTACAAGGAAGATGGCAAAACAGGGTAAATTGTTCACCCGTTCAGGAAATGAATACGAGGGCACAAATGACAGAATAGACGTTTTTACGAATCAAAGAGAGGAAGAAAAGAACGCACTTCCGAACGTACCGATCAAAAATTATATTATTACACAATTTTATACTCAACTAATATTAAGTACACCTACCATTTTATAATGTAGATGGGGGAAAAAAATTTCAAGTACAAGATCAAAACGCTAAATTATTCCGCATCTCTTCCATTTTAGTTAAATCAGTGTGGACGCAGAGGAAGAATTGGTGATATGAAGACAATCAACTGCCCGTCGTCGAATTAAGAACTATAACATCTGAACGCATGCATTAGTCAAAATCAAGTTATGCCATAATTCATTATTTAGACATGCATAACATTTATCTTTAAAGGACATCCTCTCTCTCTCTCACACACACACACACACACACACACTTAAATGCTTGCTCGCTACCTTTGCATTCGAAACGGAGTCCAGCAAAACAGGTGCAGGCGTTAAAGTTGTGTTATTTTTAGAACTAAATAGGCGCAGCGGCAGCTACGATTATCTAAATACAAAACAGGGAGTGGAAAACGCGTTAACCAGGGGCTAAAACATCTACGATGTGGCCGGTGGCAGCTATGCGCTCGCTGTTAGCTCTATGGATGAGGTCCAGACCCATAGCTCTCTATTCCCGGCACAGCTCCAACACCTCTGCCCGTACCTCAGAAGCCTCTGAGCCTTAAAAACTCAGTTTCTATACCGAAATATCGTTGCAATAGATGTTACCTGCCAGTATTGACATAAAGTTTCACGCAGACACATAGACCCCGCATTTATTTTAATTATTTCCTATCACAGTATTATGCGAAGCGCATGAAACTTATGCGCTTTGGCACTTGTGTTGCCAAAAAACACGAATTCCTTTGAATGCCTTTGGATTGGTTGGGGATGGATTTGCAACAGCACTTTTATGGGCTATACTCAAAAGTATACGCACACACACACGTCTATTTTGCATATTTTGCAAATTATTCGGATCACATCAATACGCCAGTATTGTAAATATTTAGCCTTTGTGTTCCTTTAGGTATATATGTTTGAGTGTGTGTGTGTGTATGTGTGTGCGTGCGTGTGTGCGTGTATAAAATTATTACAACAAAACGATCCACAAAAATAACCTAAACTGAGCGCGGGCATTCTTTCGCCTAGCTAGCACAGGGATCTCGCGCTTGCAAAGAAAACCCTGGAAACTCAGTTATGAACGGGCAAGCCATTTACTTCTGGGCACTATCTCAAGATCAGGTATAGAAGATAATCAAAGCCTTTGATCGGGACGTCTGTAGAACTCCGGTTCACTCTTTTGTTCCAAATGGTTCGTTAATGTTGCGTTGATTTCTAGTATTGCTCTTCGCTCCTGGCATCGCTAGCCTCCAGCGTGATAGACTGACTGATCCCATTGCAGGAAAAAAAGGGTTTGGAAACTTGCCAGGACCCGCCCTGGAACCAGCACCTTAGGAAGAAGACAAGTGCGCCTCCCTTCACCGCTGTTTGGTTTATTCATAGTCAGGGGTTTGGTTTTGGCTGTTTTTAAAAAGGCAAGCCTTGCTTGAAGTTGATCAGTCCGCTCAGAAAAGTGCTCCAGCGGGGAAAGTATTGGAATCGGTTTGAAAGGGGGGAAGTGCTAATTTTTGAGCAAAGAATTGCCTTGCTAACAGTCGCCACTTGTCAGACAGGGAGCATTCCTTATTTTTGTCAGTCTGCACACATTTTTTATCTAATTGGATTCTTTTTCAGAGAGAAGGGAATATTTTTAGTCTGAGAAAAACTTCATTTTAGAGCTCCCACAGACAATAAAGCTATCCGTTAAACCGCGTTAAAAGAGAATAAAACAGGTGCGCTTGGATGCTGGCTGTTTTACAAACGCTTTGGTAGAACCTTTAAATCTGATGACCGGAGGCGAAGAAAGCACCTCTTTCGTTAACTCCACCAGTTGACTTGATATTTACATATTGTGAGGCAATACTTTGAACAACTATGATACTCGGTTTTTTTCTCTTGGTGACATTCTTTTTGGGACTGTCCCGGTGCTTGGGTTCCTACGTCCCTTGTGAGCCCTGCGACCAGAAAGCTCTTTCCATGTGTCCACCGGTTCCTGTCGGCTGCCAGCTCGTCAAGGAGCCGGGCTGCGGTTGCTGCCTGACCTGCGCTTTATCGGAAGGTCAGGCGTGCGGTGTATACACCGGAACGTGCACTCACGGGCTCCGATGCTTGCCGCGGAATGGCGAGGAAAAGCCGCTTCACGCCCTTCTTCATGGAAGAGGAATGTGCACGAACGAGAAAGGATACAAACCTCCGCATCCAGCCATAGGTACGTGCACGATGTAGCCTACTGTAAAACAAAGTCTTTAAATTAATAGCCTACCTTTGACCGGTAGCGACTGTAGTTCGTTACTTGTAGATTTAAAGTGTGGTGATATAGGTTAAAATGCATCCCAGTTGTAGCCAGTTGCATTGCGCAGCGATGCAGGGAACAGGTAGCAAGACAACAGTGGAACACTTATCTTTTGGAAATTGAGCAAGATAACGAAAAAAGACTGTAGCCTACTCCGTTCTGTGTCTTTCTGCCTAAGCATATTCGCCCTGATTAGACTGCTTTCCCCATGTCTCACGGTGTTGTCGGGTCCATTGGATGTTGGACGTCTTCAAGGTTTAAGATACGATTGTTTTGATCGCACGTTTTGGCAAAAGTATGATTGTAGCTAGTGATTTGTTGGTAGCGATTAATTCGCATAATGCTACAAAAACGTTAAGTAGGTTACAAATACAACATAAGACAATAGCTTATATGTCTTCAGGGAAAATAGTCTCGTTTTAGCGATATCAGTCTCTATATATGTAGCTTTCCTGATCAGTGTTTATATGAATGCAGAACGTGAAACATTACTAGCACGTGTATGAGGCGGGACCGGTTTTTGTACATAAAATGTTAACTCGCTAGCTGTGCACTACAAAGCAGCCTTACTACCCCTGCGCCTAAGGGCTTTTAGACTCGTAGTAGTCTACCCGGTTTCTTCAGGTTATTAACTTCTCATATAATTTATATCCGTGTAATAACTCATTTAATCCTCACACAACGACGACTACGCTAATGATAGTCCACAACCTTAAGATGGTTGTACACCGATAAATTGTTGGCTATGTGTGGCAGCTAATCACCAACATCGATATACAATTGCGAATTTCGCTAGACAGCTAAAATCTGAAAGATTGCCGGATTATTGTCTGATGCATTGATTTCGATTTCTCTCTGCTGAATTACAATTTCTTTTTCTACACCGAAGGCGCATTCAACATACATTTTGGAGGCTATACCGTGTGTGCTTTATGAAGTCAGAGCTAGATTTCTAAATACCGGTACACTGCGATGCAAAATGTATCTGCACGTTTCCAGAGTGAATGCCGCGCGCATTTAGCCTAATTCCGGAGGCAACCGATCTTGGACGTAGGCTACTGAATGCTGGTTTATGTCGGTGGGTGGTGTCGAGTTGGATTACTGTTCAAAGATAAAAAGCTGAGGGGAGGAGGGTAGTGATGGTGTGTGTGTTTGTGTGTGTGTTGCGGCGATAGTGGAGAAGGGGGGAGGGTGAAGGGTGAGTTGAAATGAATGGAGCTGAGAGTCGGGGCAAACAGACAAGTCTTGATCGAATGCCATCTGCATCCATTATCCTACTTTTCTCTGAGCAGGCGTGGGCAGCGCAGCCGCGCTATGGCTACAAAGTCAAATGCATTATTACGTAATTGATTTACGGGGCTGATTCCGTTTACCAGAGAACTAGCTTAGCTGATATTTGACACAATAATAGTTGTATTAATGGATATTTTCCGAAGTAGCTAAATTATGCTTCTTCAGTCTTCAAATTAATGTTCTGGAAACCGTTACCACCTGGGATTTCATAACCTGGTCAAATTCCTTAACCACTATGATTCTATGCTCATGGCTTACACGTGTCTTGCAATTTTGTGTAGCATATTTTTTGTGTGAGGTATCATAGGCTAAAAAATAGTCTGCAAGCCCTTACCCCTTGACACATCAATCGAGAAAACAGCAAGTGATATTGTTTTCAAACCACCATTGTTCTACTGAAACAGAAAATGTACCAGATCTTTATTTGTCCAACATAGGACTGCCGTGCGTTTTTAGATATGAACAATAGCAGTAATGATGACTGCCTTTGCTTCAAGAGACACGGTCAAGACCCTCGATCCCGTTCGATGGGGCGAGAGGACCACCTTCACCTGCTAACGCGGTGGGCACCCGTTCTCTCCGCAGTGATTCAGCAGAACGTTTTTGGAACGCTTCTCTGAAGCGCCGTCCCTCAGAGCTCGGGGATAGATTTAGAATGCCACTCCTCGTTTTGTGTAAGCTTCTGTTTCAACCCAGTTTTACCAGCAGAGGAAGGCAGACACAGAAGAGGTCAAGTGTCCAATGGCGTGTAGAGAGAGAGAGAGGGGGAAGAGTGGATTGAGAGAGAGAGAGGACACCACTGAGTTCCAGTTAAGGGTCTCTGTATATTTTCTGTTATTTATTCATTCTACTGTCTGGAATGAAATGAAGAGTATCATGGTACTATGTTACCAGATCAAGAAAGATTTGTTTACACTTGTTGAATTCCTGCCACCTGTCATGTTGAGGAAATGAGGATGAAACTGGTTTTCTTTACGTAGTGATGCAGCAATGTTCACTGCAGTGTTCGGTGTTCACGGCAATGTTCAGTGTTCTGGAATGTTCGATCAGTGAAAAGCTTTGGGTTTTAATGAATGAATTAGCCGAATGGTTGCAGCTGTTCAAAATAACCTTCATGTTATGACTTTATTGTTCTTTTAGGTGTGGATTATCTGATCCATTCAGGGCCAGGGCCTGTGTTCACAAGGAGCACTGGTCTTGGAACTAGTCTCTCCTGATTCTGCCTCAGCATTGTCAATTAAGAGCCTAACTGCAAAGCTGATCTGAGATCAGTGGCTGTACTCCAAAGTGCTTTGTGGACAAGAGCACCAGACTCCTGGATGTGAAGCTTTGGGGCTTTCAATTTATAGCTGGGCACATGACCCTCAAGTTCATAACCCAGTAGCTGCTGCCAACAGATATGATTTTATGGCAGCAGACTGCTAGCGCTCTGTGCTTGTGAAAGAGCCTTATGTTTGAACAAACAGTCCTTTGCCAAGAATGGAAAAGATGATTAAAGAGATTTCAAATCTAGAAATCCTGGCCTGCGGATGACAAAGCATACTGCACCTTATAAGTGAAGAAGAACAGAGTAAAATATAGACTTTTGTGCTGAGACATTTTTTCTTGACACAGTTTTGGCAGCGTATTCTTGCTTTGTGCAAGTCATGCTCAGTGTGTATATGGAAGCATGAGGCAGCACAGTTATGGGAAAGCTAAGGCAGAGTCTTAAGTGTGCCGCTCAGGCAGAACCTCAGCACTACAAAGCCATCAAGATGATCTGTTGCATGGTCTCGACTTTTGCACGTCTCCGTATTCGAAGGCATCCATCAAAGACAGGGTTTTCTTTCCCTTCTTTTTGGAGGTGCATTTTCGAAACAAGACATCCACGGCTCCACTCTGCACTCGGAGTTATACTAAAAGTAAACGTCGGATTCCTTTAAGCCATCGTCCTTAGCTCTTACATAGCATTCCTGACACAACCATCCCAAAACTTTGGGAGGAAGAGGGGGTGCAAGTGACACTCTACCCACACCCCTTTCAGCCGCTATGCTTGCACCATGGCATGAGAAGAAATGAATGTTTTTTTCATGGGAAAACAGTAAATGCAAAGTGATCAAGAAATGCCTAAATAAATTTGAAACGTTGTGACTGTTCAAATGGTGCTCCTGAAGCTTGATCACATTATCGGCTGCATAGGAGGATTGCTAGCACCGCCCCAGGGAAACGGAGCACTGATTCTATCAGGCAAACATGATTGATTTCTCCCAGTAAACTTTTACTGCAACCAGCATGCATTTGTCACTGACACCTGAGCGGAGGATTGGCCAACAGCTGCAGAACAAAGGCAGGCTACCAACAGTAGTCAGTTCTGTTGCAGACGTGCTGCCAGAGCATGGACGTCGTCATGCTGGGCCTTTAAACTGGAACATGTGGGCCCTGCCATCTGAGGTCCCAGACCCAAACCCCACCCTCACCTCGCCCCCTGACATCTCAGATAAGGAACAAAATTAAGAGTGAAACTTTGTGGAAAAAGTGACATTTTGGAGACCAACAAAGTTTGTTTCTGCTGGAAGCCTCCAGATTTCCTCACCAAATGACCCGGTACCCCGATACTTTCCTGGACCTGAAATGGAAATGGACCTCGCCTCCCACCTACTCTTATTTTTCCATTTTGGGACGGAGAGGAATCTTACTGTGCTTGGGTGCCTGGGGAAAGAAGGTTCGGTACTGAATTGAGGTCCTGCACAAGCTGAAATGTACACTTACGTGACAAGAGTCAAAATCTAGCCACAGACTAACATTTGTCTGGTAAGGACGGCTGTCCCAGGAAAGGCTGTGTTTGCATGGTTTGCTGCAAATCAAATCTTAGCAGCGGGGTGAGACCTCAAAGAAGAATTCAGAGAGCCGTTTCTTGGATCTCCTGGACACTGTTCTGTACTAGGCTGTTTCCCTCCATGTCCCTGATGAGTCCTTCTGGATTAGTGAATGCAGGAACGATACAGAGCTGAGAGATCACCACCTGCGACCCTTGCAAAAAAAAGGAAAGATAACAGGAACCTCTTTTGATTGGGCTTTGCTTAACTGGGACTGTGAACGGCACATCTATCTTATTTTCATCTTAAAGACAGACCTAACACAAATAAGGAACCGTTTGAACTGAATTCATATCAGCCATTTTCATACACATAACTGCATCCAGTGAGGAGTCAGCCTTGTGGGCTTAAATGCACAGGGAGTCAAGTGAAAAGGGACAGTCCCGAGTCAGCGAAGACAACCCGTGGTGCTGCAGACATGTGGAGGAAAGAGCTTAAAGCAGGAAACATCAATACTGATCCCCAGAGTCTGCGGTCTTACCAAAATACACACAGCACAAAGTAGCAGAGCTGTCGGACCTTCTGAGAGAAACCCTGTTTTTGTTAGGGTATTGAGCCACAGGAAGCAGGCAGTAGCATCCGCATAACACCACATTAAATCAAACGCTCACTTTTTGAAGATTAGCCTGAGATTTATCTAATGACCTGGAATTTAAGGATAGCCTTGGAATGACAAAATATTCAGACTGTGAGTCATCATAAGCTTTGAGCAGAGACTCATACAAGCAGGAAAACTTAGCTTTAAAAGATCAGTTTTTTTAAACTGGTACCTGAGGGGGGGGGGGGGGGGCAACACTTACCAAACAAGGATTTTCTGGGAAACGAGGAGACCACATGTCCAGTTAAGGTGACACGTGATGGCTTAAACCAGAGATAGGTGACAGGTGTCCTTGCTTTGGCACCCCCTGAAGTATGTAAATACAGTTATCAATGGGGATTTACTATCGGGGATTAGCCCAACAAAGATGGAGGCTGGGGTGTGCTTGTGCTTACATGTTTGGTCAAGGCTACTCCAGGATTACTTTTTTCTTCTTCTTACACCCGCAGGCATTCAGCCAACACAACTGAACTGAACAAAAGCTAATCGAACAGCCCTTCAAACATGGTTAGAGGAGCCTAATAATGTTTCTTTTTCTTTCATGGTGCTGAAATATCATGACAGATTTAGGCTTTTTGAACTTGTGGTTACTGAAACGCTTGTTCTACGCTTGCTTAACATCGTCTGTCGTTAAGGTACAACGATGCATGGCTTCACACCATCTCTCTCTTAAAAAAGAAACATTACCATGGCACTTCAAAGCCATAGGTTTTTTTTTGTTGAGATTATTACCTGAATATTCCATAACAGAATCAGACTCTTGGTTAGCCGACACTGTGCCTAAATAAAATGAATACACGTGCATGAGCCCTTTACGCTTCTATACTTGGGTTGGAAAAATGCTGGTTTTGGCTTAGACACTATTATCTGCAGTATCGGTGTCTGCACAGGTCTTTCTGACATTAAACATTTTTGGGCTCGTCCCTCCATGGCAGAAGAGAAACCAGGACGTGCCCCTGTATGCGATTGACAGGTCACATTCCAAAGTCAGCGAGCATTCCTCTGACACATTGTCATTAAATTTCCCCAATTAACGGACAGTGCCTTAATAAAGATCTGAGGGCCAGGATTGCGGAAACAGAAAGGAGGGTGTATTGCCTTTCATTATGCGTCTTCTCTCAGTGAGAAACTTAAGATATTCATGAAGTATAATTGCCTGGCAGAGCATGTTAATATTTAAAGAAAAGCGTATCAGGTAGACCTCCTTTGCCTAATCAGGACCTCTTGTCTTTATGGAAACTTTAGCTAGAGCAAAGAGAGAGACACAAATACCTCTTTAGCTTCGATTCCAGAGCTCAATTCAATTGAGGGACTGCATGTGATACCACTCCCTTGGCGTCCCTCCAGATTCTTGGCAGCGTTTCAGATGTTAAACACAAGCCCACTAAGCTTTCTTTACAAGCAGAAGAGCCTGGGGATGGAAAAAGTGAGTTTTGTCCCCGCCATGAACGAGCGGCCCAGAAAACGGAAAGATGCAGGACCCAGGACAGAGGGACATTGCTGTCGTAAGCAGGCTCTCGTGGACTATCGCCAGCCGGGGCTAAGTGCTTTCACCGGGCCTGCTGATAACGTGCCTGACCCTTCCAACCATAGACAAAATGCCACCTGACCCGTCCAACCATAGACAAAATGCCACCTGACCCGTCCAACCATAGACAAAATGCCACCTGACCCGTCCAACCATAGACAAAATGCCACCTGACCCTTCCAACCATGGACAAAATTCCACCTGACCCGTCCAACCATGGACAAAATTCCACCTGACCCGTCCAACCATGGACAAAATTCCACCTGACCCGTCCAACCATGGACAAAGTTCCACCTGACCCATCCAACCATAGACGAAAAACCACCTGGCCCCTCCAACCCCAGACAAAAGGCCACCTGACCCATCCAACCACAGACAAAAGGCCTTGATCCAGTTGGTGTCCACATATATCTCAGCAGAGCAGATAAAGCCCACTTGCGCATGAGATCATGAAACCCTCACCAATGTCTCGGGACCAGAAGTTGATCGTTCTAAGTGAACGAACCTACTGGTCAAAAAAGGACAGCAGATTCTGTTAGTCAGGGACCCCCCCTCCCCCCGGCCTGGATTTCTCCCCCTCCCTCCAACTGCCTCTCAGCATGATGCATCATAAAAAGTGTATGGAAGATGCTTATTTATAGTGCTTTATGACCCTGCAGCTCAGTGACTAGGGGAGGGGGAGAAAGCCAGCTCGTCTGTGGGGTTGTGCTCAGAACCACAGCCTGCCAAGTCATGAGTTGTGGGATTGATTTCAAAGAGAAGGCCGGAGTTCTGATGGCAAATTCAGAGCCAGGGACCCCAGTCCCTTGGTGGTGTTCTCTCCTTCAGATGCCTCCCCCCCACCCCAACCTCCCCGCTGTGCCCCCCGTCGAAAAAGACACTATCAATCCCAGGGGTGGGGGGATATGGAAACTAGTTTGACCCGATTATTTATAATGGTCCCCTCAGCTGCCCCTCTGATATTTGGCGGTTGTCTCTGCAACAATACTTGGCACATTCCCACGCCCGTGTGCCCGCCAGACTTCACCCGCCTGCCGCTATACAGTCGGATTTCCTTGCCGGATAAATATAACCACAGTCATCCACTGGCAGAGTGGCCTGGTGAGCCGTGGTCTGGCACACGCCCCACTTATTTCTGTACTCACTATACAATGCAAGGCAGGGAAGAGAGGAACTCAGGCCTCATAGCCTGAAAAAACCTCTGGATGTTAGCTTTAGCGGGAGCTGCAGAGATAAGGGGCCTGGGGGGGTTGGCGGGGAGGGGGGGGGGTTTGGTGAGACCCCCTCATTCGAGGGTGGACCTTTCGATGGCCCCAGCGCCTGTAGCTGACCAGATGAGGAGCCGGCCAGGTGTGGAGAACACAGATGGCTGTTCTGGCATCTCAAACCCCCAGACATGCATATTGAATTGCCCAAACACTGGATACTGGGATACCTTTTAACATTTTGGGGCGTTTTCAACAGAAACATACAAACTAGATTGGTGTTGTCCCTTTATGTGGTGGTAATCAAGTCAGTATGTTCTGATTCAGAGTTTCCCTTGAGTCAGTGGGTTATATAGTAGGTTGACCTGAAACCAAAAAATGTGTTAAATAAATTAATAAAGCATCTTAAAAGTTATTTTTTCAGCACAGTGTCAAGCCAGTCATTGTAAGCATGTTTCCTGAACAATGGATAAAGTTACCATCCAGCCTTGGATTTGTCCACCTCTGTCAGTGTTCGCAGTTTCCATGGTTTCTCGGTTGCCGTGGCTTCAAAGGGCCTAACGATGGCTTTGAGCTGTAAAGACTCTTTCAGAAGCCGGTTTCCATTTTCTCCTGCTTTCTCCTCCTTGTCAGACCTGTTTTCCCCCGCTTTTAACCAAACCAGCAGAAGAGCTTATTTGATCGGGCTTCTCAAGGACTTCAAATATTTTAGAAATTTTTACGTGATTTTGTTTGGATGCAGAGATGTTACTCGTGCTTTCCTTCTGTCTGTTCATATTATGAAAATGCATGATTGGTGCACTTGGATTATTTTCATAGTCACTACAAATTTAAAAATGAAAACCTTAACATAGATGTCTGTCCTTCATCTGGCTTTCTCCTCCCAGTTAAAAAAAAAATGAAATCGAGTAGTCTTGTGGTTAGTCCCATGTGTTTCAGTGCTTCAATGGTGTTGTTAGGCCATTAAATATCAATGCACTATGCTTTCCCTTAAGTTGAGGGTATGATTTAGATTTTAGTGGTTTTGTGTGTGTGTGCGTGTGTGTGTAGGCATACATTTGTGTCTATATATGTGTATGTGTGTGCACGTGTGTGTCTTTTCATGGATAAAGATAGCAAAGATCCTGCTTGTACCTATAAACATAAAGAAAGGTGCCCCCTGGTGGTGGAAGAATTTGTTCTTTCCTGCAATCTGCAGCAGTGTGGTTTTGACATAGATTGCAGTCCATATGATTCTACAATATACATTTCCCCGAATCTGCGGGGAAAACCTTTTTATTACACTACCTCCTACTCAGACCCAGTTTCAGATGTGTAGAATAGTAGCCCTGCACCTTCCAATGCTCACAGACTTCATACGTCATTCCGGCAATCAGGTTTAATCCAGCAGCGGTGTCTGACTCTCCGTTTCCATCCGCCTGACGTCTGCCGAATCGCTTGTGTCGCAGATCGCGAGTCGCGAGAGCACGACGAGATGGTGCCGACGGAGATGGCGGAGGTCCTCATGCCCATGCCCAAGGTGCCACTCTTCCCCAAAGACCACATCAGCAGCAAGAAGGCCCAGGCTATGCTCAAGGATAAGAAAAGGCAGCAGGGGAAGCTGCGGTCCATGGGCCAGGTGGACTACTCGCCCGTCCCCATCGACAAGCACGAGCCCGAATTCGTAAGTCCTGCGAGACTGTGGGTGTTCCCGCATATACATGCCTGTTCTGCAGTAGTCCAGCAGCAATATTACCTTGTTTCACGCATTTTTATTTGCTTTTCTACTATATTTGTGATATCGTGTTTTTTTTCTGTAAAGTGTCCTGGTAGAGGGCCGCGTGCTGCACTGTACAAATGAAGCGAATGACACTGAAATGGGCAGAACCGAAGGGAAGGCTATCAGAGGGCCTGCAGTTTAACGGGGGTGGCGGTGTGGTGTGTTGGTTCTGCAGGGCCCTTGCCGGAGGAAGCTGGATGGGATCATCAAGAGGGTGAAGGACGCTTCTCGCATCATGGCGCTGTCCTTGTACCTGCCCAACTGTGACAGAAAGGGCTTCTTTAAGCGCAAGCAGGTACACACCCTTAAACGGGCTTGGGGTTTGATTTGAATAAAACTTTATTGAGGCTACCAGGCAGTGCTTGTTTGTCAGCTATTGCTTCAGTCAGACTGGTGGCTTCATCAGTTACAGGCATTCCTATCAGCCTTTACTGTCAAAGGCACATTTGCTGATTTTAGGTGAGCGAACTCTGCTATACGTTCTGTGTGAATCTGTGAGCGCTGTCTGCTTTACATACAGTGTGAATCTGTGAGTGCTCTCTGTGCTTAATGTACTTTGAAAATCTGTAAATGCTCTGTGCTTTAAGTGCTGTGTGAATCTGTGAGTGATATCTGTGCTATATGTGCTGTGCAAATCTGTGAGCTCTGTCTGGTGTACATTCTGTGTGAATCTGTGAGTGATCTATGCTTTATGTATTGTGTGAATCTGTGAGGGATCTGTGCTTTACGCACTGTGTGAATCTGTGAGGGATCTCTGTGCTTTACGTACTGTGTGAATCTGTGAGTGATCTGTGCTTTACGTACTGTGTGAATCTGTGAGTGCTCTGTGCTTTACGCACTGTGAATCTGTGAGTGCTCTGTGCTTTACGCACTGTGAATCTGTGAGTGCTCTGTGCTTTACGCACTGTGAATCTGTGAGTGCTCTGTGCTTTACGCACTGTGAATCTGTGAGTGCTCTGTGCTTTACGCACTGTGTGAATCTGTGAGTGCTCTGTGCTTTACGCACTGTGAATCTGTGAGTGATCTCTCTCTGAGGCTTGTCTCTGCTTCTTTCCCGTTCCCCACAGTGCAAGCCCTCCCGCGGACGGAAGCGAGGCATCTGCTGGTGCGTGGACAAGTACGGCGTGCAGCTGCCTGGGACGGACTACAGCGGGGGAGACATCCAGTGCAAAGACCTGGAGAGCAGCAACAACAACGAGTGAGGAGTCACACCCCACCCCCACCAACGCCCGCCCCCCCCCCGCCGCCGCCCCCGACCCGCCCCCATCACCTGACCAAGGGCCCACCTCCTATCTTACTGTCCATTCGCCCACCAGTCACTTTGATTTTAAATACGAGACAAACGAAAAGAGAAATTATACTGAAAAAAAAATGACATGAACATATGATCCCCCTTGACTGTGCGCTCATGGCTAATGTGTGAGATCCAGCTAGAGCAGTTTCCCTGTCTGTCTGGAGCAGGAACCTTCTAGTAAGAACTAGGTCCCTGCACTCTATTTGTAAAAATATATACATATATTTATATATTTTTATAGAAGCTGGGGTTTGAGCACCAAACGATTTCTTTTTAAAATTAAGGTAATACAAACATAATGAGAAGAAGGCATGTTGGTGAAAAAGGACCGTCTTGGTCTTTTGTGTCTGTACGTCTCTTACTGTCGTGGTGTCAGAAGACATAGCAGGAATTTTAATATAGGCTTTTTTTTTTGGTTTGTTCTCCAGAAATAATGAAAGAGATAAGAGGTAGGGATCTGCTGATGCAGTTCTCACTATCCAGGTTTTAGTCCTGTCAGAGCACTTATTCATAGGCTAACCTCATGTGCTTGAAAATGTGTAATTTTGGTAGGTTCAGTGTGCGTGTGTGTGAACGACTTTACAAAAGAATGTTTTTTTTTTTCTCCTGTCAGAAGCCCTTCTAGCGAGTCTCCCTGAAGCTAGCTGGGAGAGGTCTGAGGGAGGGTGGGAGGGGCTATCTGACTGACAGGACATCTCTGGAAGTAGAACGGCAGGCGGGAGAAAAAAAAAAAAGAAAGTCATTGTGACCAGACTGTCGAAGCTGCTCTGTGACTCCGTAGCAAACGTGTTATGCCAATTGTGCCTATGTAATCAGACGCTGCCATGTCATGAGAGACACAGAGTTCTAAAGAGAACGCTGCTCCTGCTGGTGAAGAGACCGCGCAACGTTTGATTTTGATTGGATGCTCCGAGACTGCCCTCTTCCCCCTTCCCCCTGACTAAGCATTTAATTGGACGCTATCAAACCCCGGGTAGTACAGTACTAAACTTTACCCAATAAAGGATATGAATGTAAGTCGTTAAAAAAAAAAAAAAAAAAAAAAAAAGTATAATGTCTGAGATATGGCTAACATAAGAATTTGTGTTTTAAAACATAAACGTTGAATAATATTGTGGACTTGACGTGAAACACAACGTCGTTAACCAAAAGAGGTGTATTAATGGAAAGGTGAAAATTATGCGTCGGTCAGGAGGGGGACTGATGCTGGCATGCTAGGTGCTCACCAGTTTGGACCACAGCACTCTCTCCATAGTGGTTGTGTTGGGTGTAGCCTTACCTGGATTTGTTTGTACCATTTTCTTTGCCTTCATGTGAAGTGAAAAAACCGCCCTATTTTTGAGCCATATTTCTTAACCAGTGGTCCCCTAGATGCGGAAGTAGGTCTAACGTCGGTGTATTAATTTAACAATAGATGAATGAATACTTAATTTTTTTTTTTTTACAGAGAACAAGATGTTGGTGTTTTGAAAAGGACATAGTTTAGCGTGTAACCTATGCAAAAATAGAATTTGCATAGTTTCTTTTTTTTTGGACTTTTTTCCAGCTGGTCACAGCTGAGGGAATCCTGGTCATTTGAATTGACGGTGGCCAGAAGGCTAGCCTGGTCCCACATGCATCACACCCCTTTAATTATCTTCATAACGTAACTTATCTTCAGTCCACTGCCACATTCGCTGCGTAGGACGTCAGGAGCATATTCTCTCTTTGGAGCCTCTTCTTCGAAAGAACCGCCATCGACACAAACAAGGTGCACATTCATAGACCAGCACAGGGCCATTTAACGTGCTTTCCGCCTGTATGTAAATCTCAGTGCCTTCCTGCATGCAAATTCATTTGAATAGTGATTTCCACAGACACCGACGGGAGAGGGAACACAGCTGATGCCCTGTGTACCCATCGTGCGTAGGAGAGAGGGAGAGAGAGGGGGATAGAGAGAGAGAGAGAGAGAGCGAGAAAGAGACTTGTGTCGCAAATGTGTGTTGAATCCAAAAACAAGCGCACCCCGTGTTTGAGGCGAGGAAAAGTGAGGGAGGTCTGGACGCGCGTGCCTCTTGGACGGCTGTAACCGGGCCTTGTTTTGGTGAAGAGGCCGGGTGTCGCTTTGGCAGACTGACCGCACAACACGAAGGCGTAGAGACTCGCGCTCCACCATAGCGATCAGAGACGTCCAGTCCTTTCCGTCTTTTTTTTGTCCGTTCTTCTGCCAGATTGTTTGCACTCATATCCTGTTTCAGAAATGAAGTGATGCACATTAATTCACTTATGATGTGAGGGAAGCCACTAGGCAGCCAGCAGGTTGAGTTTGCTAGAAGGGCCACAATAGGGTATACTACTGCTGGCCCGTGACCTGGACTGCTGCATTTGAAAGCCATTAAAGAGGTCATTGGGATGACCAAAAACGGGGACTGTCTTACCAACGGAGAGAATAATTTTCAAGTGTAGTCATTCTTTTTCATAATTTTTTTTTTTTCCATTTCATGTTTTTATGTTTCTTATCCAGTGATTTAAGCTGAGGACATGATCTTGGTCCATTTCTATTGCAAATGGCACCCAAAATAGGAGAGACGCAACAACGTGGTCCGAGTCCCTCTCTTTGTAACCCCGCCCCCCCCACCACCCCTTCCCCCTCCCCCTCCCCCCAGCCCCATTGGGAAAGCAGCTTGCACTTGAATAAATTAAATGATAACAGGACACCTTCCTCTAGTAGGCCCTTCTGAAAATATGCAGATTTGTTTTTTTTTGTTTGTTTGTTTTTTTTTTTTGTTTTTTTAATTTTTTTAATCAAACGCCAGATTCAGGCCTCGGTTTCAGGGCCTGACTTTGAACTTTTGACAGGGGCTTTGGCCCATGCCTGGGGTCCACAACAGCGTCAGCTACGGATGACAATGACAATAATTAACTACTAATCACGATTAGAACTCCGCCCTACTCGCGCGGCCCGTCGTCCGCGGGACCGGGGCGGTGGGCGTTGGGTCTCGCGCAGGGCCCCCCCTCTCTCTCGTAGAACCTCCGCAGCGGGGACACAGAATCGCGACGTCACAGTTACCACGTAGTTACAGTTGGCGGGACAGACAAAGGGGGTCTGTGGAATCCGAACGGGCCAGGCGACAAGCAGCAGGAAACCCAATCGTTTCCGTTCCTTTCGGGTCAGATCTGCCGATTACGGAAGAGGGAAGGGGGTTTCCGAAAAAAAAAAACAAAAAAAAAAAACTTTAGCCCTTTTGTAAACGACAGTCATGCGTTCCTCTTTAAAGGGGGAGGTCTCTTTGCACTGGATGTCTCCCCCCGCTGTAGTCCGTGCCAGGCAGCTGCACGCCGTACTACGCTGGTGCTTTTTTTGGTTGGGCCTACCATCCAAATTAAAAAAAATCAGCTAATTACTTTATCAGCCAAAGAGGATGCACTTTTTTTTTTAATTGATGCGTTTCTTGTGCGTCGGTTGTACGCAGCACATTTTTGTGGGTGTAGTAGCCGGCGAGAGACAAGCAACTGTAGGCTACAGCCTGCGTTCGCTATTTGGGTGCATATCAGATGTCGAGAAGTGATCAGAATTAAAATCGCACTGACTGTTT
Organism: Anguilla anguilla; assembly: GCF_013347855.1. Lineage (NCBI taxonomy): Eukaryota > Metazoa > Chordata > Actinopteri > Anguilliformes > Anguillidae > Anguilla > Anguilla anguilla. Next base: position 2,703,122 of record NC_049215.1, on the reverse strand, counting down.
AGCATTTTATTCGTAGCCTACACCAAGTGTGGCAGTTAAAACAATGCGGTTAAAATGGCAGTTAAAATGGTAAATTCAGCTGCTCTAAGCTCCGCCTGCGTCCCTGTCAGATTCCCCGTCTCCTACCTGGTTAGACTAATGCAATAAATACAGCTCGTATTACAGTAGTATCAACAGCTTTTTTCTGAATGCATAACTATTTTTGTGGAGGAAAAAAGGCAACCTATTCGATATATTAACATGACGTTAACGGCTTCTGAAAAAAAGACCCATTCGTGGCAGGAGGACCGCGAAAATGTTCAGCATTTGGAACTCTTAATGCATAAAAAAGGAAGAAAAAAAAACTCAAATTATTAAGAAAAGTGAATATCACTGTGTAATATTTATTCAACTTGTAATTTATGTACTCTTTTAATCTTTGTCTTTTTGTTATGACAAAGCATTTATTTAAATAAAGTTATGTATTCATTTAGTTTTTGTGTGTTCGCCTGTGTTCTTGTATGTGTGTTTACTGTAGGATTTCCACAAATTATCAATACATACACTACACCACGTTGGCAGGCGCAGATTATCTTTGGCATCGTGAAAAATGTGGATAAAGATCAGGCCTATATTGAATACAATCCCAACCCATCGTCCCATGTCGACGCTGTACTTGGGTTTAAGGAAATGACTATTCACAAAAAAAAAATAAATAAATAAAAACATCAAGCCCCGTCCGCGATTAATGGCGGCGACATGTTTATGGGACGCACACTGGGTCCCGTCCGGTTCCTTATCTCCGTGGAGACCCGCGAAACGGACCGCCAGACGGGTCCGCCTGCCTCCCCTAGAGGGGATGGCGGGAGTGGCCCGGCGGGTCTGGCAGGTCACAGTACGCACACGAGCCTGGTATTGAAAATCAGCGGCGGAGAGAGATTGGGAGAGACAGCGCCCGCACAGTGTGGAGTCCGGTTCTCAATAACAGGAAGACGGCAGAGCACATCGGTAAGCCACGTGTGCCTTTACGTGTGGGGAGGGGGAGAATATTTGGGCAAACGCACATATACAAATGATTTCCTCTTTTATATTTATTTTAAATATATTGCAGTGGAATACATATATATATATATATATATATATTAAATCCCACATAATTGTAATATATTGCTCCACTGCTGTAATAGAGAATGGCACACACTACTGATGGTCCTGAGCCATGAAGGGATTCGTTGAAAGAAGATGATCAAGGAGTGGGGGGGGCGGGGTATATGTAGGGGGGATTTGATTTTGAAATGTAGCAAACATAACAATACCCATTTCCCACAGAGGAGCTGCCAAAGCACTTGAGGCCTCAAAACTATCTTGCCTCTTTAAAAAATAATTAGCCGAACAACTATGGATATCTGGGTTTGAATGTGTCACTCTCAACTAAATGTTTGTACTTTAAACCATATTTTCTTTTTCTCTCTTGAACTTTCTTGGTTTCTTCTTTAAACAGTTGCATCAACACCTAAAAATGTCCCCTCGCCTTTCATTAATATTAGCCTTGGGAGTGGAAGTGGAGAAATATGCCTTGGTGAATATGGAGACATGGAAATACTGAAACTGACTCAAGAACCCAGAGGAACCCACACAGATTAAAGTAGAACACAGTCAGAACCCAGATGCTGACCTCATTTTCCAGCACATGACCAACATTCCTTTTCTAGAAGGTTCTATAGCAGGGGTACTCAAATTTGGCCCTCGAGGCCAGCAGTCCTGCTGGTTTTCTTTTCAACCTGGAAGTTAATTGATTAATGTCACTGATTGGCCAGAGATTCCACTCACCGGGTTCCCCAAGTCTAAATCAGCCCCTGGTTGGACGGGAAAGATGAAAACCAGCAGTGCTATTGGCAGATTTGGGTATCTCTGTTATACAGCTTAAATGAAGACTAGCCAAACCCCAAGGCTGGATAATGCACGTGCTCTGAAAAGCTTTGAATGCCCAATAAAAAAAATGAGGGTGGTTTTTAAAAGGCGCGTGTCAAACCTTTCAAATTAGGATAAATGTGTACTACCATCACTCTTGAGCAATATTCCACTTCACTTGATCAAAACAAATGTATTTATTACAAACAAAATGTGTCACTCATTTTTACTTAACTTATTTTCGTTTAAACTATGCAAAATACCATTTCTCCAAACAAAATAATAAAAATGAAACCCCCATGAGTCATGCAATGAAAGGCGATATTTCTGTTTATTATATACTGAATTTATTATATGATTTTAAAATGACATTTAACTATTTGCTTTCTCATACATTTGTGACTGTCTAACAGGGTAGTAGATTTTTTCCTATCCATTTAAATGCAGAGGAACTGTAAATAGAAGAGGACGACAGAACAGGAAGGAAATAAAAAATAAGATGCGTTCACGTGAATCACTTTGAACTGAATGATTGCAAACCGCTCTATCCTTTAACCCAGATACAAGGGAGGGGGGTGTGGGGGGACGACAAGAAAAACAACATACATTTAACAGCCACAGCACACGGTGTTCTGCTTTGCTTTAGAAGCTCCCCGCGTCGCCGGTGAGCGACTCCGCAAGCACACAGACGCAGGCTTTGCGCCGCAGCGGACGGGAAGCCGTCCGTCTCTGCCCCCCCGTCCCCCCCTCGCGCGAAACCTCGACTCCCAGCCCCGCTCGCCCGCCCGTCCTTCCCCGGGCGTCTCCGGCTAAATCAACACGCCCCGTCAACAGGGATCGGTTTCGCTTCGTTTTCAAAAGCGGGCCAAACTCAAACTGCCGTGAAATCGGGCCGATGGAAATCTGCATCAGGACCGACTCCCAGCTGCGGTCACAGGAAACGAGGACGGACATCCTCGCATGTTTCCGTGCCGCGAATCCCACCGTGAAGTAAAAGCTGAACGCGTACAGCACTTTGTGTATACACGCATATATGAACCAGTAATGTCAATTACCCCAGTTCTGGGGGTCACAATCCAAAATAATAATAATAATAATAATAATGACAATAATAAATTCAAAGAAGAAACTCTGATTACGCTCATATACATAGAGACAACGGGAATACTTTGTTAGGTATGTATTTATTTCAGTAAGCTTTTAATATGATAAATTGATGGGTTACCTTACACAGGGTGAACATGTTAACACTGGCCAGTGGCGGCGATGTCATGGTTCAGATGTCATGGAATTTCGATGGGTGAAATTACACAGGATCCTGTTTTCCGTGGAATCAGTCGAGGAAGCCAAAAATCAGTACTCGTCAACACTGACTGGAATAACTGTAGGCTTTATTTTTAAAGATATTGTTTGTGGAGGCCTATCATAATGGGAAACTGAGAGACTGGGAAACTCAGTGAAATCATGGTTTTAAAGCACACAGAACACCCTGGCGTTATTTAAGGTAGCCCATGTGGGAAATCTGTTGGTGAATAAACACAGCCAAACTTGTTCATACTACAGGCCACTTCCAAGAGCTTCAGGCCCTGATTGGCTTAGGCCGAGCTACACTGCGATATCCAAATGCTGATTGGCTTCGTCCGAGCTACACTAGGATATCCGAATGCTGACTGGCTTAAGCCAAGCTATACTGGGATATCCAAATGCTGATTGGCTTAGCCTGAGCACCACTGGGAAATGCAAATGCTGATTGGATTAGGCCGAGCTACACTAGGATATCCGAATGCTGACTGGCTTAGGCCAAGCTATACTGGGATATCCAAATGCTGATTGGCTTAGCCTGAGCACCACTGGGAAATGCAAATGCTGATTGGCTTAGGCCAATCTATACTGGGATATCCGAATGCTGATTGGCTTAGGACGAGCTACACTAGGATTTCCGAATGCTGCCTGGCTTAGGCCAAGCAACACTGGGATATCCGAATGCTGATTGGCTTAGCCCAAGCTACACTGGGATATCCGACTGCTGATTGGCTTAGCCTGAGCTACACTGGGATATCCGAATGCTGATTGGCTTAGCCCAAGCTACACTGGGATATCCGACTGCTGATTGGCTTAGGCCGAGTAACACTAGGATATCCGAATGCTGACTGGCTTAGGCAAAGCTACACTGGGATATGTGAAAGCTGATTGGCTTAGGCCGAGCTACACTGGGATATGTGAATGCTGATTGGCTTAGGCCGAGCTACACTGGGATATGCGAATGCTGATTGGCTTAGGCCGAGCTACACTGGGATATGTGAATGCTGATTGGCTTAAGCTGAGCTACACTGGAATATGCAAATGCTGATTGGCTTAGGCCGAGCTACACTGGGATATCCAGAGCATTTGGACTCTCGGCCACTACACAAAATAGCAGGCATATATTTCTGAACCTATGTTTATATATAGTCAAACTCACTTAAGATCCCATCAGTCAATGTCAGACCCTGATCCTAAACTCACCCTCTGTCAGCACTTCATTAGTAACCCCCCCCCCCTCCAAAACAGTCCAGCACCCCTCCCTCCCCCCCACCCCACCTATTCTGCCATGTGACTGGGTGTGGGGTCAGGAGGAGGAGGAATGAAGAACAGGGGTCATTCAGCCACCATGCATTTCTCTGACAACTGCACCCTCTCCATGCCTGAGAGAGGAGCACACTAATACAGACACACTGGAGGGAGGGAGGGAGGGAGGGGGGAGAGATAGAGAGAGGGAGGAAGAGAGGGAGAAAGAGGGAGGGAGAGACAGAAAGAGAGAGACACAGAAGGAGAGGGATGAGAGAGGAAGGGATACAAAGAGACAGGGAGGGAGAGGGGGAGAGAGACAGAGACAGGGAGGGAGAGGGGGAGAGAGAGAGAGATATAGATAGAGAGAGACGGAGGGAAAGAGGGAGGGAGAGAGACATGCTGACAGCAGAGCCGGCAGGGTGCCTTTGGACTCAAGGGAAGTGATGCGTGAGGAGTCACAGTGAAAGATCAACGGAAAAACAACGATATTTCACAGAAAGAGAAACCAGGGAAAGGACCCCCAAAAAAGGCGTTTCAAAAAAGACATTTTAAGCGAGAAGAAGGAAAATAAAAACACAGCAGGATTAGTTAGCGTACAGCACGTGGTCACGGAGCTGAAAAGTAGAATAAATAGGTATGAGACTTGGCTGGAACAGCGGCAGCTAGTCAAATGCAAGGCCAGTCTGCCTGGAATGCCCACACAGCCAGACACAGCAACGCAGACCTCCATGTCATGCACAGCACACAGCCAATGAAAAGAAGGGAGATAACGGCAGCCCCGCCCCACGCCTGTTTGTTCTGGTTCAACACAAAACCGAAATCTGTGAATGACAGACGAGCTTCATCCGTGATAGTTTCCTTTTATTTTCCCATATGTGGTCTGTTTGGTACTTGCAATTTAGCTTTGATTGCACCTAAAACACACTGATGGATTCACTTCTCTCACAATGTCACTGAGGATCGACTGCATTTTACGTGGAACAAATCTACACGCAAACACGCACGCACAAAAACAGACAGACGGACACACACACAGCGTCAGACACACACACGCATACACATGCACATATTATCACATACCCACACACACACACACACACACACACACGCACGCACGCACGCACACGCTCGCGCACATTCAGAATTTAGCTTAACTGTTTCATAACTGGTTCTCCTATGTTACTCTCTTGGCTTTTGAGACGCGGGACCTCCTCTTCTTCCTCCGTTTCGTCGGAAGGTCGGGGGGCGCCGCTATTTTTGGGAGGCGGTGGGGGCCTCCGCCTCGGGGCTGTTGAGGTACTGGCTGCAGTTGGGGTCCCCCCTCACTATGGGAGACGTGGGGATCTGCCTGCCGGTGTGGGGGTTGACGCACCAGCACTCCCCGCGCTGCCCGTGCACGGACATCTTGCACTGCAACAGGAGAGCAGGACACCAGGGTTACAGTTGGGAGCGAGGGAGGGGTGGGGGAGCGGGGGACGGGGGGGGACGGGGGGGGGGGCAACTCCAACAACAACCCCTCCGTGGTTCATTTGCCACAGTCAGACTCGGCCCCCCCCCCCCCCCCCCCCCCCGCTGAGCGCTCCCCAAAATGAGGTCACAATTGAACAGGGCACAAGCGCTCGCGGGACCAAAACAGGGGAGGCAAAACAAGACTTTCGATTTTTTCCTTCAATGAGAAAGAACAAAAAAGTGGCAGTTAGAGGATTTACAGGAGGCAGAGCGCGATGACAAAGCCGGGGGGCGCGGAGGTACAGTGCTCGGAAACCCTGGGAACCCCGCCCCCGCGTCGAAACAATCGGCCCCTTGCCCTCGCTCTGGGGGTTTTGTCCGTGCTCGGTCCTCCACGCTGGGAACTCGCGGCCCTTCCAGGACACAGATACCGTGTCGCCGTTTCGACCGTTTAAAAAATGACTGCGTCTAGCTGCTGTCGAGGAGAATTTATAGCCAACAAAAATAATCTGACTGATGCTGCCATTCAGTCTCAAAATATCCTTATCAGCTTTTTTTTTTTTTACTGTCGTGTAAGCCAAGGCTCCCGAGTTGCTTCCTGTTCTGTGTTGGCACAACAGCCTTATCTCTCACTGTTTTTTATTTGTCAAGAAATAAACCCTGCTTCTCTCTCTCCCCCCCCTCCTCCCAACCTTCACCTGCTGTTCTGCTGCCCAACAGTCGTCCCATCTGCTCTGCCTCACACCAGCAGCGACTGTAAGCGCCTCGGCGGCCTCACCTCAGTCTCGCCCTGCCGCACGCCTGTTTCAGGCAGCCGGGGAAGCTCACCTCAGTCTCGCCCTGCCGCACGCCTGTTTCAGGCAGCCGGGGAAGCTCACCTCAGTCTCGCCCTGCCGCACGCCTGTTTCAGGCAGCCGGGGAAGCTCACCTCAGTCTCGCCCTGCGAGAAGCTCACCTGCTTCATGTTGTACTGCCCCCTCTTGTCGCAGTTGGGGATGTGCATGGCGTACAGGTCCTCCAGGGGGCCCCTGTTTTCGCTGAAGGGCATCTTGGAGATCCTCTCCAGGACCCGGTCCAGCTCCTGTTGGCACTGACTCTGCTGAGCGTGGAACAGGCAGGGGTTCAGAACCGGCTCCGAAGCGCCGCCAAACCAAAGCGATCAGCCCCCCCCCCCCTCCCCCCCTCCCCACCCCCCTCCCCCCCACATGCCCTCACACTCTCCGACGTTGCGCGGCTGATGATTGTTAATGGTCTCATTGAACGTCAATTTGCTGAGCTTTTGTTCTTTTTTGGGTTTAGAGACTGTTTTAGTGAGAGTTAAATGAGGGAGAAAATGGGAGAAGTGTATCATTGTTGTGTCGGCTGAAAAGCATCTTTGTCCTCTCCGGGACTTTGGAGCAACACTAATGTGTGCAGGCAGAATGGCTGGTCTTCAAAGTCAGTGTTTACAAATACTCTGTTATATAGCACGGGGAATTATCAAAACAAATGGGGAAAAAATGAAAACAGCAACAAAAAAATAGTTTAAGAAATGAAAATGTAAAAGAAAAATATGCAATGCTAATTAAGCAACTGTCAAACAGTTTTTTGCATAATACAATTTTTTAAATATTAAAGAGAAAACAGAGCTTAGTTTTTCCCACTGCAGAACAGTCCTGCACTTTATGATAAAAGCTGTACATGGTGAACTGGATTCAAAGCCTCAGACTGTTTTTATCTCAGTCAGCACATAATAATCAAACTGCCAGTATGTAGTCTGTACCAGAAGAGGGCGCTGCCGTACAAGATTAGATACAGGCCCAGGTCCACAGAAACCTCTGCTGCTAACTGCATCAATGCATTGTCTAGATTCTACTTCCTATTTACCGATGCCAGTGAGCTCAGGTTCAAGCAGAGTTGGCATTCACTGCAGGTGTGATTAGGGGAGGTCACTCAGGTGTGATTAGGGGAGAACATTCAGGTGTGATTAGGGAAGGCCACTCAGGTGTGATTAGGGAGGGCCACTCACCAGGTGTGATTAGGGGAAGGATACTCAGGTGTGATAGGGGAGGCCACTCATTTGTGATCAGGGGAACGCACTCACCAGCATAAAGCGCAGGTGTGATTAGGGAAGGCCACTCAGGTATGATTAGGGGAAAGCATTTGGGTGTGATTGGGGGAGGTCACTCAGGTGTGATTAGGGGAGGTCACTCAGGTGTGATTAGGGAATGCCACTCAGGTGTGATTAGAGGAGGTCACTCAGGTGTGATTAGGGAAGGCCACTCAGGTGTGATTAGGGGAGGTCACTCAGGTGTGATTAGAGGAGGTCACTCAGGTGTGATTAGGGGAGAACACTCAGGTTTGATTAGGGAAGGCCACTCAGGTGTGATTGGGGGAGGTCACTCAGGTGTGATTAGGGGAGAACACTCAGGTGTGATTAGAGGAGGTCACTCAGGTGTGATTAGGGGAGGTCACTCAGGTGTGATTAGAGGAGGTCACTCAGGTGTGATTGGGGGAGAACACTCAGGTGTGATTAGGGAAGGCCACTCAGGTGTGATTGGGGGAGGTCACTCAGGTGTGATTAGGGGAGAACACTCAGGTGTGATGAGGGGATGTCACTCAGGTGTGATTGGGGGAGGTCACTCAGGTGTGATTAGGGGAGGTCATTCAGGTGTGATTAGGGGAGGTCACTCAGGTGTGATTAGAGGAGGCCACTCAGGTGTGATTAGGGTTGAAAAATTCCGGGAATATTCAAGGTGGAAACTTTCCATGGGAATTAACGGGAATTTATGGGAATTAAGATTGTGATTGGGGGAGGTCACTCAGGTGTGATTAGGGGAGAACACTCAGGTGTGATGAGGGGATGTCACTCAGGTGTGATTGGGGGAGGTCACTCAGGTGTGATTAGGGGAGGTCATTCAGGTGTGATTAGGGGAGGTCACTCAGGTGTGATTAGAGGAGGCCACTCAGGTGTGATTAGGGTTGAAAAATTCCGGGAATATTCAAGGTGGAAACTTTCCATGGGAATTAACGGGAATTTATGGGAATTAAGAGGAAATAACAGGAATAAAATGGAAATATAGCCCTATTGGCTCAGGCTGCATTTACCATATGCAGATAGAAACAAACCTTTTACCATATCATAAGCAGACATAATTCCCATTGACCCCCCTCCAAAAAAAAGACTTTTCTCTTAACACCTAAAAAAACCCCTAAAAACAGTCTTCTGAGTGTTGCTGTAGAATTCTATTTACATAGATAGTTGAAGCGCAAGTTTTTAGAAAAAGTCAAAGAATGACAGACATGTGGAATAAACATTAACAAAATACGTCCCATTTTACTGCGCAAGGGGTCAGTTGGGTCGCGGTTCTAGTGACGAGCAGTAGGCTATATCGTGAGTAGTGCCAAGTGACGTCGGCAGCACACTACGTGACCAAAGACAGAAAGTTTTGAAGAGAAGCTAACAGCGTGTCCAAAATTACCAATATTTATACGACGTCTCCATGCCGCTTCACAGCGATAAAAATAGCCTACTTATCAGACAGCATTCATTTAGTCAACGAAAAATATTTGTTACGACCCCTTTTAACATGATGAAAACGAAACATAACGAAATAACAATTAACTTTTGTAAACAAAAACATGACGAAATGTATTATTTTCATTGGCGAATATAAACTAAATGATAAATTGAATTAATACCGCTGTCAGAATAGGCCTTAGGGTTTAAAGTGAACAACTCATTTATAAAATAAATGTTTTACAATAAAGAATGAATGGAAATATATTAATTAAAACTCCTCAATTAGCATGCTCAATCAAGCTACATCACATGGTAACAGCTAGCTAACAGAAGGTGATAACAAGGTATAAACTGTGCACTTTGCATTATGCTACTATCTGCCGGTTAACTGAAATATCATAAAAAATATAAAATATATTCACTCCAGTAATATAATCAAAACTTACCTGAAAGCATGTAGTCCTTTGGCTCAGACAGTGCGGTAGTGTTGGCAGTAATGTGGGCTGCACATGTGATGGGAGAATGCACTGTGCATGCAGAGGGTTGTAATTTTACTCAATTCCTATTTAAAGGGATGCTGGCAAATTATCAGCATGTGATGGTAGAGTGCGCTGCTGAATGCAGTGCATGGTTACAATTCAATTAAATGGGCATACTTAACCAAAACATGCCATAAGACCTAGTATTGCTTTTTTATGTGTATTCTCCGCCCCCCAAATAAGTTCACTATTAAAAGGTAAGATTTTTATATTGAAATTGTGTAAAATTCCCAAGCTTAACTTCCCTTCCAAAATTTCCAAAAATTTACCAACCCTTTGCAACCCTAGGTGTGATTAGGGGAGGACACTCGGGTGTGATTAGGGAAGGACACTCGGGTGTGATTAGGGAAGGCCACTCAGGTGTGATTAGGGGAAGGAGACTCAGGTGTGATTAGGGAAGGCCACTCCAGTGTGACGAGGGGAGGACACTCACCAGCACAAATCGGGGTGTTTTGCTGTCCTCCACTTTGTTGGTCCTCATCTTGGTCTTCAGATCGATCAGGTGATGCCTGACGGCGACCTCCTTCACGCCCCACGGTCCCTCTTTGGTGGGCTTCCTCACTTGGGGGCTCTCTGTCAGACTGAGCTCCACGTTGTCCAGCGCCTCTCCTGTCCCACACCCCAAAAAGCACAGCAGGACAGTTGCGGCAGAACCAAGCAACGTTCAAGCCTCGTCAGGCACGTGCACTATCAGAAGAACACTAAAGATAACAAAAGAAATAACAAGGCGGTCCCCTTCCCCAAAGGAAGGCTGATATTGACATCCCGTGTTGATGATTATGGTTTTTTATGATCCAATAACTGTCTAACAACAGCTTCTAATACTACTGTGATGGTATTGAAATTGCCAAAATCCCCCTCAGAGCCATAAGCAATCAATCTATTTTTTGTAGGCTAGGAAAGGTCAATGCATTATTTCCAATGACCTGAAAGCATTTTCCGGAGCAGCTCAAAACGAGTATTTCAATGTATGTAAATAGAATTTCAAACACGACATGTGCCATTTTTCTAAAAACTCCTTACCTAACAAACAGTGGAAAAGTTCTCATTTAGACATTCCAGTGCCAGTAAATTACATAAAAGCAGGCTACTACTTGAAAAAAAAATGGACCCTCTTTATGATCCACCAATCTCGACTTTCGCCCCATTGCGAATTTGCTTGGGAACCCCATATACTTTCATCCCCATCCTTGGGGTGGGGGATGGGGCCTGGTGTTTAGAAATAGGTAAAGTGTCAATTCATGTCTTACTACAAAGACGAATCGTTAACTATGATAATGTTGCAATCAAAGTATGAAAACATGAAACTATTCATTTACAGCAATCCCGTCTGAACTCAACTCAATCCCGTCTGAACTCATCCCTCAACTCTTAATTCCGGATGCTTCCCTCCGGTCTTCAGGTACCCCAGGGTGGTGATTAACAGCTGTACTCATACCCATGGTTATTGCCCCTCTGAACTCTGAAAAAGTGGTGTTGTGATGACCCCTGACTGATTGTTCTTGATTGAACCTGAATGTGTTAGAGGGGCTTGTTTTATGCCTAACTTGAACTGTTGTATTTTTCTACATTCTTTGTGTATCTGTTACATTAATAGTTATGTTATACTCTTTTATTAATGTTAACCATCTTAGGTATATCCATAGGGTAACTGCACATTAGTCTCTTCAGGCTTTAGCCTTTTATTGTTGCATTATCATTTTGTACCCTGGAAAATTAGGGGAGACAGATACTCATCAGAAAAGTACTGCATTCCAATAACACCACGCCCAACACTGCTGCACTCAAGCAGGTCCATTTTGTAGCCATTTTGTAGCTGTGCAGATGTCAAAACTGACCAATCCTCGCCCATTTAAGGAGTGTTCTATTTAAGGTTTTATCACTCCAGACACAAGCATCACATCGGCTTAGAAAATGGCTTTAATGATGCAAGACACTTGTACCATTTACAATACTAAAAATATTTACATATGCATATTCATAATTTAGGTAGAAATAAAGTGCCACACGTGCAATTATCTTGGTGAAAATGCAAAAATGAATTTGTTGTTCTTTAGTTTGACATGAAATCCTGAGAGACAAATGTTACTATTTATGATCACTCCAAGGGAAATTTTACAATCCTCCTGCACATATCAGCACGCAGTACATTTGAACGAGTATTTCCCATGCCATAAATGACAAGTATAGCCTATGGAGATACTAAAACCAAACATTATGTGCAATAAGGATACATTAAAATAATATTCCGCCATCAGAAAAATGTTGGCCATGTTCTAGCTTCACTGTAAACCGGTTCATCAAACGTAAGACATGACTGAGCCACCTATGAATGCTTACACTACAGTATGCGAGTAGAGAATAGCACAAACATCATGAAAGTGGCTCAGTGGCATGATTTCTAACAAAGCAGACCACTATGCTAACACTGCCCAGGGTACGCCAATAATGCCCCTATACCAACAGCCAAGCCTATTAGTTTAGCAACCAATACAAATATTCTGAGCATTGTTAGCCAAGGCTAACAGTTGTCTCTTTTGTCCAACATGAATATAACAATATCAAAAATATGACACAATGTAAATAATTTAATTGTTACAAGCAGTAAAAGGTGCATACTCTCCATGTTCATACGTATCCTTGCTAGACTTCATGCTTCCTCCTTTTCTCCTGACCTACTCCCCAAGTCCATGCGGAGAATCTGCTTCAGCCATGCTGACAAGTAGGCAAAATTAGTAAAAACCAAAACTGAAGGAGAAAAAAATAACTCCTCAACAAGTGCCTGTATATTGCTGGGTAATGTTACAGCTGACTGTGCCACATAGCTCTGAAGCAACCGTTCATGCTGTTGCATGGGTCTCTCAATCGACGTTATAAAATCTCAATGAAATACGTCATACACCACTGGAAAGCTTATACTGTCCTCTACTGGATAAAAGAGTTATTCAATCAAACCCATATGAACTGAAAAGAGATAAAAGCAAGTGGGGTTTTGTGTGTGACCAATGTTAACGCTTACATCCGCTTTCTATTTGCATGTTTATAAATGACCACTGAATCATAAAAAGGACATTTTCTGCATGTAAAACCAATGGTAAGTTTGTATATTTATTACATATTTAGTCACAGATATTGATAGCAGAATGATGTGCTATAATTACACAAGAATTAATCTTGTTTATTTAGCTATTCAGGGAACAGTGTTGATCACCGCTGTGTTGGCATACCTTTTGGCTATTGCTGGCTTTATCTTATTGCTAGGACAAAACAAAAATTGGTGGTGAAAGAATATTTTTATGAACTCTCAGATAGACGCTATTGATAGATGCTATTGTCTGTCGTGCCAATGCTTGGGGGGTGTAGTTGCAGAGACAGCAGGGAGGGGGTGCTCGTTAAATGGATGACCTCTGCGATAATGGTGGCACTTAGAAACTCCATATTTGGCACAGCTTTCGTGAATCATCTACTAATACAGCTAGAACACATGGTCTGTTGTTTCAACTGACAGTTTGGTTGCAGGAGCACTGAATGTCTGAGTTGAGCAATCTGAGAACACTGGTGTCCCGGCCACAAGCGCTCAGTTTACCAGACATGCTATTCCCTCCACTGACAGAGGGTGGAGCCCACAAAGCTGCTGATTCTCAGTGGGAATAGAGTCAGGTGATCAATGCACACAGAAGAAAGGGGAATTAATGGCTAGTTTGGAGACACTCATCTCATGAAATATATAAACTTTCAAAAAATAGTATTTACAAAGTATTTTAAGTATTTTCTGTTTTTTAAGTACTTGGACAAATGTTTGTTCTGTATAATTTTCTATTAATATCTTTAAAATAGCATTTGATTCAATCAGTTGTTCCATTTATTAATTATTTACACATACCTGAAAGAACTGACATTCCCTGGTTTATTTGCAAATAACTGAAATACACAAAACAAATATTTTAAATGAAAATTATTTGATTAGTATCTGTATTTGACCAAAGTCTGTCTCTCTCATACACACACACACACACACACACACACACGCACACACTAGTGAATGAAACTGAACAGATTCTTGATTATATAAAAAAAATAATAATTACTTTCCTCAGCAGGCTGTCTCGTTCATTGGTTTAGGCATCAGGGGCACATTGTATGAAATTAATCCTCTGAGCAGAGGTTGCATTCCTGTCAAATGACATATATTTAACCCCGGGCAGTCAACGTTGATTACATGGCTTTAAAATAGTTTGTTCCCTTTAGATAATTTTTAGGACATATTTCCACTGCAAACATGGGCTATGATAACATCTCTCCAACATCTCTAACATCAAATAATGAATAGCATAATAATGCTATAAGAAGCAGCACGTGCCCTGACTTATACACAGATTGCATTGCTGAGGCACCTTTCAGGATAGTTTGAGGATCCAAAGGATGCAAATGTATGCCTTGCTTGTCTGTGACAGGAGTTGTCCACATTGCAGAACATAAACCCTGAGGTCCTTACTTCCCATCCTAGTTACGAAAGCTCTGCTCCTTACCCAAGAGAGCTTTCCAGAATTTTTCATTTTCTCACCTTTGTCCCAACTTTGTCAAACAATCGCAATTCAACAGCACCACTTAGCACAGAGGACAGTGCGACCCACCCCCAACCCCACCCCCACCCCCCCGGAATGCCTGGACCCTGGTGAGCGGACTTTCAGAGAGGAGTGCACTTTATGCCAGGGGGTTGTTTGCAGACCAAGAAACCAAGAAACCTCACGGGGCCTTGGTTGTTTACCCTCCTTTCTGTCAAAGGGCACTTCTATTTACAAACGATCCCGGTGAACCTTCGCCAATTTATACCCCTACAAAAATGGAATATACTACAGTATGTTGCAATAAAGTATATTATCAAGAGCAGAAAACAGAAATAGTTGCCACTTTCAGATACTTCAATAGATTTGTAACCCGACTATTAAGACTGGGGTCAATTTAACCACATTCAGTGTTTGATGTCTCTTAAAAACCAGTTTAAGAAATTTTTCCCCCCCATTTTATATGATTTTTCCTAATTTGGTGGGATTAAAAACATGCACTAAATGCAATGCAGTTTTCAAATGTCCTGTCCCAACTTTGTATACAAAGGTGTTGTGTAAGGTCACTTTGACCCCAGGCTCTGTAGCTATGTGAGACGTAAGGAAATATACATTTAAACTTTTCCTACGGCGCGTCGCAGGACGCCGCCATGGGCTATGCGCCACAAATTGTGGTCTCTCACTCTCTCTCTCTCTCTCACTCTCTCACTCTCTCACTCTCTCTCTCACTCTCTCACTCTCTCACTCTCTCACTCTCTCACTCTCTCACTCTCTCTCACTCTCTCTCACTCTCTCTCACTCACTCACTCACTCAGTCACTCAGTCACTCACTCAGTCACTCAGTCAGTCACTCAGTCAGTCACTCACTCGCTCACTCACTCGCTCACTCAGTCACTCACTCACGGACGACCTTTGTATGACGCATGCGCAGGAGGTGCGCCGTGGGTCTGGACGGTTTTGTGCTTGTTATCTCTGTTTTATCACTGGGTGATTCTGGTGGCACTTTTCCATGCAGGTTTTAAAATGCACATCTCCTGCTTTTAGCAGCCAGATTCACATTCAGAATGTCATTTCCGTAAACTACGATTTGTGACGCTGCTTTCACACGACAAGCGTCAAAACGCTTGACGCGGTGTCAGACCATTAAAGAGCTGCGATCCTCAAAGTTCAAATCGTTTGAACTTCGACCTTGTTTGAAGTAGACCTTTCATAGCGCGTCCAATCACATCACAGCTTTGTATGAAGCAGGCATACATGAAAGAACATTTTGGGATAAACCCAGCGTTTTAGGTTGCACAAAGAGAGTTCACGGTTTAGCCTTATACCGCAGACAGCCTGCTAGTACCTACATTGCTTTATACATGTCGGACCTGTTTCAAACAACAGGGCAGCATAACCTTGCTGCTTTTAGCGCTTTTATGTACTTTATGGGGGCAATCTGTATAAAAGACCTTCTTATAAAAGACCAATGGTAGGATTTTCTGATAGGGCAAATTAGGCCATCAAAATATGCTGCCTACGGTTTTAGAGGCAATGTGTCACTATATTAACAATATTTGCTATGAAACATCAATGGTAGTTTTAAGTTGGTAACATTTTCTATTAAGGTAATTTAGACTGTAGTTTTATGTTGGTAACATTTTCTGATGTTAAGGGAAACAAGTCTATAAAAAAGGGTTGGGTTTCCAAGAGTATCCTAGTTCTTTGATCCTTTTATCAATCTGCTCTTATAACTCTTCTACAGCTACTAAGTGCTTAATTTAACAGATTTTGTTTCCTCACACAAATAAGATTGAATAGTCATCATTGTTGCTTTGCGGTCAAGAGAGTTGCAATTGGAGGAAAGGAATATGCTATATTTGGCTATGAAGTCGCTCAAAGTGCTTTACAGTGATGAGGGGGAACTCACGTCACCCACAACCAATCCATCATTTCTTTGACAGCCTGTCTAATGTGATTCGAAGTAGGTTGGTCTGATGAAGGCCTAAAGCCTGGGTCTCATACATTTCATTATGCAGCAGTTTCTGAAACAATGGTTGTTTTGGTCCAGAAGTCTTGGGTAAAAATATTTATTAAAAAGTGCATATTTTGTAACATGAAACGTAACATAACATTAATCGAGCATCAAAATACCATCAGGGACGTTTCATTTTGCCTTCAAAAGTCTGATATTCCCCTTTCACTTTAAAGGGAACTCCACTGTTTTGCCCTCGACATGCGCAGTACTGGCTTACTTCCGGGACTTCAGGTTAGCTGAAGGCGTGCTAGCCTGTCTAGTTAAAAATGCTTGGTTTCAACAGGGGATCCACTGATCAACTGGGGATCCTTGAAGATACTGCAGGGGAGTTAAGGTCAGACTTGATGTGCAGTGACTATATGTTCAGTGCAGTGTGTAAATATTTGGACAGTGATACAATTTTTGTTGTTCTGGTTCTGTACGACTAATTGTATTTTTATTTATTTTTATTTTTCCATAGATTGCGTTGTTGCCGTTCTCGTTGTTAGTGTTAATCAGTTTAACCATCAGGGTCCAAGTTGAACTATGCGGTTGTTCCCTGTACTTGGACCGGTACTTCTCTCTAGGGTTTTCGTCATACTTGTTCCTGGTTATGGTTATACACTTTGTTGTACGTCGCTCTGGATAAGAGCGTCTGCCAAATGCCTGTAATGTAATGTAATGTAATGTAATGTACACTACAGCACACCGTAGACTTAGCCTTAATTTGAGGGCATTTACATCCATATCCAGAGATCCATGTAGGAATTACAGCCCTGTTTATAAACAGCCCCCCCCCCCCCCATTTTAATTGACCAAAAGTAACTGGACAATTGAGTATAATCTCAAAGTCATCATATTTAGTACTTGGTCACAAATCTTTTGCATTCGATTACTGCCTGAAGTCTGCGACCCATAGACATCACCAGACACTGGGTATCTTCCCTGGTGATGCTCTGCCTGGCCTGCACTATAGCCACCTTCAGCTCCTGCTAGTTTCTGGGGCATTTCTCCTTTCCTACTTTTCCTTTATCCATAACTTCTCTTGTTCCATCACTTTGGTACAGGTTAATACTAATCTCATTTTTCCATAAGACTTCCAGAACTTTTTATTTTTTATTCTTTTTTTATGTACTTCTTCAGCAAAATCTAACCTGGCTATTCTGTTCCCGAGGCTTACCATTGCATCTTGTGATGAACCATCTGAGATTTTTCTGGTGAAGTCTTCTCTCTGTGGTACTTTTTCATGCATCTATGCTTACCTCCTGTTGAGTATTCTTGTTCTGTTTGACACTTGAAAAGGAGGTTTTCTTCACTGAAGTCACCCAACACAGAGGTCTTCTGTGGTTTACCAGGTAATTCGCCATTGCTGAGCTCACCGGTGCATTCTTGCTTCCTAGCAATGTACCAGTTGATTTCGACCCAATGTTTTGGCCATGATTCTGATTGATTTATTCAGATTTTTCAGCCTCACGATGGCCTGCTTAACTGGCATTGACCGTTGCATGTTGAGAGAAAACATCAACAGACTCCAGATGCAGATTCCACACCTAGAATCTACTCTAGAGCTTTGGTTAGCTTTCTTGTGCATGAAATAATGATGCAAAGACACACAGCTGGCAAAGAAACAGCTGACCACCCAACTGCCCAATTATGTTTGCTCATCAAAAACGGGGAGACTATGTACACAAAGGGCTGTAATTATTACATGGGTCACCAGATATGTAAATACCCTCAAAGTAGAGCTGACAGGTTGCACTCGTAACCTCATATCCATTGTTTTATTTCAAATCTAATATGCAAGAGTACAGATCCAAAACAACAAAATTGTATCACTGTCCAAATTATGCACGGCACTTTAGATTTTGGAAAACATTTCAACATATAAAACCTTTTTTTAT
Source organism: Anguilla anguilla (assembly GCF_013347855.1). Taxonomy (NCBI): domain Eukaryota; kingdom Metazoa; phylum Chordata; class Actinopteri; order Anguilliformes; family Anguillidae; genus Anguilla; species Anguilla anguilla. The sequence continues at coordinate 2,684,730 of NC_049215.1, read as the reverse complement.
TTTTATTTTAAATAACCCTTTTTACCTAATGATGGGGAGACACGTGATCACTTTCAACCTGGGTGGAGGTACCTGGATCTGGTTGAAAACCCCTGGTCAAGAGCATAAGAGGTGTAAAGGGGTCTTAGCTTACCTGAAAAGAAGCACTGTATCTTAGACATCTCAATAAGACCGGCCTTCAAATCTGGCATACCACGAAACCACCACTACACACAACTGAACCATAAAGGCAAACCATCACAAATAGCCACTGCCAGTTTCCCAGTAATCCTCTAATCCTCTTCTGTGTGCATTTGTATGTTTGGGTTAACCCCCCCCCCTGGTTACCACAGAGAACAGACAAAAAAAAAACAAACAAAAAAAACAACTGAGCTTTTGGTTAAAGTGATTTCTCAGAATATGCTGCCACTGGATTTCATTCAGGGCGAAGGTTTTCAGTAAAGTCACGCAATTTGCTTCTGCCAAGTCCAAATGGCTCAGATGTTTCCTAGGTAAGTGTCCAGAACATCGTCTTAATTAAATGCACACTCCAAAGTTTCTTAGAAGAACTCTACAAAAAAGTGACGAGTCTCTCTGCCAGAGACTGATTTCAGATTAATTATCCTGACGTGACTGTCTTTGACTTCACCATTTTATCCTTTTATAGCAGGAAGTCATCCTTTATCACTGTTTACCAGTTTACCGGTTTTTACCATGTTTTCCCACCCTGATGAAAGAGGCTTTGAATCAGCTTAAACGGCTCTTTGTATCTCCAAAAATGCTATATTTCTTTATAAATATTATATATTATAAAGTGACAGTTTTGGAGCAAAATTTTACATCTTTATTTTTTCATCTATTCAACTGCTCGAATCCATTAAGCATAGAGAACAACAAAGTAAATGTTTGAAAAGTGCATGTCTATTGCGCAGTACTCCAACTCTTAACCTCATACATTCTGGCAGCCTTTGGCAGTCTTTGGCAGTCTGTCTCCAGTAATGGGCTCCACAAAAGCGGAAGAAGAGGAGACGGTTTCGTTGGCATCTCCAGCCACACGCCATAAATGGTGATTGCAGTGCCTGAGACGAAGCTGCCCGGCAGTGTGCAGCTGTTGTACGGAACATCCGGGGGAGACTGGTCCAGCTATGGATCCTGTAGACTGCCATTTCACTCCCAATATAGCATAAATTAACATAGAACAGCATGCACCTGTATCTACATCTTCAGGCCCCTCCTCCATCCTGCCAGGCCCCTCCTCCATCCTCCCAGGCCCCTCCTCCTTCCTGCCAGGCCCCTCCTCCATCCTCCCAGGCCCCTCCTCCTTCCTGCCAGGCCCCTCCCTCCTTCCCACCAGGCCCCTCCTCCTTCCCGCCAGGCCCCTCCTCCATCCTCCCAGGCCCCTCCTCCTTCCCACCAGGCCCCTCCTCCTTCCCGCCAGGCTCCTCCTCAATCCCGCCAGGCCCCTCCTCAATCCCGCCAGGCTCTTCCTCCATCCTGCCAGGCCACTCCTCCTTCCTGCCAGGACACTCCTCCTTTCTGCCAGGCCTCCAATCAGCATCAGCTCAAAGTGACCCACGCCCAGAGAATCCCCCAATCGCTGTGTTTCAACCGACAATCCCACATACTGCAGATTCAGTTAAATTCACACACAGTTTAATGAAAGGCATGGGGTGGGGTTGTCCCCTCCCAAAAAAGGACCTACTCTTTGTATGATTTCAATTCTTATCATTGCACAGACCAAATATTAATGCAGTGTCTCTGTCAAAGCATCACACCCCAAAAATGTCATACGCTCTTTATCCATGACCACCACCACAGTATACTGGCCGAGGTTATGAGTGGCGGCAGCAGTCTATTTTAAACTATGCAAATGAAGGTAAACGTTAATGTTGATAATTACACTTATTGTCAGCAGATGTGTGCAGCAGCTGTTTGCGAGTAGCAAGTTAACAGCTTTGTTCCAATCGATCGGACAGTTTGAGCAGATAATAACAGCTTAATCACACAGGGCTGCCCCCTCCTTTAGTCTCAGTTCAGAAGCATTTCCTGAAATATTTCGAGAAGCCAGTATGTAATCGATCCTCACATGAAGGATTTTGAAAATGATGCTTCCACAGCAAATATTGGGACATTTCTTCCTTCTTAGTCTTATAACACGTTCACAATAATGCTAAATGATAAGGCTTAGAATATGCTTTTTATTTATTTAGTCAAATTATGATCTATTGAATACTCTAACTAGTATAAGCAGGCAGCAATCAGCAAAGAGTTACACAGCCAAGGTGACCAAACCACACTACCTACTGCCAGACACAGGAACAATATACTGTGGCATAGTGATATTTCCAGTGATAAAAATGCTATTTTGATTGGTCTTGCCTTATTTTTTTTTACATTTTTAAAAGTTATTATTATTCTGAATTCCGAACTCTGCAGATCAATTTTACAAAAATAATAAAGACTTGGGGCCGCACTCTATCCTGAATATAGTCCAAGTGCCAAGCACACGGCTTAGCCATGACTATACTGAAGGCCTAGCACAGCCTCTCCTGCATTATTGCATAAGTAAGTCTGTAAAAAGCAGCACTATCAGTACCAGCCAGGGTAAAGATTGCTAGAGACTCAGAGGCTATGGTAAAGACAGCTGGTAGAGACTGAGAGGCTATGGTAAAGCAGCTGCTAGAGACTCAGAAGCTATGGTAAAGCAGCTGCTAGAGAATCAGAGGCTATGGTAAAGTAGCTGCTAGAGACTCAGAGGCTATGGTAAAGACAGCAGCTAAAGACTCAGAGGCTATGGTAAAGCAGCTGCTAGAGACTCAGAGGCTATGGTAAAGACAGCAGCTAAAGACTCAGAGGCTATGGTAAAGCAGCTGCTAGAGACTCAGAGGCTATGGTAAAGCAGCTGCTAGAGAATCAGAGGCTATGGTAAAGACAGCTGCTAGAGACTCAGAGGCTATGGTAAAGACAGCGGCTAAAGACTCAGAGGCTATGGTAAAGACAGCAGCTAAAGACTCAGAGGCTATGGTAAAGACAGCAGCTAAAGACTCAGAGGCTATGGTAAAGACAGCAGCTAGAGACTCAGAGGCTATGGTAAAGCAGCTGCTAGAGACTCAGAGGCTATGGTAAAGACAGCTGCTAATGAAGCAGAGGCTATGGTAAAGACAGCTCTTAGAGACTCAGAGGCTATGGTAAAGACAGCGGCTAAAGAATTAGAGGCTATGGTAAAGCAGCTGCTAGAGAATCAGATGCTAAGGTAAAGACAGCTCTTAGAGACTTGGAGGCTATGGTAAAGACAGCTGCTAGAGACTCAGAGGCTATGGTAAAGCAGCTGCTAGAGACTCAGAGGCTATGGTAAAGCAGCTGCTAGAGACTCAGAGGCTATGGTAAAGACAGCTGCTAGAGACTCAGAGGCTATGGTAAAGACAGCAGCTAAAGACTCAGAGGCTATGGTAAAGTAGCTGCTAGAGACTCAGAGGCTATGGTAAAGACAGCAGCTAAAGACTCAGAGGCTATGGTAAAGCAGCTGCTAGAGACTCAGAGGCTATGGTAAAGACAGCAGCTAAAGACTCAGAGGCTATGGTAAAGCAGCTGCTAGAGACTCAGAGGCTATGGTAAAGCAGCTGCTAGAGAATCAGAGGCTATGGTAAAGACAGCTGCTAGAGACTCAGAGGCTATGGTAAAGACAGCGGCTAAAGACTCAGAGGCTATGGTAAAGACAGCAGCTAAAGACTCAGAGGCTATGGTAAAGACAGCAGCTAGAGACTCAGAGGCTATGGTAAAGCAGCTGCTAGAGACTCAGAGGCTATGCTAAAGACAGCTGCTAAAGAAGCAGAGGCTATGGTAAAGACAGCTCTTAGAGACTCAGAGGCTATGGTAAAGACAGCGGCTAAAGAATTAGAGGCTATGGTAAAGCAGCTGCTAGAGAATCAGATGCTAAGGTAAAGACAGCTCTTAGAGACTTGGAGGCTATGGTAAAGACAGCTGCTAGAGACTCAGAGGCTATGGTAAAGCAGCTGCTAGAGACTCAGAGGCTATGGTAAAGACAGCTCTTAGAGACTTGGAGGCTATGGTAAAGACAGCTGCTAGAGACTCAGAGGCTATGGTAAAGCAGCTGCTAGAGACTCAGAGGCTATGGTAAAGACAGCTGCTAAAGAAGCAGAGGCTATGGTAAAGACAGCTCTTAGAGACTCAGAGGCTATGGTAAAGACAGCGGCTAAAGAATTAGAGGCTATGGTAAAGCAGCTGCTAGAGAATCAGATGCTAAGGTAAAGACAGCTCTTAGAGACTTGGAGGCTATGGTAAAGACAGCTGCTAGAGACTCAGAGGCTATGGTAAAGCAGCTGGTAGAGACTCAGAGGCTATGGTAAAGACAGCTCTTAGAGACTTGGAGGCTATGGTAAAGCAGCTGCTAGAGACTCAGAGGCTAAGGTAAAGACAGCTCTTAGAGACTTGGAGGCTATGGTAAAGACAGCTGCTAGAGACTCAGAGGCTATGGTAAAGCAGCTGGTAGAGACTCAGAGGCTATGGTAAAGACAGCTCTTAGAGACTTGGAGGCTATGGTAAAGCAGCTGCTAGAGACTCAGAGGCTATGGTAAAGCAGCTGCTAGAGACTCTGAGGCCTTTGTGGACTCGTTTTTAGCTTTCACTGCCCTTCTCGTAGGCTTGCCTTTAAAGCTAAACCGAGTCCTTTTCAACAGGCACTCTGGTCCAGCAAGTGAGCTTGTATTCAGTAGGCTGGACAGGAACCTGTCTCCATGAAACGAAACCAAGTTTAAGAGGAGAAATGGCTAAGGTACAACCAACCCTAACAAAGATATGATCGAGTAAGGAACACTGAAGTACACGCCAACAAAAGTCGATCCGTAATTTTTGCCTGACGGACCCATCGGTTACTGGCATGGACTCATAAATAAACACACATGCTCAGCCACAGAGAGTGGACGTATGGATACTGTATTAATGTGAGGAGGTGAAAGAGCGGTTGATTCGCAAAGGCCCCCCGAGGGCTGACATGACCCCCCGCCGGTCCCGCATCGCGCCGGGACGGAAAATCAACAGGACGACATCGACATCGATCGAAACGTCCGCACAGTTTACCCCGGTGGTTAACCATTGATGGAAAAACAACCATTTGCGTTCCCTCTGAACCCCAAGCCAAAGAATAACAACCGACACCGCGCGCTGACTGGACACGTTGTCTTTCGCCGGAGCCAAAGCCGAGGTCCTTCACCTCCGCGCGAGCTCGCTGCGCGGAAAACGCAGAGCCAGAGACACGCCTCGGCCCCGGAGGAGGCGGGGCACTTGGCCGAGGCCCGGCTCACTTCTCCCTTACATAACGGCGGGGTTTTGTGGGGGATGAACTTTGCATCAAGGGACCCTGGTACAACAGAGCCAAAAAAAAAAAAAAACATTTCAGATTTCATTTCGTTTCATTTCCTTGCAGGGGCAGAGTAAATCCGTCCGAAGGGAACGCGCGCCAGATAGCGCTGGAAAACTGCGGAGGCCTGACCGTATCCCCGCTGAATGTTGACAGACAGGCTCAAGTGTGGCGGTGAAGAGCTTTCTTTATCGGAAAGTTTGCGGGTGGGAGTACGAACGAGGACATAAAAGGAAAGCGTCTCTTTGAAGTGCAGCGAACAAAGTTTCAAAACAGCACTTTGAGAAGGGCCCCTATCCACGCGAGCTCACGGGAGGAGAGGCTAGAGTGCTCTCTCTCTTTCTTTCTTTCTCTCTTTCTCTCTTTCTTTCTTTCTTTCTAAAGAATTCCCCGTTTCCACTGTTTGTTCTGCTGTCCTGGATCAAAGCCTGGACGCTGACAGCGCTCCATCTCTGTTTGCTGGAACAGACGGTCGAGGGTGGGGAGAAAGACAAGGTGCTAAAGCACGCTGTGGCAAGGCTAAAGCAAAGCAAAAAAAAAACAAGGATCTGGGATTAAATGCACATTTCCAGTCTGTGCAGGGAAACCAGGAGAGAATCATAGACTAGTGCAGTGGCTCTCTCTAACTCTAGCCTTCAATGACAGTCTCACAGAATCTCACAGAATGTTTCCATTCCAGCTCAAAATTCATACACCTGATTCAACTGCCGTATTAACGATTCCTCTACTCCACAGCCCGCTGAACATTGCAGAAGTTGAATCAGGTTTGTTAAAATTTGGGTTGGAACACAGACATTCGGTGAGGACTGCAGTGGAGAAGCACTGCTGTAGTCCAGCTCTGTTCTTTCAGCCCTACTCCGCAGGGCATTTCCCCCATTTTTCTCCAGATTTTATGATCAAAAATTCTACCGTGCCCTTGTTTGACTGCAATGCCAACTGCACCTCGACAGGGGGCGCTGCAACAGAAGGGCCTGCATGGTGCATACACATTTGCCAGCGAGCCAGTGACTGTTCTCCACACTACACACAACACAGCTTATCGTAGGAGAGGCAGAATTGATTAGAGGACTGAGAGAAATCCATCAAACCCAGGGCTGCCCAACCCTGTTCTGGGAGGTCTAGTGTCTGGTAGGTTTTCATTTCAACTTTAATGTCATTCCAACTACTAATTAACAGCTCAACGAGATCTCTAGCTGTTGAATGAGGTGTGTTCGGTTAGGGTTGGAGTGAAAGCCTACAGGACAGGAGACGTCCAAAAGGAGCAGGGTTGGGTGGGTCTGATGTCACCTGTGGGTGCCTGACGTACAACTAGGGGAGAGCTTGCGTGCAAGTCCAGGGACACCGGCCAACTTGAACCTACCCAACCCCTGGAGGCATAAAGCAAACAAAAAGTCTGCTAATCACATAGGTCACATTCTGTACAGCAATGTTGAGGGTACAGGGCCCTGTCCGTATGCTCAAGCAAAATGCCTTTACTGACAGAGTTGGCACCCGCCAACTGTTTTTCAATTTCTATTTCATCGTTTCTAGGCTACTCTTACCATTTCCTGATCGTTCTTACTACACACATCTCATCATCAGAGATCCGATTCCTCGGCTACATCATGGTACACAAACTTTAGCCAATGGTAGCATAATTGGCACTTTTCCTTTCTTTATAATCGGCCACACAGGCAAGACTCATTCGCTTGCATCTTTGGGTTTTCTCATAGATTTTTTTTTTTAATCAAACGGTCATAATTCCGACGCAGTGGAAATCCACAGGAAGCTCTCCACAGGAAGCTCTCCACAAGCCCTTCGGTGAAGCCTCACCACGTTCCTCACCGCCACCTTTCTTGGAAAGAAGCTCCCGAGAACCAAATGTCCAAAACTGCCACGGAGCCAGATCTATTGCATTGATCTATTATAATATCTTTCCTTGTCCAACTGTAATGTATATTTGCTTCACTGGAGCAACCCGGGAATATCTGCATTTTCCACACAAAGTGTGTGGGGGCGCGTGCTTGCAGCACGCCCTGTCCTACACGCACCAGGGCCAGGAGGACTCCACACACCACCGGCGCTGCTACTTCACCGTCTTCCGTGCTCCTCGCGTGTCCCTCACACGGTCCACCCGTGCCTTCCACACTCTTCCTAACACCCTCCTGTTTTTTTTAATAACTGCCTCCTTTAAAAATTCCGAGCGGCCTAACAGGGCTATAGCATGTCCACTGATCGCAGTAAAAGCCAGCCAAATTCCCTGTTCCTGGCTGCTTTGAACCGCGGTATGACCGGCGGTAAAATATCAGGCAGAAGCGCGGTGAATTTGGCCGAGCTTTTTTTTAGCTAATCCGTAATTTAAAAACGCGGCCGCTGAGGGTGTGAAACTGTTAATCTCGCCGCGGGCCAAGCGGCAGGTGATGACTCAGCGGGCCGAGGGCGGCAGGAAAAATCTGCTCGCGGGCTTGGCCCGAGGCTCATCCGTCCTTATCGTGACCCGTCCTCGTTGAGACAGAGTCACAAAACATACGGAGCAAAAACATCGGAACCATACAGCTTTTCTGTTAAATCCCTGCAAAAACGGCTCAACCTCTGTCAATGTTTGATAAATTATCAGCATTATTGAACGGCCCGGTTAAATGTCCAAGGTTAAAATAAAAAGGAAGGTTTTTTTTCGTTCCCTCTATAGCTGCGAAGGAAACATGGTATGTAATGATTGTGTAAATAATGCTGACCTACTTTCGGTGTTAAGGAATGGCCGCTGGAGTATGAAGAACAACATCGGTGGGACTTGAGCCAAGAGCTCTGAGCTTTGCGAGTCAGGCCTGGAACTGATCACACGGCGAGCCTGCAACAGTGTTCAGCCACCCCTGACTGCCACCTTAACACGCCCCGACCAGTCACACCGTCACACCGTCACTGAGCACCAGCAGGCAGTTCAGCCATCTCACAACCACGCTACCATGAAACGTATGAAACACACACACGCACTCACACACACACACTCGCACTCACACTCACACACAGAGGATTTATATTACAATGGCACGATGAAATGTCAGATTCCTTTGGTGCCCCATAATACTGCCATGCATGTGCACTATATGACCATATTAAGGATGGTATTAGAGGCATTAGCAAAGAACCCCTTAATCATTTATACTTCAGAATGCTGGGTTATTAAAAATGCTAACTGTGGCTTTAAGTACCAATAATTGCCATTACTTGATTATAATAAAACAAGAATCATAAAATTAATGTTTAAATTTGTCAGTATTGTATGTTTAAAGCAAAGTAAACAAAGTGTCTTTGAGCATAAACTGCCATCTAGCCTGATAAAAAACAGCGTACTACAGTTCCTTAATGATACAGCAGATTCCATTGGCCTACTTTCAGAGAACCAAAAAAAAAAAATAAAGGAAAACAACTGCAGTTCTTGCTAAGCCTTCTGCAGGGAAGTAAAACACGATCTCTCCAAACACAGCAGTGGAGAGATAAACAGCGCTCCGTCTCCGGCGCTACGCCGGGCGCGACGTGCGGGGCCGCCTGGCGGCTCATCCCGTTAAGGCCCCGTGCGGGCGTGTCGACGGGCTCGGGAATCCGCCGTCGAACCCGAACCGTGCTGGCTGCCCGACAGGGCGGCACCTCCCGGGCAGAGAAGGACGGGACCTCGTCCTGCGACGGCGCCCCCCTCTGGTGCGTGTGTGAGCCTCACCGGTATTAGCGCGGTTTGAGAGGAGAGCTTGCTTGGAAGGTACGGGAGTTTTGGCAGTACAGAATCACCCTACAGAGGCCAGAGATGTCGAGGCTTACTGCATGCTCTTCCATGGACGCGATTACTAATGCTATGTCACACAACTATTTATTTTTAATAACGCATTTTTGGCTGGACCGCAACAGCGGGGCCAGCCCTACAAACTCGAATGTCTGTGACTGAGTGACTGAGTGATGAAGTTACGCCATTGGTCGGCCGAGTTATGAAGTTACACCATTGGTTGGCCGGAGAGGTCCAGCCATATACTAGGTTTTGACCTGGTCTTGTTAAATAATTAACCATTTACACACTGGCCTACAGAGATTCTTAATGCATCGACCTTCTATCCCGAGAGATTCTCAGTGCATTCTGGGGTGGGAGACCAACTTTTCTCTGTCTCTCATTTGAGTTTTCTGTGTTTCTGAGGTGAGGGAGCTGTGTGTGTGGGGGGGGGAGGGGGGAGGGTGAGGGGGCGGGGCGCAGGGAGTGAGAGGACCCAGAAAGAGGGCTGGAATTCCTGGCTGGTTCTCTGCTGTGCAATGCTGGCTGCACCCCCAGCCATTAAAGAGCTCCTCCAGGTGCAGGTCCTGACACGCAGATGCCACAGGAGGCTAACCTCACAGCCCCAGCCACCCCAGCGATACTAATTAGCCCCCTGTAGGCCTATCGAAGGGAGGGAGCCGAGGACAAGCCAGGGCACATTAGACCAGAGAGAGAGAGGGAGGGAGAGTGAGAGAAAGAGGGAGAGGGAGAGAGAGAGAGAGAGAGAGAGAGGGATGGAGAAAGAGAGAGAGCACGAGAGAGGGATGGAGAGATGGAGAAAGAGAGAGAGAGAGGGAGAGAGAGAGAGAGAGAAGGGGAGAGAGAGAGAGCGAGAGATGGAGAAAGAGAGAGAGAGAGAGAGAGAGAGAGGGAGAGAAGGGGAGAGAGAGAGAGAGAGCGAGAGAGAGAAGGGGAAAGAGAGAGAGAGAGAGAGAGAGAAGGGGAAAGAGAGAGAGAGAGAGAGAGGGAAGTTACACAAAGGCAATAGGAGTTCACGAGCCGTGTCCATATTCACAAGTGTATGGAAAGCTGTTTGATGTGTGCTGAAGCGTAAGGATTTAAAAGCACGCGCCTTTAAAAAGGAAACAGAACCAGAGGCGCGTGAGGTAATGTAGTAATTCAACCTTCCCTATCAAAAACATTCAGGTTTCATTTTAATCATCACTAAACCTGAGGAGCCAAAACGAAAATGGCGTCCATTCAGAGTTCTTCCGTAGCCTCTCAACATGCAGTGGTGGCTTCTCAAGGAAAAAAAGCAAAGCCGCTTTTTTTCCCCCTCAAGTCTGAAGGGCACAATCAGTTTCTGTGATTCTTGTGTTTACACAGGTTTCATAATCGCCACTTCTTCAGGTGAATATTACAGGAGTAAGTGTACGCTACGCGGTGTAAACACGTGTGCCTTCTGAAACAGGGCAGTAAGCACGCACAGCCAGTTCAGACTATGTTCAACCTGAAAATGAACAAATATTTACCGTATGCAGACAAAAGCTCACAGAAGTACATTTTTATTCCACAGAAATAGTTAAATAATTATACAGCACAGAGCTATTTGAACTCATTTAATCTAGGTGCATTCAACTGATCTCAACTTCTCCTCAACTGATTTAAATCCACGTACTTTGATCCATCACGCTACGTAAAAAGTGACAATTGAATTACTACCATTCAAGTCAAAGCTAAACCATGCCCCAAGCCATGAAGACACTACATTTGAGTCACTAGGAAAGCTACAGTGAAAACAGATGCTCAGTACAGTTTATAACCTATATAACTCTCCATATTGCGCGCTGCTAGCATTGACCTGAAAGGGCCACGCTCGCAACCCCCACGCCATCATGCAGAAGCTCAATAAAACTGGCTCTCACACCGCCGTTTCAAACTAAGAGTCTGGCAAGGCTAGATTCAATGCGCTGTACAGTACGGTTTCCGCTATTATGAAGCTGGAACACCGAACGGCACAATAAAATGCATGATAAACATTCTAATCACAACCAAACCATGGCCTGTGTGCAGGGGTTTCTCAGGGTGACGAGTCAGCTGTCATTTTTCTTCTCCGCAGTAATTTTTTTGCACCAATGCACCTGTCGCAATTGCTTTATTTTTAAGAAGGTTCCCTGCTAACTTACGAAATGGGGGTGACAGAGACAAGGCAGCATGGCCAGAACATAAGAACATGTTTTCTATGAGATACAAAGAAACATTAAACTACATAGAACAGCATGAAAAGCTCACCCCCACCCCCCCCCCCCCACCACCCCCCACCCCCCAACCCCCAACCCACCCACGCAAACGTACTTCACAGGAAGAACGTGCGCTTCACAGTCCAAGTCACAGCGACTTGGCAAGCCGTGTGGCAGTTAGTAGGCCGGCCAGCTCTCGGGCATATGCGACTCCCACCGCGCGGATGTGGGTTTTAATCCTGCCGTGGCACTCTCTCAGCCAGGCCCTGTTATCCATCCAGTACAGCAACACGAAAGAAGGGCACACTGCCTCACGCTTCAAAACAAATGGCACAGCAGCTCAAAGCTCAAAGGTCGGGTCTGCACGGTAAACTGAGTCCAAACACAAAGGACGGGACAAGGCAAAAACAGGCATGGGGAGGAAATGCAAAGGGCCCCCCAGGAAATACCTCACATACTCCCAGCCAATCAGAGATGCGCGACTGGGCTAAACGTGACTGGGCTTTCAGTTAATGGAACAGAGAGATCACCTAAATGACCATTAATGGTGGAGCGAGATACCTCAATCAACGCTCTGGAGCTGTGGAAGTTGCCACCGTGTTCAGATGTACCACAGGCCCCAGTTTCTCAGTGTTCAGCTGTACCACAGGCCCCAGTTTCTCAGTGTTCAGCCGCACCACAGGCCTCAGTTTCTCAGTGTTCAGCCGTACCACAGGCCCCAGTTTCTCAGTGTTCAGTTGTACCACAGGCCCCAGTTTCTCAGTGTTCAGTTGTACCACAGGCCCCAGTTTCTCAGTGTTCAGCCGCACCACAGGCCCCAGTTTCTCAGTGTTCAGTTGTACCACAGGCCCCAGTTTCTCAGTGTTCAGCCGCACCACAGGCCCCAGTTTCTCAGTGTTCAGCTGCACCACAGGCCCCCGTTTCTCACAGTGTTCAGCTGTACCACAGGCCCCCGTTTCTCACAGTGGTCAGCCGTACCACAGCCCACAAGCGTTCTTCACAAGTTCGGAGACGATAAACACGCCTCTGTTCCAGACATGAAGAAAGACTTAAGCGGACATGCCACCCAGACAGAAGAACCGGTCATCACCAGGGGAAACGGCAACAAAGAGTGTCTTTAAGGGCTGAACCCTGATTACAGGACAGGCCACTAGCCTCTACTCCAGCGCCGCTAGCCTCTACACCAGCGCCGTTAGCCTCTGCACCAGTGCCGCTAACCTCTACACCAGCGCCACTAGCCTCTACTCCAGCGCCGCTAGCCTCTACTCCAGCGCCGCTAGCCTCTACACCAGCGCCGTTAGCCTCTGCACCAGTGCCGCTAACCTCTACACCAGCGCCACTAGCCTCTACTCCAGCGCCGCTAGCCTCTACACCAGCGCCGCTAACCTCTACACCAGCGCCGCTAGCCTCTACACCAGTGCCGCTAGCCTCTACTCCAGTGCTGCTAGCCTCTACACCAGCGCCACTAGCCTCTATGCCAGTGCCGCTAGCCTCTACTCCAGCGCCGCTAGCCTCTACTCCAGCGCCGCTGGCCTCTACTCCAGCACCGCTAGCCTCTACACCAGCGCCACTAGCCTCTACTCCAGCGCCGCTGGCCTCTACTCCAGCGCCGCTAGCCTCTACACCAGCGCCACTAGCCTCTACTCCAGCGCCGCTAGCCTCTACACCAGCGCCACTAGCCTCTACTCCAGCGCCGCTGGCCTCTACTCCAGCGCCGCTAGCCTCTACACCAGCGCCACTAGCCTCTACACCAGCGCCACTAGCCTCTACACCAGCGCCACTAGCCTCTACACCAGCGCCACTAGCCTCTACACCAGCGCCACTAGCCTCTATGCCAGCGCCGCTAGCCTCGACTCCAGCGCATCGCCTTCCTGACCGCTACGCCGTCCCTGCACCTCGGGCTCGCTGGCGTTCCGCTAGCACAATCGCAACGGCTTGGCAGCAACATAACACCGCCCGGTCCAAGCACCACCGTCCTTTTGCTGGAAAAACATTGTGTAACTCAATAATATTTTGACATTGTTTACGCGAGCGCAGAGTTCCGCTGAGACCGCGCTCTGGAACACACTGTGCCTCTCTCGTGTCCGACTTTCAGGGGAAGGCCTGAGGGGCACTGGCTGCGGCCTGCCTGTGGGCGAGCGGGATTAGGGCCATCTCTCTCAGCCGAGCAGGCAGCACGGCAGGCTCGCCTATAAGCCGTCCACCCCCAGCCAAGGTATTTCAAAACTGGGCATCTGGAGGACATTTTGGAAGCCTTGGTTTTGGGTCACCTTCCTTTCCTCCCAGGCAGAGAGAAATAACCTTTCAGTGAGGATGTCACCCAACTGTTTCATCCTTGAACATGCCAGGTTACTCCTCCCTGACTTCACTCCAAGTTCTAACACTCAAAGCCAACTCTGGCCAGTGCATCACCTTGGTTACACAGAACTCTTCGGCGAACAGCAAACCAGGCCAGATATTTCCATTCAGAGAAAAAAAGGTGCAAATATCCTTCCCTTTCATTTTAGTTCAGACACTCTTTGCGAGATGATTTTAGAAGTTTGTGCTCATACATCTATACAATACAACGAGCCTGTCTGTGTTTGAGGTGGTCTTAGATGTTTGTGTGCATCTATACAATGCAACAAGCCTGTCTGTGTTTGAGGTGGTCATAGATGTTTGTGTGCACACACCGATACAATGCAATGGACCTGTCTGTGTTTGAGATGGTTTTAAATGTTTGTGTGCATACACTCGTGCAATGCAATGGACCTGTCAGTGCTTGAGAAGGTTTTGGATGTTTGTGTGTACACACCTATACAATGCAATGGGCCTGTCTGTGTTTGAGATGGTTTTAGGTGTTTGCGTGCATACACCGATACAATGCAATGGACCTGTCTGTGTTTGAGATGGTTTTAAATGTTTGTGTAGATACATCTATACAATGCAATGGGCCTGTCTGTGTTTGAGATGGTTTTAGATATTTGGGCGCATACACCTGTGCAGTGCAATGGACCTGTCAGTGTTTGCGATGGTTTTAAATGTTTGTGTGCATACACCTGTGCAGTGCAATGGACCTGTCTGTGTTTGCGATGGTTTTAAATGTTTGTGTGCATACATCCATACAATGTGCCACAGAGCATATGCTACATGGCCTGGCAACTTCCAAACAAAGATGGGCCAAAACTCAAAGTCCACAGTGCTAATCATTGCTAGATTCTGTTTACCTCCTCTTTCCAGGAAAGCCATGGCATCCACAGTTAAGTTCAGTCTCTCCATGAGAATCATCTAAATAGCACTGTTGCTACCACAGGAAGAATGCTGGAGGTATCAATGACCACAACACAAAACAATGCCACTATACTGTCAGTCATCCAGTGGCCACTATGCCATCAATGCATTTAACAGCAATCTATTCAAAAGCCAGTTTGCTATGATTAGATTAGATCTTCAGATGTGACACTTCTGAATGCAAGTGAAAAATATATTTGATTACGGTTTAGAAAGAGCAGTAACTATGCCTCCTCACAGCTCATTAAATTCCAACCGAGTGCCATTACTTCAGTTAAATTTACGGATCCATGGATGCATGGAGAAGAAAAAAAAAAAAGAAAAAAAAAAAACACAGCAAGTTGTATTGCCATAAAGGAGGTTATCAGAGCAGCTAAAACAGATATAGGCATAACATGTAGTGAGCTTTGAGACCAACAACTTCCAAAGCCAACAGTACATTATCTGCCTATATTGCAGGCTAGCCCACTCTGAGCGCTGCTGAGATATTTTAACAATAGTAAAATGTCAATACAATGCGTTGCAAGACTGTGAGAACATTATATTTGCTAGGTTAGCTATTGCTGTCTTAGGTCATGCATGGAATCTTTTTGTTCGTCAAAACGTGTAATTTGCAAAAACAATACTTTCATAAAATAAATATTTCCATGCTCTGGATACTAATCAAGCATGATCAAAGTACGTGTCAAAACAGCATCTTCCCTGGCATCGTAGGTTATTAATGTACGCCTATTGTGTAAAGGTACGATCGATACAGCACACTAATTACGAGGCAGAAAACACAAAACCGTACAAGGGTCGCTTGAATCTTCTACCGTGGCAAAAAAAATGCCTAAAAGCAGCCTAGCTAACTCACCGCTAACCTCCCGATGTTCTTGGCTTCCCGTGGGCTCTACATCCACTTTGTGTCCGCATCGTCCGAGACCTTGCACGAGCTGCTCCAGAGGCAATTCGGAATCCGGCTTTGGATAGCAGCGTAGCCCACTGGAACATCGCGGGGTGTAGACGCCGCAAGATTCGCCTTCTTGTCGAGCACAAACCGGACAGCAGCCGCAGCCGGGCTCCCTTACCATCTCAGCGCAAGTTTCCGTGAGCTTCGGGCATGCAGCCTGCCGCTCGGCGCTGCAGCTAGGGCAGCGAAACACTACCTCTCCGAGGAAGGTCCCCGGGAACGCTACGGATGCTAGGAGAAAGCTGCAGACTACGTACGAAACCATTTTCCCCACTAGCAAAAGAATTAATGGGCACAGACAGAGGAGAGCAACTACAGGTGAAAAAGTGGAACTGTGCATGCGAACAGGTGAAGTCTAGCAAAGTCTTCAGGGTCCTATGAACTGTCCGGTTTCACTGACATCACGCGATAAGGCGTATAAAGTGCATTTGCTCAAAGATCTGTCGTCCTGCAAAATAAATAAATGAATAATCGTTTTAAATTATTATTATTATTACTGATATTATTATTGTTGTTGTTATTATGTAATCTCTAATAATATCTTATGTGTAATGTAATTATTACATATAAGGTTAGTTTGATTTTGGTTATTGCGCCCATGATAAGGCATTGGTAAGTAAACTAAACCTGTAGACTAAGGGGGATTACACTGTAGTTGAAGATTGAACACCTTGCCAAGAATAGTTTTTAGCTTCCCCTACTGTCCCACATTTTTTAAAGTACACAACTGCACTCATTTTGTGTCTTTATGTTAAACGTAAGCCTGAATTGGACACAAGCATAATGATGATTGCAAAGCCTTAGTATTAGCCTAGGCTACTATTAGTTTCATTTTAGTTAAATATGTTTACCTGCTTTTTTTGGCTTTGTGAGTGCCGCCAGCATGTTTTTTTTTTTTTTCAAACTCTTATGTCAAACAACCAAAAACTGAAATAAAATGAAATATACGGTATGCGAGGGGGAATATTATGGGGGCAATGTTTAAGATATAACCACTCGCCATTCCTGACATGTCCATTGACACTTAATTAAATCTGTACTCTTTTCCCAAACCAGGTACCTCCCTGTATGTTGCCTATTGATTAGAGTGGCCGAGGCTGGAGGTGTCAGGCTGGCCTTCCGCACAGCCCCCCATTAACCCGTACAGTGCAGCCGGCTCACTCGGTTGCCTCGGTGACTAATAGCTGTTGATTTAAGGGTACAGAAATAGCTGCTCGCTCTGAACCCTAACCCTCTTGTGGCTGACTTGCAGATATAAACGAGGATTATTTTGTTTTGTGGGTGCATACTGATTTTATGGCATTTATACGTTTCTGGTCGGCAGCCCGTTTCACCTTGGAGAGTCTGAAATGAAAAGGGACTTTTGAAAAATGTGTTTCAGCCAGAGTCCAGATGAAACTGGGGTGTTTATGTAGAACCTCGTATGTCATTTTAAAAAAAGAATCTGCAGGGTAGCAGGCTTGCAGTTTTATAAATACCGCTTGTAGACCAAGTTTGCACGGTGTACTTGAAATATAGGTTATAGTCACTGTGTGGTACATTGATTAAATGCAGCCTTTGTCAGATGACTTTATTTCAATTTTAAATAAATAAATATCCTCCTACAGCTGTTAGTGGTCAGTTTCTCTGTGCATTTCACACCTTTGATATTTCATTTCATAACATATGCATTCAGTAGATTAATTGGTCTATTAAATGTATCCATTAACGCGGTTTAAACCCGGGTAGGTTTTTTATAAATCTGTATTTAGATTATAAGGTCAACGAGAGGCGTCAGGTTGTAATTTATGATGCAGTGACTGAAGTGTGCTCCTGCTTTTAGTCTCGGTGTTAAATCCTGTTTACACAGCTGTCTGGTCCCGGTGCATTATGGTCCTTCTGATTGTTCGCTGTCTGTCTTTGTGCCGTCCTGTTTCATGTCATGGAACCCTTGGGAGAGAGATTTCCATCTCAATGGGGTCTTCCGAGTTCAGTAAGCAATAAGTAAGTAAATAAATAAATAAATAAATAAATAAAAATTTAATTCTGATGGGAATCAGGGCGATGCCTTCCTCGATTAAATAACAAAGTGACCCCAAAGCCCAAATTACTCATTTCTTACCATTTATGAATTTTTTTTTACGGAGGGGTTTGGCTGCTACTATTGCGAGCAGTCTGTGCCAGCGGAGATTTAAAACGTGTTTATGCTGAGACGGCTTTTGAACGCGGCTCCTTTGTTGTCCGTCCAGCAGAAGGTCTTCGGGTTCACCTGTTACAGTCCGAACCTAATCCCGAAACGTGAGGGAGGGAATGGCGGCCGGCGGCGGGTCCCTCCCCGTGAGTCGGCCTGCGCTCTCCGAGCGAGAGCGAGGGACTGCTACTGCCCTCCACGGCTAATGTAAGAATGTATTTTAAAACTTTACAGGTCACGGAGGTCGGGGGCAAGGAGTGGGGCCAATATTCTCTTCTGTATTTACATTTCAGCCTTCCAATGGCAGGAGGCCAAAGAGCCGGGGGCCTTCTTCGGCAAGCGGGGAGATATTTGCTCTAATTAGCCGGAGAGGAGTATAGTTTGGGCCCTCATGTTATCATTGGAAAGGTCCGGTTATATTTAGGCGCATGCTTTATGTGTTTTCTAATTAGTCGTGAAAGGGGCTCTAATGATGGAGGAGAAAAACAAATTGGGTAAACAGGGAAAGGGCCATGGAGGTCTGAGCTACCGCTTCTCATAGGAGGAAATCAAAACCAGAGACCTATGGCCCGCTGCAGTGTCATACACATACATTTCCACCACACATTCAAACCAATTTACTTTACATCTAAATGTGCTTTTTTTTCCATCAACAGCCCTACTGTTTCGTATGTCTGCGTCAAATATAAGTAGCACCTTCACAGTGGCTATATATAACCACGTGTGTGTGAGAAGGAAAAGACACTTCCTGTTTGACTGCTGAATGTTTGACGCTGTGTCCTGACGCGCGGAGGCGCCACTCCTGGCCTGCAGGAGGAATGTGACAGTGTCGCCCTGCGGAGGACGACTGCGGCGAAGACGTACCTGTGCGATAATCTCTGTTAAGAGCTCAGAGTGGGGCGAGCTTTTAAGGAGCTTCCCCCGAAGGCTGACACCGGGTTTCGCGTCGTGCTTTCCGTTCTGCGGCGCTGCCGCTGAACGGCACCTCCAGCCTGGACCTGCTGCAGCCGACGCTCTGAGGTAACGTCTGCTCGCCAGCCTGTCCTCACCGGGGCTCGCCTTAAGATGACTCCCAGCAACCGAAACGCGTGCTTTGCCTTTTTAATTTGTAGATTCACACGTTAGTTAGGCTATGTGCGCTACCAAAGACTGGCGGTATTTAAGTCCTATCGGAGCAGAGGCCCCAGAGTTGCAAGCGCATATACCTCTGAAGTGATGTCATACCTCTGAAGTGATGTCATAGCGCATGTCAGAGCGGGGCAGGAGGGTTGCCAGGTCCGGTGTGTCGGGGAAGAAGATGCGCCGTTCCTGACTGTCACCTGGAGGTGAGACAGGCTCAGCATGCTCCTCCTGAAGAGTCTGCATGAGGAGATGACCTGGCAGCCCGAGAGTGGTGGGCAATGAAGAGAGAGGGGGGGGGGGGGGGATAGGGAGAGCGAGAGAGAGAGACAGAGGGAAATGGGGAGAGTGAGAGAGAGAGAGAGAGAGAGAGAGAGAGAGAGAGAGAGAGAGAGAGAGAGACCCTGCCTAGGATTCAATCAAAATGTGTGCCTCCGACTAACAATTGAAAGCAGGCGATATAGCTCAGGAGGTGATATAGCTCAGGAGGTAAGACCGATTGTCTGGCAGTCGGAGGGTTGCCGGTTCAAACCCCGCCCTGGGCATGTCGAAGTGTCCTTGAGCAAGACACCTAACCCCTAACCTCTAACTGCTCTGGCGAATGAGAGGCATCAATTGTAAAGCGCTTTGGATAAAAGCGCTATATAAATGCAGTCCATTTACCATTTACCAAAGCAAAAAGTATATACAGTTAAATGCATTTATTGGGACTGTGACATCAGTCAGCTCTTTGGGGATATTTACATCCATATCGGGTGATCTGTGTCGGAATTACCGCGCTTTTTATTCACAGTCCCACCATTTTAGGGGAGCAAAAGTAATGGGAGAAATGAACATACTCTGAAATTAAGTCATCATCTTTAGTCCTTGGATGCAAATCATTTGCATTCGATGACTGCCTGAAGTCTGTGACCCACAGGCATCACCAGACACTGGGTATCTTCCCTGGTGATGCTCTGCCTCGCCTGTACTGCAGCCATCTTCAGTTCCTGTTTGCTTCTGGGGCATTCAATCTGGTTATCAGTGAGCGAAACACATTTTCATTTAGATGCAGGCTGGGTGATTGACTTGGCCAAGTCAAGAACATTCCACTTTTTGGCCCTGAAAAACTCCTTGATTGCTTTAGCAGTGTGTTTGCCCTGGTCATTTGTCATTTGGTCAGGTCATTGCCCTGCTCCAGGGTGAAGTTTTGGGGCATTTGGTTGGATCGGAGCAGATAGAATGTTTCTGTGCACATCAGCATTCATCCTGCTGCTGCCATCTGTAGTCACATCAGCAGTGAAGACAAGTGAGCCAGTTCCAGTGGCAGCCATACACGCCCGAGCCATAGCACTACCTTCACCATTACTCACAGATTAGATTCGTCACAAAAACGTTTGTGAGCTTTCTTTGGCATTAAATAGTGTTGCAAAGACACACAGATGGCCAAGAAATAGCTGAGCGTCCGATTTCTCCGTTGCGTTTGCTCCCCTAAAATGGTGGGACATTTATCCAGTTTTCATGTCATTCCTACGCAAAACCAGATAATTGTAAATACCCAGCAATTAAAGCTGACAGTCTATTCTTTAACTGTATTGTTTTATTTCAAATCCAATGTGCTGGAGTAAAGAGCCAAAATAAAATTGGGTCACTGTCCAAATACTTTTGCATTTAACCCTTATGTTATCTTCTTGTTTTGCAGGCACCTCATGTCTATTGTCAAAAATTGCCCACCCTGACTAGATCCCCTGAGATAAAGCTCCTCAATGAATTTTAAATCCTGAATCATTTTTGTTAATGTAGAACCTACTTGTCTCTCACCAATAAATAGGTGAAAACCTGTTTTGTGACTTCTGACAGTCCAGAGAGACTGTACTGTTTCTGTACTCCACCACTTGCTTTTACTACAAAGCACACATCATAATTTTTTTTTCTGCAATAAATGTGTGGAGTTTAACTTTGATTTTGACTTCTAATTTCATAGCAGCAGGGTTAAAAAGACTCATAAGACAATCTTTGTACCTTTATGTTATACTGCTTTTATATATTTAAAAAAGGGGAATGTTTACCTTTTTCCAATGGTAGGGTTTTTGACCGCTGTTATATTTGACCCAGAAGACAACAGGAAGGTTAACGGTATGTTTTTTTTTTTCGCAAACTAGCTCACAAAAAGTTGCTTCAGACGAGCTCACCCAACTGAGATTGTGAAGAAAACGTTTGCATTCGCTTCTAAGACAAAGTTAAGGACAAATGTTGATCGAATACAGACCCCCAGCCATACAGCTTCAGTGGAGGTTTGCTCATTGGCAGACAAGCCTTGCATTGCATTACACTGCAATGGCTTAGCAGCCACACTCATCCACATCCGTTTACAAAAACGGAGGGCTTAAGTCTTAGTCTCAAGAACATCACCTAAACCACAGAAGGCCCGTTCATTATCTATAAATGTAAAGTTAGCCAACAAACCAACAATTTTAGACAAATACCTCTACACAGCAGGCTTTACACAGGTAAACCTATAGCAGTGTTATCAAGGGTCAGCACCACCATCCTCCATGATGGACAATTTTTATAAATTACAGGACTATGTGATGGACATTAACTTTTTTTCAAACATTTTTTGAATTGACTATTTTGATGGTTTTTCCATCGCCGAGTAATCAACCACAGACTTCTTATTTTCCCACAGACACTGACGTCCCTGTGCTGACACGTTGCCGACCCCTTATTATGATCCCGAAGGGAAATCCCAAAAGGAAGGGGGTCCTGGTTTCAGTTTTCAGCACTGTGATCTCCTGGAGGAGCAGTTAAAGACCTGAAAACAGAGCCTCCTCCCTCTGCCTCCCCACCCAGCCCACTCTGTGCTGCTCTCTCCCACACCCAGCCCACTCTGTGCTGCTCTCTCCCCAACCCAGCCCACTCTGTGCTGCTCTCTCCCACACCCAGCCCACTCTGTGCTGCTCTCTCCCACACCCAGCCCACTCTGTGCTGCTCTCTCCCCAACCCAGCCCACTCTGTGCTGCTCTCTCCCACACCCAGCCCACTCTGTGCTGCTCTCTCCCCAACCCAGCCCACTCTGTGCTGCTCTCTCCCACACCCAGCCCACTCTGTGCTGCTCTCTCCCACACCCGGCCCACTCTGTGCTGCCCTCTCCCACACCCACCCCACTCTGTGCTGCTCTCTCCCACACCCAGCCCACTCTGTGCTGCTCTCTCCCACACCCGGCCCACTCTGTGCTGCTCTCTCCCACACCCGGCCCACTCTGTGCTGCTCTCTCCCACACCCACCCCACTCGGTGCTGCTCTCTCCCACACTCACCCCACTCTGTGCTGCTCTCTCCCACACCCGGCCCACTCTGTGCTGCTCTCTTCCACACCCGGCCCACTCTGTGCTGCTCTCTCCCACACCCACCCCGCTCTGTGCTGCTCTCTCCCACACCCACCCCACTCTGTGCTGCTCTCTCCCACACCCAGCCCACTCTGTGCTGCTCTCTCCCACACCCAGCACACTCTGTGCTGCTCTCTCCCACACTCACCCCACTCTGTGCTGCTCTCTCCCACACCCAGCCCACTCTGTGCTGCTCTCTCCCAAACCCGGCCCACTCTGTGCTGCTCTCTCCCACACCTACCCCGCTCTGTGATGCTCTCTCCCACACCCACCCCACTCTGTGCTGCTCTCTCCCACACCCGGACCACTCTGTGCTGCTCTCTCCCACACCCAGCCCACTCTGTGCTGCTCTCTCCCACACCCGGCCCACTCTGTGCTGCTCTCTCCCACACCCACCCCGCTCTGTGCTGCTCTCTCCCACACCCACCCCACTCTGTGCTGTGCTAAATAATATTTTTAACAGGCTTAAAAATATCCCTTCCCCTCCACTTCCGTTGGTGAACGTTGTGACACAAAATGGCTGCCTTATGCTGCTGAGATGGTTGCATTACCTAGTATCCCCAGCAGAGGCAGCACTGACAGTACGAGCAGTCGCTACAATGGTGATGCAGTCGCTATTGAGAGTGATTGGGACCACCGCTTAGCCGATGATGTTTGTTCCTTCCGAAGGTTGACCTGTCTCCCCTACGCTATCAATCTAACTGAGCACCAATATAATGAGGCCTCGGGGTATTGGGTTGGGCGTGTAGATCAAAGGCCTGTGTGTAGTCCTGGAAATGGAGATCAAAGGCGGCCGCTCACTGCTTGAGACAGGTGCGTAGCCCACCCACGGTCGCCGCTCTTCGCCGTTCCATAACAGAAAATCCACGTACCGAATTGAGAAGGGAATTCATACATCAAAAACGCGGCCCTTTGAAGTGGTTCCACCCTGCCTACCAGTGAGACAGATTCCTTCATCATATCACACTGTGACCGTTTATATAAAATCGCTCTCTCCTAGTCACAGGTTCACTGCACTCGTTTTGTGTGTGTTGCCCGGCAACCAGAAGTGAATGTACATGGGCAAAAATTGTGAAATGTTTGTTTTGCGCTGGGAAAAACATCACGGTGGCAAAGACTATGTTTTATTAAATTTGAAAGGCACATCTTTCAAGTGGTCGTCAAGTCAGGACAAATTATCGACGGTACAGCGGCATTTCATTTTTTTCAGCGCCCGCATTTGAGCCTAATGGGACCGGA
The DNA here is from genome assembly GCF_013347855.1 of Anguilla anguilla. Classification (NCBI taxonomy): domain Eukaryota; kingdom Metazoa; phylum Chordata; class Actinopteri; order Anguilliformes; family Anguillidae; genus Anguilla; species Anguilla anguilla. The sequence continues at coordinate 2,661,303 of NC_049215.1, read as the reverse complement.
CGGAGAGAAAACACGGACTGCGACGGCGAAGGGTTGGCCGGACGCGGAGGAGAAAAGCCGCGCCGGCGAAAGACCCGAGCTCCGTTTACCCCCGGGCCCCGCCCTCGCTCTCCCCGCCGCCGCCGCCGCGCGTTTAAAGGAACAATGGAGCCGTTTCCGCAGCGGCGCCCGAGAGAAACATCGCGAGCAGAGACGCGCGGGGGGCCGAGCCGGAGGCCTCGGCGAGGTCGGCGCCCGGCTCCTCGCTTCCCCCTCGCTTCTCCTCGCTTCCCCTCGCGCTCCTCCGTGACAGCTCGCCGATAGCCGAGCGCGCTGCCGCTTTTCCGCTCGCTTTCGAAAATAATCCTTTCCAGACCTCGACGATCCGAAGAGGGCCCGGGGTTGGTAGGCGGTCGCGAGCGGTCCCGCGAGAAGCCTGCTTCAAACAGCCGCCGCCGGTGGTTTTTGCGTCGATGACTGCTGCGCTGTTGCTAATTGCGGCACCGTTCTGTTGACGTTCGGAGGGACAAGCCGGCGTTCTTCGTGTTTATGTACGAAGGTACAAGCGCGGCGCGGGATGCGTTTGATTGGGTGGCTGTCCCGCTCCTCGGCGGCTGTCTGAGTGGCTTTTATGTGGTCTTTGCGGGGTTTGCTGCGACGTTCTTGACGCGAGTCCATGAGTGTGACTCACAGGGCTTGGAAACATGGCGGCGAGACCTGGGATTTGGTGGGTTTGTGGCCCGGTCATCCTCTTTTCTCCCGCCTCACTCAGAATGCCTTTCTTTCTTTCTTTCTTCCTTTCCTTTCTGCTTTTTATTCCAGCTCTCTCATGCGCTTCTGCTCCCTGGTGTGTGTCCCGCTGTTTTTCAAATCTATCTGAACTGAAGAGAAAGCGAGGGAACCAGACCAATCCGCCGTGGCACTGGGGAAGGCTGCTCTTTCTGGGCTGGGTGAAGATTTCTGTACTGTTGTAGTGGCTGTTGGAATTGCCTCTTCAACGTAGTGCCAATGTTTTACTTGCTTTGATCACTCACGCACAGTCGCACACACTCAAACACACACGCTCACACAAACACTCATATGCATGCACACACATACACACACACACATACAGTACACACACACATGCACACACACACTCGCACACAAATACAGACAGGTACACACACACACACACAAATACAAACACACACACACACACACTCAAACACGCACACATGCAGACACGCACGCACTTTGGCCTTATCTCTGGGTTGTCACATTTCAGAGAGAATCTTTCACATGGATCATGGATCTTCCTGGCTGCGCAAGGGAAAAGTTTAACGCATGATTTAGAAGAGCCTGTTGAGGTGATGGAAAGAAGGACTGAACTGAGCAAATCCTGAGCTTACACACAGTTTTAGCACAGGCCTCACTGGAAACCCAAACACTGGCTCGAAGTCTTATTGCCTTTTAACATGGGTGTGACAAACCTGTAGAATAGAATAGAACAGAATTTACAAGGGGAAACTTCAGGAAGGTTTGCGGGAAAGTGTAAAAGCTTTTCCACGGTTTGGGAAATAAAACTCTTCCCTGTGTGTGCATTCTTGCACCCACTCTGCTAAAATGTTTGTAAGAGAGAAGGTGGACATGTGATCACCAAAACTGGACAACTGAAGGTCGGGAAAAACTTGGTCTGGTCTGATGAATTGTGGCTACTACATGCAGGTGGCAAGGGCAGAATTCAGTGAAAATAGCATGAATCCATTGATCTTGCCTTGTGTCAACATGTTTTGATGTAATGTGTTGTAAATATTCATGTAAACTGTATATTATTATAGGTAGAGACCTTACATAAGCCGCTTAGGGTTTCTTGTCACTATCTGCTTACTAGTTTCCTTTCCTTTGTTGATTTTAAATTTGTGCAAATAAAAATAAAACAAAAAACAAAACAATGCAGGCTGGTCATGCTATACTGGTTAATATCACCTGAGCATCATTAGAAAGCCATACCTAAGCAGTGTTGCTGACCACAGGCGTCCCTTTATGGCCACAGGCTACTCTTTCCCTAATTCCAGCAGGATAACAGTCACAAAGCACATTATCATCTTAAGCAGGTTCCACGAACGTGACCATGTATTTATTTTACTCCAATTGCCTGTCCCAGATCTCAATGGAGCACCTTTGGGATGAGGTGGAACGGGAGGTCCGCAGCATGAATGTGTGGCAGGGCAGAAATCTGCTGGAACTGTGTGATGCCATTGAGTCAGCATGGACCAAAGTCCCTAAGGAATGTTTCCAGCACCTTGTTTAATCCACTAAGATTTCACGCTGTGCAGGGGGCAGGAGGTCTTGCCGACGTGGTATTAGATAGATGTGCCTAATAAAGTGGCCACTGAATGTAGTTTTCTTCAGTATAATGAAAATATAATTAATGCGCTATTGTAAGTTGCTTAGGCTGAAAAAATCTGCCAAATGACTTAATTGTAAAATTGGAAATTGTACATTTTACATCAAGTATAGTATACTTGAAGTGTACTGTTTTCTAAGTTAGTATACTTGAAGTACACTATATGGCCAAAAGTATCCAGACACCCCTTGGTCTGGGGCTGTTTTTCATGGTTTGGGCTAGGCTTCTTAGTTCCAGTGAAGGCAAATCTTAATGCTAAAGCATGCAATGACATTCTAGATGATTCTGTGCTTCCCGAACATTTTGGGGAAGGCCCTTTCCTGTTTCAGCCTGACATTGTCCCTGGACACACAGTGAGGTCCATATAGAAATGGTTTTGTCAAGAACGGTGTGAAGAACTTGAAGGGCCTGCACAGAGCCCTGATCTCAACCCTCTTCCAACATGTTTGGGATTAATTGGAAAGCCAAATGCGAGCCAGGCCTAATCGCCCAATCAGTGCCCAACCTCTCTAATGCTTTTTTGGCTGAATGGAATGCAGCAATACTCCTACATCTAGTATGAAGCCTTCCCAGAGTGGAGGTAGTTATAACAGCAAAGGGTGGACCAACTCCATATTAATGCTCATAATTTCGGATGAGATGTTGGATGTCAGGTGTCCACATACTTTTGGCCATGTAGTGTATTATTATAAACCATTTACTTACTAGACTTTTAACTCTAATATAATGCACTATTTTAAGTTACTTTGGCTAAAACTATCTGCCAAATGGTTGATTTAAAAAATAAAATATATAATCAAAAATTGTTGGACTGAAAAATATAACATGTATTACATGACTTTTTATACATAGTCTGCCAATTTCAGTGCACCATTATGTTGGGGACAGATGGCTTCACAGGTGTTTGTGATCAGTCAGGTGTGCTTAATTGCTTCCTTAGTGCAGAGAAGAGGGTTTTCAGGATCTCGTCTTGATTCTAGGCTTTTGATTTCCTTTTGAGTCTGTTATTTGCATTTGTCAACATAAGGACCAGATTTGTGGAACCTGTTTTCTCAGGAACATACTGCAGAAGAGGGCAATTAAAAAGAAGGCGATTTATTTATTTATCTAAAATAAATAAATAAATATGCGGCTTGTCAATTTTTCCAGACTGACACCCTAATATTAATTTAATGTAGTCTGCTCACATGTCAGTCAAATTGATTTAAATAACACATTTTACAAAGAGTTATTCAGAGCGTGCTTCCCAGTGTACCCTGGCCTAAACATTCACACAGCAAGCCTGTGACCAGAGCAATGGTGGACAGTAACAAAGTACATGTAGGCCTACTTCATTTCTGTACTTAAGTACCTTTTTCAAGTATCTGTACTTTACTCAAGTGTTTCCATTTTGAGAGACTTTTTACTTTCACTCCACTACATTTCAAACTAAATATCATACTTTTTACTCCACTACTTTTGTGCGATATCTGTCTGTTACTCGTTACTTTGATGTGGAGAAAATGGATTGTCTAAAAGATCCTATAGAATAATACTACAACATCACTTTCATACTGAAGCCTACCAATCAGGGCGCAGCGCGCGTTTCAATTGGCTCCTGACACTTTGAACCAAAGACGTTAGCTAGGCGGGAAGGCAAGCAGAGACTGGCGATTTGGAACACAGAGAGACAGCTTAACAGTCCTAGTACATCTTAAAACAGTATATCAGCCCGGTCTATCAGCAAACATATGCCTCAGCCTCGCTCAGAATTTCTCAAGAATAATAGTATTTTCCAAGAAACAGCGAAAGTCATCGATAAAATTTTGCCAGGTGCAGTGTATTTTACCTACAAGTTGGGGTGAAAAAGCGTTTCTTTCACTGCTACCACAGACCGAATGCGTAATACAGCTATAATGAGACAAAACTTTCAAATACACTGGAATAGGCTATAAAACGGTATTACAAAAGTAAAATTAGACATCTTATACATCATTAGAAAGCTTATTCTGTCACCTATTGGATCGATTAACTGTAGATCAAGCCAGATTGTACTACAAAGGACGACAACACCAAAAGCAACATGTGTGGTATTACTAGCTGACCTCGTTTTCTGGAGTAAGACCGGACCAGAAGCTGCTGCACAAGTGTTGTTGACGGTGTTGTCGCCCTTTTTAGTACAGTCTGGCTTGATTGAGAATTCATTTATTCAGTAGGTGAGAGTATACGCTTTCTAACCATGTATAACACGTCTAATTTTGGTTTTGGAATGTCATTTTATAGGTCAACCGAAAGTTTTCTCATCATCGCATTCACTCTGTGTTAGCAGTCAAAGACGCTGCACCTGACGAAACGTTATCAACGATTTTTCGTAATTTATTGGGAAATACTATTATTATTGAGGACTTCTGGGTATGCCTAAGCCATATGTTTGTTGATATACCTAGCTGACAGTGTTTTCATTTGTAATTTAGCATTTGGAATAGCGTTTTTATCCATTCACTTCCGCATTAAGCTATGACCTGTTGCCTGTGCTATATCATTTCTGGTGGCTAAATCGCCAGGAAACCTCGATGTATTTTGATATTTGATAGTGAAATATTAGAATTGATGGTGCCTTTGTTCCATTTTATTTTTTTATTAAACTGTGAATTTGTATTTATACCATAGTTTTCACTCTTACATACAGTATGTTAGGAGGTGAACAATTTAGTTTGCCTACTGTATTTTTAAATTGTTTGTCATGTCAGCAACCCCAATAATAGTAGCCTACTTTTTACTTTTGATACTTAAGTATTTTTAAAAGCAGGTACTTTTGTACTTTGACTCAAGTAGAAATTTAAATTGAAGACTTTTAGTGCAGTAATATTTAGCAAGGGTATTTGTAATTTCACTCAAGTACAGGATTTGTGTACTTCGTCCACCTCTGGACCAGGGTATGCTTCACAGCGTACCCTGGCCTGAAACTCCACACTGCAAGCCTGTGGTCAGAGTATGCTTCACAGTGTACCCTGTGGTACGAGTAGGGGTGTAACAATTAATCGATTCAGATTGATGCATCAATACAGAAAGCAACAATTCAATTCAATCGATTCAACATGAATTAATCGATTCGTATCATTGAGAGCCGAGAAACACATGCAATTCTGTCAACGTCTCTGATTAGTTATTTTTTCAGTAGTTTAATATTGCATTTCACTGTGTATCATCATGGTAAATTATTGTGTTTGTGCAGGTTGCACAAACTACAGCCTGTCAGGACATCGAGTACACAATTTTCCTTACAGGAAAAGGAACGCTTCTAGCTTTCGTGCCTGGGTGCGTTTTGTGCAGGTGAAGAGACAGGACTTCACTGCGGCATCTGTTATAAAAAAAAAAAAAACGCGGTCGTGTGGCGCTCATTTTAGACCCCCACCCATGACATAATGGACAATATTGTCTATCTGGGCATTCATAAAAATATTCTTTCACCACTCAAAAATCGTATTCCGTCATAGCAACAAGATAAACCCAACAATAGCCCTAAGATATTACAATACAGCAGTGAAAACGCTGCTCAATGAATAACCAAATAAATTAGAAGTTTTAAAAAAAATGATACCATGTCATTCTACAGTCAATATATGGGACTAAATATTGAATATACACAACCTTACCATTGGTTTTACGTGTAGAGATGTCCCGTTTGAGACTGAGTGGTCATATATTGTCTTGGACAAACGTTTGTGAAATATACGCGCATTTGTGATGCCTGAGTACTAGGGTTGAGCCGAATACTCGGATGAAACGAGTATCCGGTACGGATAATGTACTTTTTACGAGCACGAGTACCATCCGAGTAAAATGTGTCAATATCCGTAATCGTGATGAAGGAAAATCCTCATTGGGTAGCTGTGTCCAGTGTCCACATCGTTCTGTGATAAGCCAGCCACACACAGAGCTCCTCCTCTACACAGAGCCTGTACAAAGTTCACTGCTGCTGCCTCGCACAACAATCTTGCCACCGTCACAGCCACTTTTTCCACAGGTATCATTATCTATTGTCATATATTCTCAATAAAATAAAGTTTGCAATTCTCAGATTCGCATGAACACATTATTCTCACCATAGCTAAATACATATTTACTGGACATTCACACGTAAGCACATATTACTGATTACAAACGGACATTTCTAGCTTCTAGCTTGCTACAGTGGGGCTAACTAGCCACTTAACTAGCTGCTACAGTGGGGCTAACTAGCCAGTTAGCTAGCGACTACATGCATGTACTTGTATTTCCTACATAGTAACATTTAGCGATCTCATACACACATTCTACTAGCATCATTGACATCCTAGCATTCTTATACATCCACTGTACTAATGCAATATCACTTTTGTGCACATTTAGACGTCGCTCACCTGAAATCACAAGACATACAGTACATCCTGGTTAGCCAACTGTACCCTGGCACGCTCTGTCTACTACTGTCTTCACATCGTCAGTTCATTTAAAAAAATAAAACCAGAGTACCGATAACGGCGTCTTTTACTGCTACCACAGAGTGAATGCGATGATAAGAAAATGTTCGGTTACGCTGACCTATAAAACACTATTCCAAAAGCAAAATTAGACATGTTATATACATCGTTAGAAAGCTTATACTCTCACCTACTGAATAAATGAATTGTCAATCAAGCCAGTCTGTACTAAAAAGGGTGAAAAAAGGATTGAAATGGTACATGTTTATAATAGCTGGAGCCCAAATTATCATATCATATCTTATATTACAGTATTGCACCCTATCCAATAGTATCGCGGCAAAATTTCATGTATCTCCAAATCTTATCGTGGTGAAGCCTAAGGTTTACACCCCTAGGTAAGAGTATGCTTCACAGTGTACCCTGGCCTGAAACCCCACACAGCAAGTCTGTGGTCAGAGTGGAAAACAATGGCACAGGAAAACACCCGGATGGCAAGAAGGAAGAAATTGAGGGAGGAACCAGACTCAAGAAGGGGAACCCACCCTGTTCTTGTTGGTTCTGTGAGTGTATGTGTGTGTGTGTGTGTGTGTCTGCGTATGCGCATGCGTCTGTGTGAGTTTATGTGTGTGTGTTGGTGTGTGTGCTTATGTGTGAGCGTGTGTGTGTGCATCTGTGTGAGTGTGTGTGTATATATGTGTGTTTGTGTGTGTGTGTCTGTGTGTGCATAATTAGTTATACACAGAAATAGTGCCATACTGCAGAACTGCCATTTTGTATGCATGGCATTGCAGGATTGAACACTGCTGCATACTGCACCCTTGACAAAGACTCCGACGCTTACCAACCTGTATACCTTCTGATCCTCCCCAGCTGCTTAAACTGATAACGTGACACATGCAAGCCATATAAATCACCATGAATTAGGATTAGCCATGCAAGAGCACTGCTGTAGGGTTTCACAGACCAGTAAATGAGATGACAGAAAAGAGCATTCTCTAGGAAAATCAAACAAACAGTCATTTTTCCCATGTGTATTGCATGATGAAGTGAGTCTGTTGTCTTGTGAAACGTTACATCGCTGACTTATGCAGTTGAGTCACATTATGAGGCCCTCTACTCGATGTCACCTGGGAGTCAACAGCCATACATAGATGCTCTGTGGCCTGGGAAAATGGTGGCAGGACGGGGGGCTCCCTGGGAAAATGGGGCAGGGCAGGGGCTCCCTGGGAAAGGAAGCAGATGTCCAGTGGGGACTCTGGCCCTTAGCATGACGGAGCATTCTGCCGTTGATAAGACCCAGGCTCTCCGGGCACGCGGGGACTCTGGGAAAACTGGGATCGGAGCGGCTTCTCCTCCCTACACTGCGGTAATGATTTCTTTTCCAAAGACTTCCTGCTAACCTGCACAATTCTGCTATTTGGCATAAAAGTGCTTTAATATGTACTTCCTGGAAGACTCCACAGATAGACATGAGGGAATCTTGTCTGGCTGCTTTCCTTAAAAATAAAGCAGAAAAAAGATCGTTTTAATGGGTCTGTTCAGCTGGGACCATGAAAAAACTTGCCAATATTGTCCTTTAAGTGTTCTTAATTAATGGGAAATGTAGCTGTGAAATGTGTTATTTCTAAAATGGTGGGAATATTGGTCCTGTCTTTAATTGAATTCTCATTTTGGCCCTCGGTCCGTAACGTTATATCTTGAAAATATTATGGTTTGATTTCCCCAGGGAAGGGAAAATATGACTACATACTACAGCACAGTGCTGTTTTGGTGAACTTATTGTGTACATTCCTCATAAGAACTGTATTTTATTGGCATAACAACAAAGTAATGCAAAACAAATATTGTTTCCATAACAGTGTATGTAATGTCGGGGATGTTTATGCTGCTGCGAGCTTTTCCGAAGCCGTTACCTATTTAAAACACAGTTCCCAAGAGCTCCCAGTTCTTTATTTGTAAACAAACAGGAAAAATCGTCTAAACTGAAGACTAGACTTTCAGCTCTTTTGAAAAGGGCTATCATTATTTCCCGATGCATTGCTTATGTAAGTGTGGCATAAATAAGCACGCTCTCTATACTTGAGCAACTGTAATGGTGACAGTGTGTCTGCTGCAGTCTATTAATAAGTCAGTACAAAAACATTCTTTTCATGATAAGACTCATGCTGAGATGAACATCGTTTGTGACATTTCAGTACTGTGAAAACTAGCAATGGCAGGAGGGGAATGCCATTAGCATTGTAAGGATTTTTAAAAAAAGATTAGCTGCCATCAAATTAACACAATGTGCGTGACTGGACAAGCAGCAAGAAAATCTGTTAAATATGTCCACTATCCTGTGTGCTAACCTCCTGTACTGTTCATTCCCATTTGCATTTTTGAGGTTAATCTACCATATGTGAACCAACTTCAGTTCAGTTCAATACTTAACTACTAAATGCATAACTATATACCTAGTCATAAATTGAGTATTTATGGGTAAACAGAACCTATGGTTAAACATAAAAATACAATCAAAATGGAGCTATGTGTCAATGATAATAATAATCCTGAAAATATTGAACGATAAGAATATCAAGCCCATATACACTAGGCTTATTTTTTTTTCCTATAGACAAAAGGTGTCAAGAATTCATGTCATAGTCAATTCCTGAACAGTTCAAGGTTCAAGGGTCTCTACTTCCATATAAGTCTTTGTAAACAGTCAAATGCAAAAGTATTAGGAGAGTGACACATCATTTGATGTTTTGGCTCTGTACTCCAGCACATTGGAAATAAAACAATGAATGTGAGGTTAAAGCACTTTAATATTTACATCCGTATTGGGTGAACCATGTAGGACTTGTAGACCAATTACTAGCTCATACCTTATTCACATAAAACACACTTCAATTTATGATGTTCTATAAATTAATCTTCCCTTAAAATGTTGATACATAGCATTTAAAATGTGCATATTGATTCACCAGATGTCATTCAGGGATAATGATTATGGTATTATATACTTAAATTTCAAAAATGTTTGACAAAAATGTTGGAGTCACATGAGGAGTCATCTCAGTTCAGCTTTGGCTTTAGTACAGAATGGCAGCAGCTATAGCATCCTCCTGACACTGGCTGATATATATTGTTTTTGACATAATGGTGTCAATAGTGCCTTGGATGACCTGTTGCAGCGAAAATAATATCAAAATATTTATTTTATTATTATTGAATGTCTCTTGTAGTGTAGGTTTCATCATTGTAGAATACATGGGTCTTGACATTAAGACATGGAAACCCATGGTTCCCTACAGGGGACAGAATTGAAATCGTGCATCTGAGGAAAATAAGACGAATAACTGGGCAGGATGTTGTGAGAATGCTCCACAACCTCTCAGCAGCACTTGACACTTGACCAACTCTGGCTCTCTTTCTTAACATGGGGATCTGTGGCACAGCTCACAACTGGTTTGCATCGTACTGTGTGAAGACCTCAGGAACTCTTAACTGGCATCCTCCAGGGCTCAGGCCTCGGCCCTTTCCTCTTTTTTCCATTTGCAAAATCTCTTGACTCTTGTCACGTCCTAATAATAATAATAATAATAATAATAATATATTTTATTTGTAATGCACTTTTTATTAAAATTTCATCTCAAAGTGCTAAAGAGGTGCATAAAATCCTTGTAGTTGGATGAATTAAAGCAAGCACAAAGTTCAAATAAAACAAGTTTTAAAATGTCTTGTTAACAAGGAAAGTTTACACTGGGATGCATAAAAACAAAGACAAAACAAAACATATGTAAGAAGAGGCCCTGTTAAAAAAGGAAGGTTTTTAGGCCTGTTTTAATAATTTCCAGATTCTGTGGTGCCCTTAGGTGGTCGGTCAGAGTATTCCAGAGGCGGGGTGTGGCCGAGTGGAATGCCTGATCCCCCATGGTGTGGAGCTTAGTCCTGAGGGCACAGAGAAGCAGGGTATTGCAGGATCGTACTTTGCTGGTGGAGGCTTTAGGAGTGAGCAGTTTCTTAAGAGGAGGCAGGGAGCATTTCCATGGATGCAAGGATGGGTCATGTGAAGTATTTCAAACCTTGAGAAGATAAAGACATGACACAAGACATCTCTGTGTCTGACAGGTTTAGAGTTTGGAGATATTCTGGAGGTGGTAGAAGGAGGTTTAACACAAATGTTTGGTGTGGGCATTGAAGGTAAGGTGAAGGACAAACCTAACACGTAGCTTGGAGACTGATGAGGAGAGGCAAATATTGTGGCCAGAAAAGGTGAGGTGAGTTGGGGGGGAATGCCAACTAAGAGGCCTTGATTTTGGAGTTGTTCAGTTGGAGGAAGTTGTGTTTGATCCAGGCCCCTCTCTCCTCGAGGCAGGTGATTAGTAGTGATGAAGCTGCATGCAGAGTGGTTAGGTCGGGGTTCAGGTGTAATTATGTGCATAGCAATGGATTAACATTCCATGTCGACAGATGACATGACCAAGGGGGAGCGTATAGAGAGTGAACAGGATGGGGCCGAGAACTGACTCTTGAGGAACACTACAGGTGAAAAAGTGCATCCAGGACTTGCAACCCCCTAAGGAGACATACTCAGGCCGTCCAGACAAGTAGGACTGAAACCAGTTTAAGCCAGAGCCAGAGAGTCTGATAGTGCTGTGGAGGCACTTGAGGAGGATGTCAGCATCAACAGTGCTGAGCACGGCCCTCAGGTCACAAAGAGAGAGGGGTAAGCCAGACCAGTGGTGTTTCGGTGCTGTGGGCAGAATGAAAACCTGACTGGAACTTCTCATCGAGGCTGTTCAACTTTGGATGGTCCTGAAGCTGTGCAGCTACCACTCTTTCCAACAGGAAGAATTTTGGACCAGAAGGGAAGGTTGGAAATGGGTCAGTAATTGGCAAGAACTTGTGGGTCCAGGTCAGGATTCTTGAGACGTGGTCAGATGAGAGCAGTTTTAAGAACGGGTGGAACATGACCAGCTTGGAAGGAGTGGTTTACAACTTTGAGGATGAGGGGACTGAATGCTGAGATGTATGATTTCACCATAACCGTGGGGAAAGGGTCCAAGACACAGGTGGAAGGTTTCATTTTGCTGATGATGTCCTCAACTTCTCTCTGCGTGACATCAGGGAAGAAACAGAGAAGCTTACAAATCTCGGGCTGAGAGCCAACAGCAGGGGGTGGCAGAGAGGAAGAGCTGGAGAGCTGAGACTGAATGTTGTTGACTTTTGCTCTGAAGAAGTCACTTTAAACTGTCACACTGTGGAACAGTTTGTGGACAATTTTGTGGATTTAGGAGATGGTTAATGGTAGAAAATAGCTGCTTGGAGCTACCAGGATTATTGCTGATAATGTTGGAGATTAGCAGTGACCCCTCTTTGAGGGGTCTTGAGTATGCTTTTTATGTTCCTGGAAGGCTAGTGTGTGAACAGTGAGCCCAGATTCTGAAGTGCCGTTCAAGTGCACACCCAACTGTTTTAATTTTCCACAGTTCTCCAGTGAACCAGGGAACTGAGCGTGAGAAGGCGACTACTCGTGTTTTCGCAAGGGCATGGTGAAACTGCTCGACGGTTTATTATTGAACTCCACCGATTCATCCCCTGATGTGAAGATTGGAGAGGAGATGTGCTGGAGGTCCAATGTCATGATGTCTGGGTGGATGTTTTTTCAGTTTCTGAAACACACCTGGGGCTTGGGTTTGGTATGATGACACAGAGATGACAGCTCCATTGAAACAACCTTGTGATCATAGGCCTACAGGTTGCTAATAGGGAGAGAGTGTGTGACCCTCTGATGTGTGTGGGGTGATGACCAGGTCAAACGTGCACCCCCCTGGTGCATGTGGGCACATCGAAACGTTGGTCCAGGTCAAGGCATTCCATTAGATGCAGAAGTTCATCTGTAGAGTGAGATAAGAGGGTGTCAACACAAATGTTGAAATCACCAAGAATTACAGTGTTGCTAGATGTGGTGCAGAGTGAGGCAAAATGACTGTGCATCTCAGGTATAGAGACTGAGTTTGTTTTAGGAGGGCGGTAAATGAGAAGTAGTGTCATAGAGTAAGGGGGTTTACATTCAAGTGGAAGCCTTTTGAAGGAGGACAGGTCAGGCAGATGCAAGGGGGATGATTTCAGCTGGCTTCTGTGTGTGATGGTTAAGGCACCACCACCACCAGTGCTGTGGGCTTTCTCCTGTGCCTGTAGTCAGGCGGACAGGATTCATTTAACAGGGAGTAAACCCATGACTGATGCCAGGTTTCAGAGAAGCACATGTCAGTCCCCTTGTCCAGAATGTAGTCGTGTATGAGACTTATTAATGTGTGAGGGATGTGAGTTTAAAAGCTCTGTCAGTCAGAACAGCAGAAACCCTGCCCATCTTCCCACTGCAGTCAGAACAGCAGAAACCCTGCCCATATTCCACTGCAGTCAGAACAGCAGAAACCCTGCCCATCTTCCACTGCAGTCAGAACAGCAGAAACCCTGCCCATCTTCCCACTGCAGTCAGAACAGCAGAAACCCTGCCCATCTTCCCACTGCAGTCAGAACTGCAGAAACCCTGCCCATCTTCCCACTGCAGTCAGAACAGCAGAAACCCTGCCCATCTTCCCACTGCAGTCAGAACAGCAGAAACCTTGCCCATCTTCCATTGCAGTCAGAACAGCAGAAACCCTGCCCATCTTCCTTCCCACTGCAGTCAGAACAGCAGAAACCCTGCCCATCTTCCCACTGCAGTCAGAACAGCAGAAACCCTGCCCATCTTCCCACTGCAGTCAGAACTGCAGAAACCCTGCCCATCTTCCCACTGCAGTCAGAACAGCAGAAACCCTGCCCATCTTCCCACTGCAGTCAGAACAGCAGAAACCCTGCCCATCATCTGACACAGACTGAAGACGCAACTCTTCAGATTGTACCCTCTATCTTCCGATTGGTTCCCTTTCCCTCCTCTAGATAGCCTTTCTTTCCCGTTACCTTTCTTTGGATTTCCCTTTGAATTATGTTATTGTTATAGCTGTATATGACAGGTTATCTGTTTAGAGGTACTTTCTTTTGTTACAATACAAATAGTCCATTTGTTGCATTAACATTATACTTAATGATTATAAATGCATCTTTGTGCCTTTCTGCCATGTTTGTATTCCTCGGAGAGTTACACGGACGTTCTCCATTCCTGTACGTCAGTCCTGCTAAGTGACCGTAATGTAATGAGTCCCTCAGGGGTCTTTTTGGAACCTGTTTTTCACAATTTGTTAAATATTGTTCTTTGTGTTTATTTTTATTTTTTTCTTAAATGCATAATCATTCTTCTAATTTCTGTCCTGATAGACTCTGACTGTAACCCTAAGCGTTCAGAAGGAAGATAGATGTGCTTTCATTAATCCTCCGGGGGAAATCAGTTTTCCCAGAAACAGCCTTAAAAACAGCATGATACGGGGTCAGTGCAATGCCAAATCTTAAATGTTTATATTGTGCTACCTTGTTCTTAACCTCCAGTTCAGTCTCCCCCATATATATCACCTGTTGACAGTTCTCTAACGCTACTTTGCCGTCTATTTCTGCAACAATATCTAATACTTGCAGTATCAGATGCAGTTGTACACATAACTGTAATTACGTCCCTGCCCAAGCCCTCAACACAGTGTTCTGCAATATGAAATTAATCTGCAATGTTTATTATCCCATCTTCTTACGTTTCCCTTTTTAAAACATAAAGTATTTGAGATTACATTTTATGTCTTTGGTTCTCAAAGACTGTATTGACCACCATTTTTGTTGTCATATTGACCCACCATTTATGTATTTATTTCGCTTTTCAGTCAGTGAGGTCACTTAGTAAAAATGCACGAACATTCTCTCCAAAATGTTCATCAATCACGTCCTTTCTGTAACATGTTTTATGGGACCATCTTTGGACCCATTTAGCTGCCCATTATCTAGTGCCCTATAACTCAAATCATGACCCTCGAGGTCCAAGAACTGCTGGTTTTCCACCCTTTCTTTACCTGGGAGTCAGGTTTGAGTACAGTCTGGCCAATTAGGAGCACTAATTGTTCAGTTAATAACCTGGGGGAAAAGGAAACCAGGGCTAGATTAGGATTCAGGGGTCCAGATTTGAATTATCCATGAACTAGAGTAAGAACAGATTCATCCCAGATACTAGAATACCCCCCAAACGTTTAACCAGATGAGAAATGAATTACTATTTTCACTGTAATCAACGTTTCACAGAAAAAAGACCAACAGAAACACAGAGGGATGGAGAATCGACTGGCCTTCACCATCTCTGCATATATTTACATTCTCTTTGCTTCTGCTGGTGAGTAATGGGACAATTATTTTTTAAATGAACTAAAAAGCAATTTAAAGATTTACAGATGATCTGAATGTTTCATTTATTGATCGTGTTGCCTTGGAGAAATATGTGTGTTCGCAGAAATAAACAGGAGCAAGCGAATGCATTCCTTTTGAACCGAAGCTTAAAGCTGTGTGTGAGGCAACGCAAAAGATAAAGAGAGTAAGCAGTTGTAATGTTGGTGAAAAGCTTGTCTACACCACTGCGAATGAATAAATAAAAGACTGGGACTGTCTAAACAGGCATCGGTGATATGAATGTCAGAGAGAATTTGAGAAGTGACCAGTAAACAGTCTTTCTGTGTTTGGTTGTTGCCATCTAATAATAATCAGCAATGTGTTATCCAAAGGAGACACACAGGAAAGGGGCATGTCTCCACCTCTTGCTCAGTACAGTTAGGGTTAGGGTTAGGGTTAGAGATTTACAGGAAACCCCTGCATGTCTCACCTGACTGTACTGCATTTACACACTCATTTATTCATAGGGGAGACTGCCATTTGTAACATGATATAATCCACTGTATATATTTCAGGGCCTATCATAACTGCATTTTATTTATTCATGTTTTGTTTTTTTTGCCTTTTCAGGCTTCACAGAGACCTACGTTCCCTGTGACAGGTCCACGTTTGACGATTATGTCAATAACTACTGTATTCCTGCCTTTAATCAGTCAATGGCATCTACCAGCTACCGAGCTAGGTGCCCCTGGCCCAATACGAGAAGGTGAGCCATGTTATTTTCCCTTTGTATACTCCGTAGGTGTAGCCAGCGCGGTCCTTTCTAATTTGCCTCGTTACAACCTCTCCTTCTACACTTTCATCCATTATCAAACCATGCCAGGAAGAGCAGCCAATGATCTCACCATGACATCATCATAAATGATGAGTGAGGGAAAGGTTAAGACTGAAAATAACTGTTGTTAACTTAACAACTGTTCGTCAGAGATATATGACCTTTTGTCATGGGAAAGTTTGAACGTCTTTCATAAACCGTGGGATTCCAGTTCTCCTGGGTGCTTTGTGTTACTAAAAGAGTGTAGCTAATTTAAACCAAACTGAATCTCACAATTACTCCATTTTGGTTACAAATTTTCTTTCGTGTGGCTCAAACTAAAAATTCTGTGCTTGCAGTCAGGTGAAAATAAGTTTGAGTTTGTCTGTTGGTGTGCATGTATGTTCGGTGGAAGCATGCATGTAGACCATTTTGGTTACGTTGTTTCCTAATTCTGCAGAACCCCATGAACTGTCAAGATGAATATTTATCACATTTTCCAGGTCTTTTTGTTCACTGATGAAGGTCCTTGTTTCTCACAGGTCCTACATCATGCTGGACATGTGCGTGGGGCAGGGGGTGCGTCTGAGTGGGTGTATGGAGCCCTCCATTAAGGACGAGGTGTTCCTGGGGATCCACAAGGCCTACTTCCCCCTCTGCTCCTACATGCAGGACCCGGACTTAGGGACCCTGCTCCTGCTGGTCCTGCCCTGCATCCTCACTGCTCTTATCCTCCCCTTCACCTGCACTTACCTCACCGCCTGCAGGGCAGCTTAGCAGCTGGACTAGAGACTGCAATGCAACTGTGACTGTGGACACACACACGCACACGGACACACGTGCACACACACGCATAAACACACACACGCACGCGCGCACAGTCACAAGCACACATACACACACTCACGCGCGCACAGACACAAGCACACATACACACACTCACGCCTGCAAAGACACAAGCACACATACACACACGCGCACACACACACGCACATGTGCACACGTACACACAGACACACAAACACACGCGAACGCTCACACACACACGCATACACACAGACACACACGTTAGTGTGGATGCCATTGCATCGATGATTGAGGTCACATTTGCAACTTTGCAACTTACATTTGCTGTTACAAATCTGGAACAGAAAGAAAAAGGTCAAAAAAAGATGGGCTAACTAATCACATGGGTAGACTTTTCGTGTGATTCCATGAAAAGAGAAATACACAATAAATTAAGCCTTTGAGATGGTTTTGCTAGCAGAAATCCAAGAGCTTCTGAAAAGCCTTATTGACATAGTGTATCAGTGCGGAAAACAGCCTAAATTCTGAAAGTGTAGGTCAGGCAGTGCGATTTCTTTCCAACCTTTAAATATACACAAAGATAAACTACCAACTCCAAACATTTCTGATTCAAATACAACTTCTGTGGCTTCGGAAGGGAAATGACAGTACTCAGGGGAGGGGAATGAGGTTAAATCAAGCAGGACAACATACGGTTTTAATTAGATGTAAAGGGGCCCATTGCAGTTTTCCTGTTCTGATACAGTATTTTGGTGCTGGTGCTTTCAGTTGAATAAACTATTCGCAGACAAACATGAACTTGAAACACATAATAAATATTTATTTCCAGACAAAAAATAACAAATCTTTTAAACAGCTTGAAACAAGCTCTTTACAATTTGACAATAATTGCAATTTGAACTACTAATAAATTACCCACCAGAATATTTGATTTATTTTTGTGTATTGCTAATGCTAAAGTAATACATTATTTACCATTCATTAATTCACATAAAAATGTAACTTTTGTTCCATTTACTTTCAGCCTTTGATTGCGAGTGAGGTTCAAAGTGCAACAGACATCATTCAAATCTTAATGCAAATGACTGGCCTAACTGTCATGGATGACAGATTTTGTATGTCCTTACAGTGACTAAAACACACAAGTATTGACTGTATGTCCTTACAGTGACTAAAACACACACACATCGATTGTGTATGTCCTTACAGTGACTAAAACACAAGTATCGGCTGTATGTCCTTACAGTGACTAAAACACACACACATCGATTGTGTATGTCCTTACAGTGACTAAAACGCACACACATCGATTGTGTATGTCCTTACAGTGACTACAAACACACACACATATCGATTGCGTATGTCCTTACAGTGACTAAAACACACACGCATCGATTGTGTATGTCCTTACAGTGACTACAAACACACACACACATATTGATTGTGTATGTCCTTACAATGACTAAAAAAACACACGTATCAATTGTGTATGCACTTACAGTGACTACAAACACACAGGTAATGATTGTCTGCTTCTCAAGGACCATGAAGAACCTATTGCCAAACAGAACCGTATGAGTTCTGTACCATAAACGTACAGTGTAAATAAATACATACAAAAATATAAACAGCAAATCATCATTAGCCTCAAATGCACTGCAACTTAGAGAATGGATGCTACCGGTTTACTGGTTTACTGTACTATCACCATTAATGTGCTTTTAAAATTTGTTTCATTTTACGACTCTCATGTTTAAGAAACCAGGCAAAGGATGTGGCAGAATTTCAGTGTCTAGGACAATAAGAGTGGAATTTTGTTAGGTCTGGACAGACATTTGGCTTTCCTGTGAGCGCTCAGCCCTGCTAGTGCTGGTGCACGTGTCGGGCTGTCCTCCACAGGGGAGCACGTGCACTCTCGCACAGAAAAAGAAAACAACCTTTTGGTTTCCGACAAGGAGAGAGAGAGAGAGCTTTCACCTCTGCAATTTCCCAATTTTGGGCAGCAACATGTCTGCTGCCATGGTAACTGCCAACACTGCTTCAGACGTGTCCTTCTCTCCGTGACCGTTTGTTGTTCTCCCTGGCGAAAGCGCCCGTTCGAATGATCCTTCTGTGTCAGGTCTGGGATCATAGAGATTGAAGTCATTCCTCGTGAGAACGCGAAGCGTTGAGCCAGTGCCCGAGCACACCCAGATTCATTTGGTACTGTTTAGCCTGACATTTGAGCACACACGCTGTCGCATTAAAGAGATGTGGAAACCATGAAAACACCCCAGAGGAGGCTTACAAAACAATGCCTGCCTAACCTCACACATACATTTAGAATGCCACGAAACTCTGGTTTCGCTTAAAAAGGGAAACCGATGTATCTGAACCAGTTCTGCTCTCGTCTATCATGTTAACTGAATGCACAGTGATATTCGATTTAATGTGCTATTTTTTGTTTTTGTTTTCCATGGAGATGAACGCACTGGGTTTTTGTTTGCGTGCAGATGTCTTTTAAGGGGCATTAAATGCAGCGGTTAATTCAATCGCGATTTTTCACAGCGCTTCAAATTGAGAAGCATTCGTTCAAAAAATAAGAGCGATTGCACTCCTCTCCCCACAGAAACCGTGAGGACTGAATGCGTATATTATCTCTCTGAAGAATGGAAAATGAATAAAATCCTAAAAAAAAGCGGTGGCTTATAGCCTGGTGCACCTCTAGTGGTGGAAATGTGAATTACAAGCCACCGCATCGTTCTGTAAACTGATTCTCGAAAAGAGAATAAACCGTTCCTTCAGAGAATCCGCCTAAGTCGGATCTAAATAAACAGAGCTGTCCTACGCACATTTAGTTTGGCAGACGCAGTAACTGAACGGGCCGAGTCAGCCTCTCTCTTTGTGGTCCTTTCTTCTGACGGGTCTCGCACAGTGGAGGACAACACAATACGTTCAACAGGATCTGTAAGATACTTTTGGCACGGGCAGCGACTTCTGTGATCAGCTGGCACGGCTTAAGATGAGCAGCAGTGAGAAACTGCTCCCAGCCACATCACAACATTATGGCAAGGTTGCAGTGACATTGTGGCCGAGAAGCGTGGGACGTCGTGTCCAGTGATGTATTTTCGTTTAAATCTTGGGGAAAGTTGGGGGATTGTTGTGTCTAGTGATGTATTTTTATGTAAATCTTGGGGAAAGTTAGGAAATTGTTGTGTCCAGTGATGTATTTTCATTTAAATCTTGGTAAGTTATGGGATCATTGTGTCTTGTGATGTTTCTGTGTTTAAATGTTGGTAAAAGTTATGGGATCGTTGTGACTTGTGATGTATTTGGATCGCAAACACATCCTTAAAACTTTTTTTTTTCTGCTCGAATAAAGCACAGCTGTATTCTGTACTTATCTAAAGCACAAAGTTATGATTCGGCGTGATTACATGTTAATGTTGTGAAAATGCCACATCCTCAGACAACCCTGCAGCAGTGCGATGTTCTGTGCTAGCAGGAGGTTATGTTGGGAAAGCGGCTGGTTCTATTTTCATGTCTTATTCCACTAAGTCTCACATACAACAGTGTCCCACTCACCACAGGTCAGAGCTACAGACTGACCCTTCTTCACTTCATGAATTCATTAAGGACAGAGTTAACGCTATGTAGGGTAACAACTCAACCTACAGCAAAACATTCAGCCAAGGCGCTGTCTCAAAACGTCAATCATTTAAGGCAGAACTACTTTTCGCAAGAACTTCACACAATATATCTTTTTTTTATCCAAACTACAATAAAATGAATCTACTGCATACTACATTTAACTGTAATAAGTAATCCTCTTGGAATATAGTTTACTTATTGGGGTGTTTGCTAGGAGTCACACGGTTGTGTTGTAGAGTGAACTGCCCTCCATGTTAACTGGGTTTGCTTGAGTCATAGTGTCAAAGTGGCCAAATATACTGAATATACACAGCTACTAGTCAGAAGCAAAAAATCGATGAGCATTACACTATTTACAATCTACAGGGCAGATTTATTTGACAGACTTTCTCCAAAGCACAATGTACAGCGTATAGCAGCGTGTGGCAGGGAGAATGCCTTGTCGGTTTTATTTATTTAGAAAATTACCGGAGCGTGGTTGTGTATAAAACAAAGCTTCAATCAAAGTTTCACTGACCTGCAGAAGTGACAGTATGAAAAGTAGGTTCTCAGTCGACACATTCACCCTTAAAAAAGCTTCCAGAGGAGAGGGGACACTACAGAGGTTTAGATTAATGTATACTATTCAGGCCAGTGCCACACTAGTTACGTGAGTTACGTGTTCTGTCAAGTCCTGCAGTCCTGTGACTGTTCAACTTCACTTCTGCGCTGCATAATTTGTTTTTTAGTCAACGCACTACATTCTTAGATTCCTGACCAAAAAAACAAGATTCAATTATTTCCCCCTAAAAGAAAACAAGATTCAAATTTCCCCCCCAAAAACTATTTTTCCTCAAAGGTAAAATAATGGTTCTAATGTTACTAGAAAGGAAAATACATTTTAGACATGTCTAAGCTCCCATAATTCCAAGCGCTTAGCTCTGAGGAGATGCATTTTACAATCTTTACAAGACTGAAAATAACACAAGCACATGTGCCTTGTTAATGGTACTGATTGGGCCTCTAGTCCAGTCATTTTCCTGGCAATTTCAAGTATCACCTATTAAGCACGTGTCCATACAACTTTTTAAACATATAAAATACAGGGGGGTTTCAGATATACACCCACACGTCATTACCATGGCTTCAAACTACATCAGAATTTCACAAATTACTAGCCTGGTGTAAAGGCAAAAGAATGGTAAAACTTCATTTTAGTGGTCACATTTGACATATCAAAACAGGTTATGTGTAATGGAAACCAATCATGCAGGGACTCCGCTATCAAGAGTCCGATGTCTACATCCAAAAAAGTCATAATTATAATATTCATCTGATCTGTACATAGTAAAATCTGTCTCATAAAAATATCTCTCTATAAAACATGCGGTTTTTCAGTGCATTGCTTTGGGGTAGTCGAAAAAAAGGAGGAGGAGAGGAGGACCGGGAGCCGCTGTGTGCGCGTGGATCGCGGTCCTGAAAGCTGGGGTGCTGCGCTGCGCCGGGCGCTCGTAACAACCTGGCTCCAGAGGTAAGAGAAATGCGCGGCCCGCTAACCCCGCTAACCCCGCTGACTCCCGGGGCGCCGTATCCCCTGGTTACGGCGCGGCCGCGGCCACTGAAGTGAAGCATTACCGCGTCGTTCCGAAACCCCCCCGCCTGTGCCGTGACGAGAGTCCTCAGAGTGCTCAGAGCGTGCGCGGGGCCTACCGTCTCTCACGCTATACCCACAATGCACCTGTGCTCGTTACCCACACGCCACCCTCTCCCGTACGTCCGTCACTAAGGGACCGGAAACACGCCCTAGCCTCTAAAACACAAGAAGGAGTTCAGTATAAATACTAAAAAAAAAAAAAGAAAGCCACCCATGTCTTGCACCTTGTGAAGCACAGAGTAGATGGTCACATTTTTGTTGAACCGGACAGAAATGAAACGAACAAAATGAATGGAGGAAGGAGTGTACCTCCCTCAAGGACCCGTGTGTCACAGAACAACTCTCGCATACAGAAACACGACCGTATAAATAAAAATACCCCGATACTCCGAACTCACGCCAACACGCGCGCAGCACAATAGGTTAGTCAGCGTGCTACACTCCATCGCAGGCAGACTCACACCCGCCCCACACCCAGTAAGTGCTCCGCCCTTCCCCACCCTGTTCAGCGTTTGCGTTGTTGGCTTTCTCAGGGTGCGCCTCCCGCGTGGTTTTTATACATTCATGTGCAGCTCGTTGTACTCGTCCCTGCCGTCTTCGTCAAAATTAGGAGACTCTTCCTCACAGTCCAGCTGAAAGAGGAGAAAAGGGACGTTCTCATCATCTGACGCTCAGGTCATCGGTTCCCATGCGTTTCCTCAGTGAACTCACGCGCGCTATCGATAACAGAAATGTTATGTTTATAGTGTGGTGAATAGCAGTGACTGTAATGCAGCGGAGGATTCTGGGTGTAGTGCAGTGGAGGACTCTGGGTGTAATGCAGGGGAGGACTCTGGGTGTAATGCAGTGGAGGATTCTGGGTGTAATGCAGGGGAGGACTCTGGGTGTAATGCAGTGGAGGACTCTGGGTGTAATGCAGTGGAGGATTCTGGGTGTAATGCAGTGGAGGATTCTGGGTGTAATGCAGTGGAGGACTCTGGGTGTAATGCAGCGGAGGACTCTGGGTGTAATGCAGCGAAGGATTCTGGGTGTAATGCAGTGGAGGACTCTGGGTGTAATGCAGTGGAGGATTCTGGGTGTAATGCAGCGGAGGATTCTGGGTGTAATGCAGTGGAGGACTCTGGGTGTAATGCAGCGGAGGATTCTGGGTGTAATGCAGTGGAGGATTCTGGGTGTAATGCAGCGGAGGATTCTGGGTGTAATGCAGTGGAGGACTCTGGGTGTAATGCAGCGGAGGATTCTGGGTGTAATGCAGTGGAGGACTCTGGGTGTAATGCAGCGGAGGATTCTGGGTGTAATGCAGTGGAGGACTCTGGGTGTAATGCAGTGGAGGACTCTGGGTGTAATGCAGCGGAGGATTCTGGGTGTACTGCAGCGGAGGACTCTGGGTGTAATGCAGTGGAGGACTTTGGGTAAGGGCGGGACGCACGCACCGCTTTGAGCTCACGCTCCTCAAAGATGCGGGAGAGGACGAGGCGGCGGAGCGGGACGGTGAGGATGAGGATGAAGGGGAAGGCCAGCGAGGCCACGGTCGACTTGACCACCCACAGCAGCACGATGCAGAGCAGCTGGATCATGGTGAACATGTTCATGCGCCAGGTCTTCACCTACAGGTAACACACACACATAAATATACACATGCACACGCACAAGCACACACACAAGCACACAACACAGCCCACACATACAAACAAGTGCACGCGCACAGCACACACACACACGTACACAAAGACACAGACACACACACACGCACACACACGTATACATACACACACACACACACACAGAAGTGCACATGTAGACACACATAATTTCAATTACAGGTCTTCCATGAATCCATTTTTGAACACTGCCCTGTTAGGTTAACCTCCATTAAGTAGGATCTGTTAGCCAACAAGATGCATTTAGTGCCATCTAGCGGGTACTGTTCATTCCTACTGTAAGTTTCAGTCAACATCCACTGTTCACCTGAATCCATAAACTTTAAACACTTCCAGTAATGACTAAGAGTTACCTGCACTGGAACAAGGGCGTCTATCCAACACAGATTGCGGCAGACATGATTCATACACAACCAAGGCACGGTAAAAGAGCACAGCTGCCATAGGGAGCTTGTAGGGTTCATTTTGCGTTTTTACCACAGTCTGTAACGGAAGCCGGCGGCAGGGTTACCTTGGTGACGTAGATGTGGTCGGGATGGTGCTTGGCGGGCGTGACCATGAGCATGATGCGCTCGTAGAGCTGGATCCCGGTGAGCGAGGTCACGCCCATGTAGAGGAAGATCCCGAACAGCACGGCCAGGGGGATGGTGCGGAGCACGTCCGTCATCACGATGGACATGCCTGCAGAGAGAGAGAGAGAGAGAGAGAGAGAGAGGGAGAGGGAGAGGGAGAGAGAGAGAGAGAGAGAAAGAGAGAGCTCGTTAGGAGCTAACAGAGCCCTCTCCTCTCCTTCACAAGTTCCTCCCGTATGTTCATTTTTCATTATTCCTTCATTAAGATCGGGTTGTTTTGGTATTATGAGAATACAGTAAAAACGAGCCGGGTCAGACAGCCAGGAACTCAGCAAGAGCGAATGCAGCCAGTTCCACAGGCTCATAAAAATCCTGACTGAAACTGACGAGTTCACATCCAAAATATTTTTTTTTTTTCCTAAAAACTGGCCATTTTAGCATTAACAACTGCAGTGAACTTATAAAACAGCACCTCACAACTGTAATGGCAGCCAAAGAGGGAGAAAATCCTCCTCATCCAGGAGTAACAGAACACCCATCGTACCCACGAGCAGAGTAACAGAACACCCATCGTACCCACGAGCAGAGTAACAGAACTCCCATCTTACCCACGAGCAGAGTAACAGAACACCCATCTTACCCAGGAGCAGAGTAACAGAACTCCCATCTTGTCCACGAGCAGAGTAATAGAACTCCCATCTTACCCAGAGTAACAGAACTCCCATCTTACTCACGAGCAGAGTAACAGAACTCCCATCTTATCCACGGGCAGAGTAACAAAACTCCCATCTTACCCACGAGCAGAGTAACAGAACTCCCATCTTACGCACGAGCAGAGTAACAGAACTCCCATCTTACCCACGAGCAGAGTAACAGAACTCCCATCTTACCCAACAACAGATTAACAGAACTCCCATCTTACCCACGAGCACAGCGACCAGCATGCCGGTCACCCGCTGCTCCTTGACCTCCTGAATCATGGGCTTCTCCCCCGGGGCGGTGGCCTTGCTCATGACGGTCAGCGCGTTGACGTGGGTGACGGAGCGCACGGTGGCGGCGGTCAGCCAGGGCAGGCCGAAGAGCGGGCAGAGGGCGCCCAGAAAGACGATGAGGAGCAGGTCCAGGTGGAACCCCGAGCCTTTCACCAGCCGACGCTCTTTCTTACACACTATCAGCCTGGAGCAGAACATTAACACTCTTTTTATGCACTATCAGCCTGGAACAGAACATTAACGCTCTTTATACGCACTATCAGCCTGGAGCAGAACAGAACATTAACGCTCTGTTTACACACTATCAGCCTCAAAAAAACAGAACATTAACGCTCTATTTACACACTATCAGACTGGAGCATAACAGAACATTAACGCTCTTTTTACACACTATCAACCTGGAGCAGAAAAGAACATTAACACTCTTTTTACACACTATCAGCCTGGAGAAGAACAGAACATTAACACTCTTTTTACACACTATCAGTCCGGAGCAGAACAGAACATTAACTAGCTGTTTATCTGTACACTCTGGTTTGGCTTCACAGGGGAATTTTTTTCTTTGCTTTGGAACTCATTTTTTTGCTTTACACAATTTCCACACCTACCACAGGGTTCAAAAGCAACCCAAAGTACCCCAAAGAAGCCACGCCAAAGCGCACAGTTTTCTAAGACAGCGGAAACAGAATGGAAGGTGCACGGAAACGGAAACATTTCACAAACAAATAAAAGTCAACCAGATTTCTTTCTGGGGACGTGTCACCACTACAGGTTTCCAGAGATCTGATTCTGCCAAGATATAGGAATCAGGAAGTCACACATATCTGTAAATAGCTAACTAACAAACCAATGAAAGTGCAGGACATAAAAATAGTAGTAACAGTAAACACTAGTAACAGCGATAACACAAAACTACAACATAACTAACAACATAACAAAACTAATATAAAATATATTATACATATATATTTTATATATTATAAAACTATAACATATATATTGGTGTTAAGCACCAAGGCAAGCGTGAGGGAGGGACTGAGGACGTACTTCTGTAATCGGAAAACGGGACTGAGGGTACAGTGTTGGGAAGTATGCTGTAGGTTGGGCTAGCAAACCTATGATAAACGCTCACACAGAAAAATGTCTAATTCAGAGTACATATGAGCCCAATAGGGTAACATGTAACATGTAACATGTACTCCGTAGTTGAGTTGAGTTAACAGTGAAAGTTTTGCTGTGTAGCATTTAGCATCACTTTATGCAGTGTAGTCAGGTGCGTGTTCAGTCTGTGGCGGAAGATGGACAGGGACTCTGCTCTCCTGACTGCAGGGGGCGCTCATTCCACCACTCGGGGGTGTGGGGGGGGGGGGGGGGGGGGGGGAGTGCCGGCAGGGCGTGCAGGGTCCTCGAGCTCTTACGAGGTGATCTGAGTCTCCATGAAGATGAGGATGAAGACCAGCAGGGCGGGGATTATGGAGGCGCCCATCATCCAGGCGGGAAAGGGCTCCTTGTCCCCCAGCGGGCTGATGAACCACCCCCGCTTGTCCGGGGACGTGACCGAGAAACCGGAGGGCACGTTCAGCTTCTGCAATCGCCGCCCCCCACCCCCCACCAAAAAAAGAAGATTCACACCCTAACATTCAAAGAGTAGTGTGGGCCGCCTGCCAATGAACGTCTCTGAAACATTACAAAAGTAGCTAAACGCCCAACAGCCTGGGCTTCACTGGTTACGCAGTGATACGAATGCTGTGTGTTTTTGTCTAATCTGCTGTTGTCCTGTAGTTGGACCGATGGAGGACAGTCTTGGTCAGAGCTGTGGAGGTTAGCGGTGTGTGTACCTGTGTGCACGCATCAGGCTGCGTGTACCTGCGTGTGAGTATCAGAGTGTGTGTACCTGTGTGCATGCATCAGGCTGTGTGTACCTGCGTGTACGTATCAGGGATGGAGTAACCCACGATCACGGAGAACAGGATGGAAATGGGAATCCCAAAATCTCCTATGACTCTTCTGGCCTGGAACACAGTGATGAACACCCTGAAGACTGGAACTGAGAGCCACGGAAACGCACACACACTCACTCACACACACACACGCTCGCTTGCGCACACACACACACACACACGCGCACACACACACGCACACAGCGGTACCTTTCCCCCCAGGAAGCGGCTGTTCCTAAACTTCCTGAGGAAGAAAGCCACGAAGAAGGTCCCGAGCATGAGCACGAGGGAGAGCAGGGCGGTGTTGGGCTGGTTCAGCAGGGGCCCGTCCTGCACGCCCTCCCCCTGCGACAGGTTGCCCACGGCATTCTGGGCACTGGGCGGGGGGTAGCTCTTCAGCAGGGGGTGCTCGCTGAACACCTGGAGAGCAAGTTTGACACTTTTAACAACCCAACCTCACCGCATATAGCATTACCGGATGTAGATATGCACCTGCAAACCCATGGACACACACACACACACCCACACACACAGCCACATACACAGCTACATAAACACAGACACACACACACACACACACACACACACACACACACAGCCACATGAACATAGACACACACACACACACACACACAGCCACATGAACATAGACACATACACACACACACACACACACAGAGCCATGCACACACACACACACACTGGCACATAAACACACACACACACACCCATGGACACACACACACAGGCACATTGACACACAGAGGCACATAAACACATACACACACACACATACACAGACGGAAACATGCACGCACACACACAGGCACATAAACACACACACACACACACAGCCATGCACACACACACACACCGGCACATAAACACATACACACACACACACATAGCCATGCACACACACACAGGCACATAAGCACATATATACACACACACACACACACACGCAAACACACATGCACAAACACACACACACACAAACACATAGGAACATAAACACACACACACACACCCATGGACACACACACACAGGCACATTAACACACACAGGCACATAAGCACATACACACACACACACATGCACAAACACACACACACACACACACACAAACACACACAGGAACATAAACACATACTCACAGATGCTGATGTACATATAACCATGTACACTCAGTGCCCACTTCATCTATCACTGCAAGACTGACTAAGGTGAGAATGTTACTTGGCTAACAATAATGTTACTGCTTTTTTTAATACTGAGTTTGCTGCAACAAATTCGCTAAGTTTTCCCTGCTGAAAATTCCAGCTCAAACCAGCCTAAGCCAGTTTAAGATGTTTTCAACTAGTTTTGCCGGGTGACCAGCTGTTCACCGGCTGATTGGCCTACAGAGTCAGCTAACCCATCAGTTGACCACAAGCTTACTCTACCAGCTTAACCAGCTTTAAGCAGCTTTGGCCAGTGAGAGACTGGCTTTGACCAGCCACAGACCAGTTATGACCAGCTGGAAGCGTCGAAAACACAGCTTAAACCATCTTACACCAGCTTAGAATCCCAACTGGCCAGGAGTTCTCAGCAGGGTTGATAAGGAATTAGGTAGTTTAGCCAGCTCACTAGCTAGCTAATGATATTACTGATATAACTAGCTTGCTGACAATAGTGTTATGCTTCTGTGAAGCTAGCTAGGTAGCTAGCTAGCTCACTTTGCAAACTAGCAAAGTTACATTAATTCAGTACATAAGAACAACTTTACTGATTAATTATGATATAAATACATAACGTCAGCTAATTAGACAACAGTAGCTATATTGACAAACTTGCAATATTTTTGCAAAGTTACTGCTATGGCTGGTGATCTGTAAAGTGAAGTTACATGCATTGCAGTGTCATTTTACTTCATTTTTTCCTGGTTAATGTAGCAGGCCCATGCAATTTCTAGTGGGTCATTTATGATGGTCTAGATCAAACACTTGCACATAGCCTATACAAAGACACACACACTCCCACATATGCACACAAGTACGCACACGCAAAGACACACACACGCATGCACACACATACACACACGCCTGCACACATACAGGCATAAACACAGAGACGTATACAGACTAAACCATGAACCTATGACCAAGCTGCGATGAATAAAACGGAGATTGGCGCAGTTAACAACACAGAGTCTACACTAGATCCATGATCCCGGCATTCATTAGCAATGGCGACGGCACACACGCGTCCGTCACCGTCTGCAGAGGACGGCAGCGTAAGCACCGGGCGGGCCGCTCACCTTGATGAGCTTGGAGAAGGTCTCGTAGATGAAGATGAGGGAGATGAGGAAGGCGAAGATCTCCTGGGTGAAGGGCGAGATGTAGCGCACCAAGAAGCTCCCCTCCGCCGCCACGATCACCAGGACGATGAAGAAGAGCCAGAAGCCGATCCACACCCGGCCCGTCAGGTACTCGAACCCCTGGGCCTGGCAGAACTGGGGCAGGTGAGGAGAGACAGCCGGGCAGGGCCGCGGTCAGAGCAGGGTCACATCGGGGGGCTCGACCTCACCAAAATCAACCGGGAGCGGGTGGGGTTTGCGCGATGTTGCCGTGGTGATGACGAGCTGAGCATTAATGGTGCGGGCGGAGTGTGGGGGTGGGGGAGGGGCTGTGTGGGCGGTACCTTGTAGAAGGCCTAGGCTGGGAGGGGTGGGAGGGTGGGGAAGGGGACGGTACCTTGTAGAAGGCCTCATAGGGGAGGGGGCGTGTGGACTGTACCTTGTAGAAGGCCTCATAGGGGAGGGGGGCGTGGGGACGGTACCTTGTAGAAGGCCTCATAGGGGAGGGGGCGTGTGGACTGTACCTTGTAGAAGGCCTCATAGGGGAGGGGGGCGTGGGGACTGTACCATGTAGAAGGTCTCGTAGGGGAGAGGGCGTGGGGACTGTACCTTGTAGAAGGCCTCATAGGGGAGGGGGCGTGTGGACGGTACCTTGTAGAAGGCCTCATAGGGGAGAGGGCGTGTGGACTGTACCTTGTAGAAGGCCTCATAGGGGAGGGGGCGTGTGGACTGTACCTTGTAGAAGGCCTCATAGGGGAGGGGGCGTGTGGACTGTACCTTGTAGAAGGCCTCATAGGGGAGGGGGCCTGTGGACGGTACCTTGTAGAAGGCCTCATAGGGGAGGGGGTGTGTGGACTGTACCTTGTAGAAGGCCTCATAGGGGAGGGGGCGTGTGGACTGTACCTTGTAGAAGGCCTCATAGGGGAGGGGGCGTGTGGACTGTACCTTGTAGAAGGCCTCATAGGGGAGGGGGGCGTGGGGACTGTACCATGTAGAAGGTCTCGTAGGGGAGAGGGCGTGGGGACTGTACCTTGTAGAAGGCCTCCTCGAACACCAGCAGGGGTCCGGAGAAGCCGATAATGAGCAGCGGCTGTCCCGCCAGCAGCGAGAACAGCACCCCCAGCGTGGCGGTGGAGATGATCAGCTCAGAAACTCCCATCATGCCCTGCGTCTTCTCGCCTGCGCAGAGCGGGAAGCAGACTGAGAAGGGAGCTGCGGAAGACTGTGTTCTGTGTAACTTTATTATGAGAATATGCTCTGTGTAACTTTATTATGAGACTGTGCTCAGTGTAAATCATTATGAGACTGTGCTCAGTGTAACTTCATTATGAGACTGTGCTCAGTGTAACTTCATTATGAGACTGTGCTCAGTGTAAATCATTATGAGACTGTGCTCTGTGTAACTTCATTATGAGACTGTGCCCAGTGTAAATCATTATGAGACTGTGCTCAGTGTAAATCATTATGAGACTGTGCCCAGTGTAAATCATTATGAGACTGTGCTCAGTGTAAATCATTATGAGACTGTGCTCAGTGTAAATCATTATGAGACTGTGCTCTGTGTAACTTCATTATGAGACTGTGCTCTATGTAACTTCATTATGAGACTGTGCTCAGTGTAAATCATTATGAGACTGTGCTCTATGTAACTTCATTCTGAGACTGTGCTCAGTGTAAATCATTATGAGACTGTGCTCAGTGTAAATCATTATGAGACTGTGCTCTGTGTAAATCATTATGAGACTGTGCTCTGTGTAAATCATTATGAGGGGATAATGAACAGCTCCTTTGCAAGGATCATAAAGAACATTCCAATGAAAGCGGTATGGGGGACTCACATTCCAGCACACGTGTAGCACACACCTGCACATAAACACACACACACACACTCACACATACACACACACACACTCATAGACACGCACACACACACATACACACCACACACACACACACACACACACACACACACCACACACAACCCCCCCCCCCCCACACACACACACACACACGCCACACACCACACACACACTCACCCAGCAGCCCGCCGAAGGTGATGGTGGGCGACAGAGCGGCGAAGTAGATGAAGATGACGGCGGCGATGCACTGCGTGTCCATGGCGTCTCTGATGTCGCTCACGTAGTGGGGATACCGGCGGCGGATGTCGTGGATGAGGCCTCCGAAGGGGATCCCCGACCGCCTCAGGGGGTCCACCTCCATCTCCTCCTCCTCCTGCTCATCCAGGCTCGCCTCTGCGGAACAGCCACCACCACGCGAGTGTTTTCACCCGCGCGCACACGTGCGAGAACACAAGCGACCGCTTTCATTAGCCCACTAATCACTGGGTGCGCTAGTTACATCTGAACATGTAACCAAAAAATACTTATGGTCATATAGTACTGAATAGCTTTGGAAGGTTAATGATTACAGAACTGACTAAATTTTAATTGTAATAGTAATATGTATTTTAATAGTACTTCAAAACTACCGAAAGTTAAACTTTGCCTGATGCTACTGGGTATAGCATTTCCACTACATGAGCCCGGTTCTGGCAGAGGAAGTCCAGTACAGACAGGAACTCGGTATGGACAGGAAGCCCGGTATGGACAGGAAGCCCCGATACGGACAGGAAGCCCGGTACAAACAGGAAGCCCGGTACGGACAGGAAGCCCGGTATGGACAGGAAGTCCGGTACAGGCAGTAAGCCCGGTACAGACAGGAAGCCCAGTACGGACAGGAAGTCCGGTACAAACAGGAAGTCCGGTACAGACAGTAAGCCTGGTACAGACAGGAAGCCCAGTACGGACAGGAAGTCCGGTACAAACAGGAAGTCCGGTACAGGCAGTAAGCCCAGTACAGACATGAATCTCTGTATGGACAGGAAGCTCACCCTTGGACTCGGTCTCGGCTCCGGGCGTCGCGCTCACGCCCTTCTTGTTCTCTCGCTCCTTCCTCTTCCTCAGCATCTGCTTCTGGAAGGAGGCCACAGTCTTCAGCAGGTCCTTCCCCTCCACGTCTGAGGGCGGGATCACGATGCTGCAGTCCAGGAACTCGTTGATGCCGTTGAGGAGGTCCTGCCGGTCGTCGGCGAAGTAGGCCACCTCGTGGAAGTTCTGATTTCAGGGAACGGGAAAATAAATGTTAAAAAACTTAAAAATTGCCATGCCAACTTCTCCTGAGATTAAGTGACGTTTAAAGAGGCAGATAAAGTTAGACAAAAATAATGGAAAAACTAAAGTAGACTCATTGGGCCTCATTCAAGAAACGTGTACGATCACATTTGACAGTAAAGCACGTGTAAGAACGTTGCGAAGAACATTTCGGCATTCATCGTTTTTTTCTTATCTGTATTTGTTCATGGCCATTTCCTTATACAAATCACATGAACAGGATTTCGCATAAATTTTACAACATTATGTATTCATATCATTTACAAAGTTCTGCACATGTGTCATGAATCTCATACTGTTTTTGCATAGGAACATTTTTAAGAACAAAAGTAAGAATAATTTAAGAAGAGTTTTGTGAATGAGCCCCACTGTGTTACGGACACTCATTACAGGAAACTGATTCTGCCGTTTCCATTCAGACACACCCAGGCTTTTTTAACAGCGTCATGTCAGGTCTTCAGAGATTTCCCTAACCCTATACCCCCGCCTGGCACATACTCTGCCTGCACGAGCTCTCCCCACCCCTGAGCGATCCGTCAAAAAACCTCCCCGCACCCGCCCTCCCCCACTCCAATCGGCGTGGACGCACGTTGGAAACTTGCTCTGGTTTCTCTCAGATGACAAGCGTGGATGATTTGTGATTGATCCGCATGGAAAAGGAGGAAATGAGGATGAAACAGATGTATATTTTATATTGTATCCATGAGCTTTCAGTTTTTCATTAATAAGTGATTGGAAAGGCCAAGTGTCTGGAATATCATGACGTCTGGGGCACGGTGAGTCTACGTTACAAGCCCTACAAAACATGGATACTTTTTCCAAAGAAAACCAACAATCTCTCTCTCTTTCTGCCTCTGTCTCTCTCTCTCTCTCTCTCTCTCTCTCTCTCTCTCTCTCTCTCTCTCTCTCTCTCTCTCTCTCTCTCTCCGTTGTGAACAGTGATAAAGGGAAGGGTCAGTACCTTGTCAGACATGAGGGTGGAGATGGATCGGCCGATCTCGTGGTAGTCCATGTTGGCCTGGCTCGGGCCGAGGAGCACGAAGAGGAACCGCACCGGCACCGGCACCTCCAGGACGGACTCCAGCAGGACCGCCTCGTTCAGCCGGACGAAGGCCATCGCGGGCTGCTCCAGGAACTCCACGCACCCTGCCGACCGAACCCAGATCAGCCACAATATGACCAGGATGGAGCACTGACTGGCACCTTCTTATATTAAGCTTTGGGAAACTCTACTTTATGTACAGGTCACAGTAACGCTAGCAAAAGTGTTTTCTTCCAAATGACCAATGATTAGAAAATCCAAAATCATTGCATTACATTAAAATATTCCAGGTGGCCAAAAGTTAATTTGTTGTGTCATTCTTTTGTACCCAGTTAAAGATCAGGCACAGACAAATGTTGTAATACCAATGTTCAGTGACTCACTCTCATGCGTGATTTTAATACAATGAAAATAAGAAATACAAGTGCTTTATATGCTGTTTCCTTCTTTGTCGGCAAATGACAGGTATCACAGAATACATTTTTATTCATGATCAAAACAGAACAACATTCATTTAATCAGGCTTAGGGTCACAAAGTAAAGTACTTTTGCATATTCATATCCATTCACTGTTTGGAATATTAGCAGTGTAATATAAATACTGATATCATCGGGGTTGCTGGGTGGCTCATCCTGTTAAGGCACTGTTGTAATGCATGGATGGACCCCACAGTCTGGTATTAAATTTGGACCATATTAGTGCCGACTACGGCCAGCACGGCAATGTATAAATTGGGTCTGGGCAAGCCAAACGTGTGAACTGCAGTGTCATACAAGCACCAGACTGGAGGGCATGTGCTTGCGTTTGCTCCATCCAATCAATGACAGAGGACCTGACGAGCGCTTCAATAGTCCAGAGGGCAATAGTCGAAGCCAACTTTACCTCAGCTCAAAGCTGCGGTAGTGCCCAAAGCATTATGGGTCTCCCTCCACAGAAAATGGCAGGTCAGTGTCGGATCAGCGTAACCCCCCAGTGTAACCCACCCACCCGCAGTGCATTCTGGGCAGCGCGGAGGCTCATTTCTGCTTACCCACTAAGACCACAGTGGCCTCCGCGTCCTTGGGGATCTTTGCCAGGAGTTTCATGGACCTGACGGCGGGGTGCCCTTCCGCAGGAAGAGGGTGAAGCGCTTTCTTTCATTAACAGAAAAAAAAAATAAACGGCAGTAAAATATTAGCTTAAACATGCGCGGCTAAAGCAGAGCGGCTCTGGCATACAGTGCACAACGACAACAGCTTTGAAATCCACTTAAACATGAGCGAGAAACAAATGATACATATTTACATACATGCGTGAGAGATATATCGCAAATCCTGTGAGTCACAGTGACTTTCTATTGTCGCAAAGGCAAAAACGTACAGGACCAGGTGAGTAAGTTAGCTACCAAATGGTAAATCACTTTAAATCAATTTAATATGACGGAGTTCCTCGCTTTTACGAGCCTTTCTAGATTTGCCAAAATGTTTCAGCCGCGGGGAACATTAAAAGTTTCACAGTTAATGCATCAAGAAGCTTTAACGAGAAGCACCTGCAAGCTAATTCGGCACATATGGCAGCGCGGATTCCGCAGGGCCGCCAGAATACTGCTGGGGCACCAGGCACGACAAGCACAGCCCAGCAAATGGCACGTATTTCCCACGTATTAGCGCAAGAATGCCACCGGAGCCACACCTCACAGTCACATGGGAAACGCTGGCGCTGAGCTCCGACGATCCGCCAACATCACGGCAAACCGTTTGCCGTTCGAGTCTCGCAAACTGCGAAGTCGTTTTGAACATTCCTTTTTTCGTTTTTCACTTGCAAAACACAAAAAATGCAGACAGACTAATAAGAGGTGGGCGGGGGAAAGGCAGGGTTATTAGTCAAAACCTTCATGTACTGAACGCATACATTTCAATCATTAACATCATTTTTCTTTCAGTTACACAAAAATAAACACCTACTGCTATACTGCTATATTAACACTATACACTTCTACAAATTGTTCTAGTTCTGTTCACCAATTAGCGATGGGTGTAGCGTATTTGGATATAAAAGCAAGGTTTCGGTTTTGTTTTTCTGAAGGTCCACAATGAAGGCAAGGGGAAATTATTTAGAAACAATTCAGCACTGAGAAAATTGAGGAGGAAACGTTCATTTTAAAGAAATCATTGTGCTTAAGGCTTTCTGTCTTAGTTCTGCTCATGTACACCGGGTGTTATTGTGTTTTACCAGAGTCCAGGAGCTTCTGACTGACTGCACTGGAGGGAATTCGGGAGGGGGGCATTGTGCAGCTGCGCATGGTCTTCATGCAGTAAACAACTGATTTTTATTGTTTTGATGTGACATTCGCACTATTAGGCTTCTAATAATAAGGCAGAAGTAACACTGGCTCCCTGAGTGCAGTCGAACCTACAATATGTGACTCATTTTAAATGTCAATTTAAACATCAACATTTATTCCCTGCCTTTCCTAGACCCACCTCTTATTAGGCTCTGTTTTTCAATTGTAAAAACGGAAAAACGAAATGTTCACAACCGTTTGACCGTCTTGCAAGCCTCGCACGGAAAATGGTTTGCCACGATATACAAGGATCTCTGACGCCGATCACATGATCGAGCCTTTGCCACGCCCACCACTCTGTAGCCCAGCCCCGAGTTACTCTCAATCATGTGACCGGGATCAAAACTGACAGCGGATCCGTGAGCCGAGCAGGTGTCTGGCCGCCGGACATTCGGTGGTTCTTGCCGTTTCGCACTAATCCTTCGGGAACCCTCGCCCACCAGAGCGAAGGGCGATTTGGTGGAGCACATACACCAGCACAATTGGCAGCCAACTCACAAACAAGCTCACAAACACCTCTTTCTCATGGTCCTGAGGTTTGGTCGTGTGAGGTTCCGTGCGGTCCTCGGACACCAGCGGCAGGGAGGTGTTGGGCAGGTGGTTGTGGTTGCGGTGGAAGCTGCCCATGCTGCTGACCGAATGGTTGCGGGGGAAGAAGCCTTCCTTTTCATCGTTGGGGTGGCTGCGGAAAAGGGAGAGAGCGGTTCAGCAGCCGTCCGACCTTCAGGGTTGGTGGTATCAGGCTGACTCACAGCTCCTGATTATTAACAACAATCCCACTGTGCTAAACAACCAAGGAATTTTCAATGCGGCCAACCAAGTATTAGCATGAAACTTGTAACTGCACACCCTTGCATACTTTTAGTTCCAAAAAGTGTAAATTAAGTACGGATGAAACACAGCACAAACACATATATCCTTGTAATGAAGGAAAGAAAGTTATAAAAGATTGCATCATCCATCCATTATCTCTACTCGCTTATCCTAGGCAGGGTTGCAGGGGGGTGCTAGAGCCTAGCCTATCCCAGCATGCATTGGGCAAGAGGCAGGAATACACCTTGGACAGGCCGCCAATCTAGCACTGGGCACACACGTCATTCACTCACACGCTCATACCAATGGGCAATTTAGAGCAGTGGGTCTCAGACTCGGTCCTCGGGGCCCCTGTGTATGCTGGTGCTTTCATGTTTTAGAGCAGGGGTCCCCAGTCTCATCCAGAAAGGGCCAGTGTGGGTGCCAGCTTTTGTTTCAACCAAGTAGTAACACACCTGATTCTACTAATCAAGGCGCAAAAGCCGATACCATTCAGCAAAGAAATCAACCTGAACTGTTTCAGTAAAAATGGACGTCATGGGACAGCTGGACAGTACGCTTAAAAATGTAATCTGTGTATGTTGCATATGCAAGGTGTGTCTGCTAATGTAAATCTATATTGTGGATTCAGGGAGAGATTGGGCTGCATGTTTCATAGAAAAAAGGTGAGATTTTGTGTAGAGCAGAAGCAGTGTTTTTTGGTAAAAACAAAAAAGGTGAGGTCCCCACACAGTAGGGTTCTGTATAAAGTGAGGTCCCCACACAGCAGATTCTATATAAAGTGAGGTCCCCATACAGCAGATTCTGTATAAAGTGAGATCCCCATACAGCAGATTCTGTATAAAGTGAGGTCCCCATACAGTAGGGTTCTATATAAAGTAAGGTCCCCACACAGTAGGGTTCTATATAAAGTGAGGTCCCCATACAGTAGGGTTCTGTATAAAGTGAGGTCCCCATACAGTAGGGTTCTATATAAAGTAAGGTCCCCACACAGTAGGGTTCTATATAAAGTGAGGTCCCCATATGGCAGGTTCTATATCAAAGTGAGGTCCCCATACAGTAGGGTTCTATATAAAGTAAGGTCCCCACACAGTAGGGTTCTATATCAAAGTGAGGTCCCCACACAGCAGGGTTCTATATAAAGTGAGGTCCCCACACAGTAGGGTTCTATATAAAGTGAGGTCCCCATACGGCAGGTTCTATATAAAGTGAGGTCCCCACACAGTAGGGTTCTATATAAAGTGAGGTCCCCACACAGTAGGGTTCTGTATAAAGTGAGGTCCCCACACAGCGGGTTCTGTATAAAGTGAGGTCCCCACACAGTAGGGTTCTATATAAAGTGAGGTCCCCACACAGTAGGGTTCTATATAAAGTGAGGTCCCCATATGGCAGGTTCTATATCAAAGTGAGGTCCCCACACAGCAGGGTTCTATATAAAGTGAGGTCCCCACACAGTAGGGTTCTATATAAAGTGAGGTCCCCACACAGTAGGGTTCTATATAAAGTAAGGTCCCCACACAGTAGGGTTCTATATAAAGTGAGGTCCCCACACAGTAGGGTTCTATATAAAGTAAGGTCCCCACACAGTAGGGTTCTGTATAAAGTGAGGTCCCCACACAGTAGAGTTCTATATAAAGTGAGGTCCCCACACAGTAGGGTTCTGTATAAAGTGAGGTCCCCATACAGCAGGTTCTATATAAAGTGAGATCCCCATAGAGTGGGGTTCTGTATCAAAGTAAGGTCCCCACACAGTGGGGTTCTGTATAAAGTGAGGTCCCCATACAGCAGGTTCTATATAAAGTGAGGTCCCCACACAGTGGGGTTCTATATAAAGTGAGGTCCCCACACAGTGGGGTTCTGTATAAAGTGAGGTCCCCATACAGCAGGTTCTATATAAAGTGAGATCCCCATAGAGTGGGGTTCTGTATCAAAGTAAGGTCCCCACACAGTGGGGTTCTGTATAAAGTGAGGTCCCCACACAGTAGGGTTCTATATAAAGTGAGGTCCCCACACAGCGGGTTCTGTATAAAGTGAGGTCCCCACACAGCGGGTTCTGTATAAAGTGAGGTCCCCACACAGTGGGGTTCTGTATAAAGTGAGGTCCCCACACAGCAGGTTCTATATAAAGTGAGGTCCCCACACAGTAGGGTTCTATATAAAGTGAGGTCCCCACACAGCGGGTTCTGTATAAAGTGAGGTCCCCACACAGCGGGTTCTGTATAAAGTGAGGTCCCCACACAGTGGGGTTCTGTATAAAGTGAGGTCCCCATACAGCAGGTTCCATATAAAGTGAGGTCCCCACACAGCAGGTTCCATATAAAGTGAGGTCCCCACACAGCGGGTTCTGTATAAAGTGAGGTCCCCATACAGTAGGGTTCTGTATCAAAGTGAGGTCCCCACACAGTAGGGTTCTGTATCAAAGTGAGGTCCCCACACAGTAGGGTTCTGTATCAAAGTGAGGTCCCCACACAGCAGGTTCTATATAAAGTGAGGTCCCCACACAGTAGGGTTCTATATAAAGTGAGGTCCCCACACAGCGGGTTCTGTATAAAGTGAGGTCCCCACACAGTAGGGTTCTATATAAAGTGAGGTCCCCACACAGCGGGTTCTGTATAAAGTGAGGTCCCCACACAGCGGGTTCTGTATAAAGTGAGGTCCCCACACAGTGGGGTTCTGTATAAAGTGAGGTCCCCACACAGCAGGTTCTATATAAAGTGAGGTCCCCACACAGTAGGGTTCTATATAAAGTGAGGTCCCCACACAGCGGGTTCTGTATAAAGTGAGGTCCCCACACAGCGGGTTCTGTATAAAGTGAGGTCCCCACACAGTGGGGTTCTGTATAAAGTGAGGTCCCCATACAGCAGGTTCCATATAAAGTGAGGTCCCCATACAGCAGGTTCCATATAAAGTGAGGTCCCCACACAGCGGGTTCTGTATAAAGTGAGGTCCCCACACAGTAGGGTTCTATATAAAGTGAGATCCCCACACAGCAGGGTTCTGTATAAAGTGAGGTCCCCATACAGTAGGGTTCTGTATAAAGTGAGGTCCCCACACAGCGGGTTCTGTATAAAGTGAGGTCCCCACACAGCGGGTTCTGTATAAAGTGAGGTCCCCACACAGTAGGGTTCTGTATAAAGTGAGGTCCCCATACAGCAGGTTCTATATAAAGTGAGGTCCCCATACAGTGGGGTTCTGTATCAAAGTGAGGTCCCCTGGGTTCTACAGCTATGTCTTCCAGGGGCCCACAGTCTTTAAAAAAGAAATATATAAATAAGATGTTCAGTATTTTTGGGCTAGAAAATTAGATGTCCTCTTAAAAAAAATACACAGCTATCCATTATTACTCTGTCACAAGTGAGAGGGATACTAGCAGTGTGCACATACAAACCTGAAAGCACAATATAATTATATTTTCGCCTAAATTATACACTCAATCTTTCTCACGAATGGAGGGCCAAAGGCAAGCGAGAGCCAGGCTGCGTTCAGCGCTCCGGCCGGCAGCTGAGTGACCTCACTGCGCAGTCGAGCCGTTTGAGCGCAGACAGCGTCAGACTTGCTAGCTCGTGCGATCGGATCCCAGATGCAGCCTGTACCAGCCACTCCAAATAGCACACCATGCACAGTAAAGAAAAAGAAAACACCCCACACCAAGCATTAAGACCAAGTGCACATTAGTGTGCAAAACGCCCAAGATGCACCAGAGCGGTTTTAAATAAACTTCATTGTAAAAGTGCTAGGGACACTCTATTTCAAGCCTATTTCAAGGTATGTTATTATTCTAAACATTACTTGTGCTTTCATGCTAATGAGCAAAGCACCAATTGTGGATTCCATTCCAGCAGTGTTAATACATCGCCACCGCTCTGAAGCAGTGGACATGCAAGACAAAGTGTGAGAGTTAGTGCTAAGGTAGGATACCATTCTTACAGTACGGACCGCTCCCGGGGGTCCGACTGGACCAGCGCCTGCAGAGAACTGGGTTCAAAATGAAGGAAAAGTTTCGAAATTTAATGGAAGAAATGTAATTGACTTCAGGACTGGCACACCGGTGATGTGAGTACTAGCAGTGTTTGTGATGGGTGTATGAGAGAGAGTGTGGGTCTGTGAGAGAGAGAGTGTGTGTGTGAGAGAGAGAGAGTGAGTGTGTATGTATGTGAGTGTGTGTGTGTGAGTGTATGAGAGCGTGTGTGTGTGCATGTGTGTGAGAGTGTGTGTTTCTGTGAGAGAGAGAGTGTGTGTGTGAGAGAGAGAGTGAGTGTGTATGTACGTGAGTGTATGTGTGTGTGTGTGTGTGTGTGTGTGTGAGTGTATGAGAGCGTGTGTGTGTGCATGTGTGTGAGAGTGTGTGTTTCTGTGTGAGAGAGAGCGTGTGTGTGTGTGCGTGTAGGTTTCTGTGTGTAAGAGAGAGATTGCGGGTGTGTGTGTGTGTGAGAGAGAGTGTGTGTGTTTCTGTGTGTGAGAGAGCGTGTGTGTGTGTATATGAGAGAGTGGGTGGTTCTGTGTGTGTATGAGACGGTGCAAGCTCTCGCAGTAGCTCCACACTGACCTGTGTTTGAGTAGCAGGGCTCTGGCCTGTGTTTGAGTAGCAGGGCTCCGGCCTGTGTTTGAGTAGCAGGGCTCTGGCCTGTGTTTGAGTAGCAGGGCTCTGGCCTGTGTTTGAGTAGCAGGGCTCTGGCCTGTGTTTGAGTAGCAGGGCTATGGCCTGTGTTTGAGTAGCAGGGCTCTGGCCTGTGTATGAGTAGCAGGTCTCTGACCTGTATTTGAGTAGCAGGGCTCTGGCCTGTGTTTGAGTAGCAGGGCTCTGGCCTGTGTATGAGTAGCAGGGCTCTGGCCTGTGTTTGAGTAGCAGGGCTCTGGCCTGTGTTTGAGTAGCAGGTCTCTGACCTGTGTCTGAGTAGCAGGGCTCTGGCCTGTGTTTGAGTAGCAGGGTTCTGACCTGTGTTTAAGTAGCAGGGCTCTGACCTCTGTTTGAGTAGCAGGGCTCTGACCTGTGTTTGAGTAGCGGGTCTCTGACCTGTGTTTGAGTAGCAGGGCTCTGGCCTGTGTTTGAGTAGCAGGGTCTGGCCTGTGTTTGAGTAACGGGGTCTGGCCTGTGTTTGAGTAGTGGGGCTCTGGCCTGTGTTTGAGTATCAGGGCTCTGGCCTGTGTTTGAGTAGCAGGGCTCTGACCTGTGTTTGAGTAGCGGGGCTCTGACCTGTGTTTGAGTAGCGGGGCTCTGACCTGTGTTTGAGTAGAAGGGCTCTGACCTGTGTTTGAGTAGCAGGGCTATGGCCTGTGTATGAGTAGCAGGGCTCTGGCCTGTGTTTGAGTAGCAGGGCTTTGGCCTGTGTATGAGTAGCAGGGCTCTGACCTGTGTTTAAGTAGCAGGGCTCTGGCCTGTGTTTGAGTATCAGGGCTCTGGCCTGTGTTTGAGTAGCAGGGCTCTGACCTGTGTTTGAGTAGCAGGGCTCTGGCCTGTGTTTGAGTAGCAGGGTCTGGCCTGTGTTTGAGTAACGGGGTCTGGCCTGTGTTTGAGTAGTGGGGCTCTGGCCTGTGTTTGAGTATCAGGGCTCTGGCCTGTGTTTGAGTAGCAGGGCTCTGACCTGTGTTTGAGTAGCGGGGCTCTGACCTGTGTTTGAGTAGCGGGGCTCTGACCTGTGTTTGAGTAGAAGGGCTCTGACCTGTGTTTGAGTAGCAGGGCTATGGCCTGTGTATGAGTAGCAGGGCTCTGGCCTGTGTTTGAGTAGCAGGGCTTTGGCCTGTGTATGAGTAGCAGGGCTCTGACCTGTGTTTAAGTAGCAGGGCTCTGACCTGTGTTTGAGTAGCGGGTCTCTGACCTGTGTTTGAGTAGCAGGTCTCTGACCTGTTTTTGAGTAGCAGGGCTCTGACCTGTGTTTGAGTAGCGGGTCTCTGACCTGTGTTTGAGTAGCGGGTCTCTGACCTGTGTTTGAGTAGCAGGGCTCTGGCCTGTGTTTGAGTAGCGGGGTCCGGCCTGTGTTTGAGTAGCGGGGTCTGGCCTGTGTTTGAGTAGCGAGGCTCTGGCCTGTGTTTGAGTAGCAGGGCTCTGGCCTGTGTTTGAGTAGAAGGGCTCTGACCTGTGTATGAGTAGCAGGGCTATGGCCTGTGTATGAGTAGCAGGGCTCTGGCCTGTGTTTGAGTAGTGGGGCTATGGCCTGTGTTTGAGTAGAAGGGCTCTGACCTGTGTTTGAGTAGCAGGGCTATGGCCTGTGTTAGAGTGGCGGGGCTCTGACCTGTGTTTGAGTAGCAGGGCTCTGGCCTGTGTTTGAGTAGCAGGGCTATGGCCTGTGTTAGAGTGGCGGGGCTCTGACCTGTGTTTGAGTAGCGGGGCTATGGCCTGTGTTTGAGTAGCGGGGCTCTGGCCTGTGTTTGAGTAGTGGGGCTATGGCCTGTGTTTGAGTAGCAGGGCTCTGACCTGTGTTTGAGTAGCAGGGCTCTGGCCTGTGTTTGAGTAGCAGGGCTCTGGCCTGTGTTTGAGTAGCGGGGCTCTGACCTGTGTTTGAGTAGCGGGGCTCTGACCTGTGTTTGAGTAGCGGGGCTCTGACCTGTGTTTGAATAGCAGGGCTCTGGCCTGTGTTTGAGTAGCAGGGCTATGGCCTGTGTTTGAGTAGCAGGGCTATGGCCTGTGTTTGAGTAGAAGGGCTCTGACCTGTGTTTGAGTAGCAGGGCTATGGCCTGTGTTTGAGTAGCAGGGCTATGGCCTGTGTTTGAGTAGCAGGGCTATGGCCTGTGTTTGAGTAGAAGGGCTCTGACCTGTGTCTGAGTAGCAGGGCTATGGCCTGTGTTAGAGTGGCGGCGCTCTGACCTGTGTTTGAGTAGCAGGGCTCTGGCCTGTGTTTGAGTAGCAGGGCTATGGCCTGTGTTAGAGTGGCGGGGCTCTGACCTGTGTTTGAGTAGCGGGGCTATGGTCTGTGTTTGAGTAGCGGGGCTCTGGCCTGTGTTTGAGTAGCGGGGCTAAGGCCTGTGTTTGAGTAGCAGGGCTCTGACCTGTGTTTGAGTAGCAGGGCTATGGCCTGTGTTTGAGTAGCAGGGCTCTGGCCTGTGTTTGAGTAGCGGGGCTCTGACCTGTGTTTGAGTAGCGGGGCTCTGACCTGTGTTTGAGTAGCGGGGCTCTGACCTGTGTTTGAATAGCAGGGCTCTGGCCTGTGTTTGAGTAGCAGGGCTATGGCCTGTGTTTGAGTAGCAGGGCTCTGACCTGTGTTTGAGTAGCAGGGTTATGGCCTGTGTTTGAGTAGCAGGGCTCTGACCTGTGTTAGAGTAGCGGGGCTCTGACCTGTGTTTGAGTAGCGGGGCTCTGACCTGTGTTTGAATAGCAGGGCTCTGGCCTGTTTGAGTAGCAGGGCTATGGCCTGTGTTTGAGTAGCAGGGCTCTGGCCTACGTATGAGTAGCAGGGCTATGGCCTGTGTTTGAGTAGCAGGGCTCTGGCCTGTGTTTGAGTAGTGGGGCTCTGACCTGTGTTTGAGTAGCGGGGCTCTGACCTGTGTTTGAGTAGCAGGGCTCTGAGGACGTTGGCTCTGTCCTGTGCCTTAATCTGGTCAGAGATGATCATGGTCTCCACCACCAGGTGAGCAATGCCAGGCAGTGTGGTCTGGTCCAGATCCAGCAGCACTGCACCTGTGGGGGGGGCATGTGTATTCTGTAAATTCATATTGGTCAGGAGTCTTATTCTGCAGTGCAGAGGGCCGCAGTGTGTGCTGGTTTAACCCCAAAACTGAAGGGCTGCAGTGTCTGCAGGCTTAACTCCAGTCCTGCAGGGCCGCAGTGTCTGCAGGTTTAACTCCAGTCCTAGATGGTCTCAGGGTCTGCAGGTTTAACTCCAGTCCTGGAGGGCCACAGTGTCTGCAAGTTTAACTCCAGTCCTGGAGGGCCACAGTGTCTGCAGGTTTAACTCCAGTCCTGGAGAGCTGCAGTATCTGCAGGTTTAACTCCAGTCCTGGAGGGCCGCAGT
The DNA here is from genome assembly GCF_013347855.1 of Anguilla anguilla. Taxonomy (NCBI): domain Eukaryota; kingdom Metazoa; phylum Chordata; class Actinopteri; order Anguilliformes; family Anguillidae; genus Anguilla; species Anguilla anguilla. Next base: position 2,616,518 of record NC_049215.1, on the reverse strand, counting down.
GTCTGCAGGTTTAACTCCAGTCCTGGAGGGCTGCAGTGTCTGCAGGTTTAACTCCAGTCCTGGAGAGCTGCAGTATCTGCAGGTTTAACTCCAGTCCTGGAGGGCCACAGTGTCTGCAGGTTTAACTCCAGTCCTGGAGGACCGCAGTGTCTGCAGGTTTAAATCCAATCCTGGAGGTGGCGCTGTGTCTCCAGTCCTGTTTTGTGCTTTCCATTCAATCAGCAGCCAGCTTTGAAACAAGTGTGTCAACTCCAGCCAATCAGTGATTTACATTATCAGAGCTGAACCAAGCCAGCAGGCACTGTCACCATACCCTCAAGCAAGATACTTAAGCCAAAACGCTTCAGTAAATTTCCAGCTGTATGAATGGATTGTCTGCAAAGAACATGAGCCATGTCCAGTCTCTGTGGTCTGTGGATAACGATGTTTGCTAAATGCCTAGAATGTAAAATGTTAACAGTGAGGTTTATTGATTTGACTGTCATATAACAGCCACAGAAACTGCTGTTCAGTTTGGAGGTGTTCGATTTTAAATGTTTGGCCACTCAACTGGAGTTTTTGCTTGGACGTGGATCAATAGCACGCGTTCTTGCGACGGCGTATGTATACGACAGCCGAAATCCCTCTCCTTGAGCGAAGCATTCCGAAAGGCCAGACGTGCCTACAGTTCCCAGCAATCTTAGCAATGAACCATAGGCCAAAATATGAAAATTCCAAATTCCCAGATGCAAAGGAAAGGATATAATTTCCTGTATGTTTTAGGGATTAATGCATATGATTACAGCATGGCCTCACACAGCCAATTATGTTTATGAGGACATGGATTCAGACAATACCGTATTATTGATGTACAAAGACAGGGTTGAGATTTTTAGATTATCTCTGTATCACAAAAAAAATGTACCATCAATTGTGTGAGTTGAATCCACCTAATACAGTTTACTGTAGCATTTGATGTTTTTTCCCATTGGTGCTTTTTACTGGAAGAAGATAATGGCCACCAAGGCCAGTTTTGGGGAGGGGAGGCCCCGGGGTGTGTCCAGTGAGGCCAGGTTTGGGGGGAGGGGAGACCCCAGGGTGGGGTGGGTCCGGTGGGCGGGCAGGTTTGGGGAGTGGAGACACCAGGGTGGGGTCAGTCTGGCGAGGCCAGGTTTGGGGAGGGGAGGCCCCGGGGTGGGTCCGGTGGGTGGGCAGGTTTGGGGACGGGAGACGCCAGGGTGGTGTTGGTCTGGCAAGGCTAGCGTTGGGGAGGGAGGCCCCAGGGCGGGGTGTGTCCGGTGGGTGGGCAGGTTTGGGGAGGGAGGCCCCAGGGTGGGGTGGGTCTGGCGAGGCCAGGTTTGGGGAGGGGGAGACCCCAGGGCTGGGTGGGTCCGGCGGGTGGGCAGGTTTGGGGAGGGGAGGCCCCGGGACGGGGTGGGTCCGGCGGGGGGGGGGGGCCGCGGGGGTCCTCACCGTGCGTGATGGTCCTGCGGAGCTCCAGAAGGCTCCGGAAGGACAGGGAGGCCACGTGCGGCTTGCCCCAGCGGTCCGTCTCCTCCTCCACGTCCTCCTCGAACTTGATCCAGCGCGCCGTCTCCTTCCAGCGCATGTCTTGGTTCTTGTCCACGATCAGCTCGTTGAGCTCCACGAAGACCTGGGGCCCGGTCGGCCGCGCGGGGCCCCGTCGGGGGGGGCGGGGGGGGGGAAAGAACGGCGCGGGGGTTTAGAGAGGTTCGGCAGGGGGGACCCGCGCAAAACCTGGCTTCCGCGACGCTCCTGCGCTTTTCCCCCGGGGAGGAGAGAAGAACCTGGGCTCTCTTAGCCAGCTGAAAAGGGTGCCAGCCCGGCTCTCCGCTTAAATTAGGCTCAACGACACAGGAGAGAGCGCGGAAGCTCGATTCACACAGCGCTAATTTACTTCTCATTCTCCTTAATCCATCGCGCGAATGAGAAATAAGCCCAGGTCCCTCACGCGGAGAAACCGCCAGTTTAGTCTAACGGTGGCATAACAAAGAAGCAAACTACTGAGGTAGAAAAAAAAACAGGCCTCTCCAGGGAAGAACCGAAAGGTTTATCTGATTAATCAACAAGCGAGATTCCTTCTGTTTGCTGGAGTCAGTGGGTCGAACCTAAACTAGAAAACATCAGCGGACTGAGACGGCCTCTGTGGTTTCGACCCGACGGCTTTTTATCAGCAGATGTAGTGTTTGTTTGTTTGTTTGTTTGTTTGTTTGTTTGTTTGTCTTTTTGTCACATTTGGTATCGTTTAATTATCTTGTTGTTATTTTTGTCTTTTTTGTTAAACGTTTAGTCTAATTCGCGCTTACGTCGTATTACCGTCGTTGAGGAACCCCCCTGGAAACAAGACGAGGTGCGTCTCAAGGGGTTAATTCCTAATAACGAATTTCCGAGAAACGTTCCCGAGACCGGCCTCGGTGTCGGAGCAGCCGGAGGGCCGGGTTTCGGGTTTCCGCTGCGGGCCGGCTGGCTCCCGAGCCCCCTGTCAACAGCAGCCGGCGCCGCGCTCCAGAGCTCACCCGCGGCGGAAGCTAAGCGCGCTAGCCAGAAGGCGCAGGGTTCGAGTTTCAGTGCGAAAAAAGCGTGATTCTGCGTGTGTGGAGTGTCTGGGGGGGGGGGGGTTGCTGCTCTACTCCGAACGGCTGTGCGGCCCGGGGCCGAGCCACCGAGCGGGCTGCTGGGGATGGGTCTCACCTCGTGGACTTTCTTGTCTGATTTGGTCCTCTTCTTTATGCTAGAGGTAGGCGGCGAGCTGTTGCTAGTCCGGGTTACCTGGTTGCGGGACGACTTCTTCACCAAGTGCCGCCTCACCCCAGGGTTGTCCTCAAACCGGTGACCTGTCCGAAAACACGGGGCGTCGTTCAAATAGCGGGACGGCGTCGAGGTTAAAGGTCGACAGGTCGCTCGCGTCAGCGCCACAGTGCAATCACGTCAAAGTAAATAACAAGCGCTACATCGAATAACGATTAAACAAATAAATACATTTCATTTTCTTAATATTTATAAGCATCTATTTAAGCATCCATTATAAAAAAAGCACGAGATCGGAACAGAGTGTAGGGACTTAAGCCACGGGTTAGGGTGGTGAAGGTGACAGGACTTATATGAGCTATAATATCACGTTCACAGGCCACAGATGCACAGGTGACTGAATTTAAGATAACTGAAGGGGTGCGTGTGAGCTCGCAAAGGGGCGACCCGAACACCGGGACGCCCCATCGCCAGTCCCCCCGTGTCCCCCTGGCCATTCCGCACGATCGCCGTGGCAGCGGGAGGAGGCCCTAAACACAGTCTAGAACTTTCTCTTCGCAGCTCCTCGCCAGCTCCGTCCCGTTTCTACTTTCCCTTTTTCTCTTTTTTTTTAGCGCGCCTCACGGTGAAATTTGTGCTGGGATTAGTCATTGTTCCCCTGAAAAGGTCCGCGTTTATCGCCAGGGAAGGGGGCGTGGGGGGGGGCGTGGGGGGGGGAGGGGGTTGGCACAGCCCAGACATTGCTACGCCCTAGAGAGCGCCAAATCAGCTGGAGTTTAAGATCACGCTCGGCGCTTGAGGTCGACAATCTGCCTCAAACGTACGAGAATCCTTTTAAAAACGGAGAATCGGTTGTTCAGGGAAGAGAACTAACCAAGTGTTAGACGTACGCACCAATCACGAGGGCCTTCACTGAGATTAGGAGCTGGGAACGGCTGAAAGTCGATCTATTCGACATGAAACACCCCATTATGTAAAAAAACTGCTCTTATTTAAAATGGCCAACGCAGGGAAGGCAAACATTGGACGCGGAGAGACCAGCAGTCACCTTTGTCTCAGCCCAGAATCCCTCTGGGAGGGGAAGGGAAAAAGGTCAGGCAGCCCCAATCAGAGAAGCCTGGGCCTCTCGCCAAATTAGGGAAGGGACCGGGTCAGGGCTCCTGGGAAAACCGGTGATTAGCGCCATCTAGACCAGGAAACACGAAACAGCTCAAGGACCCAATTATCCGCCGCGACTCGAACCCGGGCAAGCGCGAGGGCAGATGTTTCCATGACGCCTCGATCCGCGGGACGGACCGAACCCGCCCGTCCCTCAACCTCCAGCTAATTAGGGAGCGGCCCGAAACGACGTTGGGGGCGGGAAACGCTCGGTTCGTCGATGGGATTCCTTCACGCTCGGACGGGCCCCCGCCCGTGCAGGGAGCGGCCCGGGGAGGGGACGAGGGCCTCCGAATCGTTAGCCACGTGGAAGGGGAGCACCATTTCACCCGGGGCTCTTCGATCGCCACGCGGGCAGGGCCAGGAATAGGCCCGACATTAATTAGTTATTGCGTATCGCCGCGCGGTCGATGGAGCGGACCGCTTCCAAACGTGTCACCGATCGATCGCCTGATCTGCGCATGAAGCCGCTGCGTTATTTCCCCTCTCGGAATGAGGGCCTCGCTCAGACAAAGAGAGAAATGTCACTGCGTTTGGGCTCAGGTTCCACCACTGCGTTTGGGCTCGGGTTCCAGCGCTGCATTTGGGCTCGGGTTCCACCCCTGCGTTTGGGCTCGGGTTCCACCCCTGCGTTTAGGCTCGGGTTCCACCGCTGCGTTTGGGCTCAGGTTCCAGCACTGCGTTTGGGCTCGGGTTCCAGCACTGCGTTTGGGCTCGGGTTCCACCGCTGCGTTTGGGCTCGGGTTCCACCGCTGCGTTTGGGCTTCGGGTTCCACCCCTGCGTTTGGGCTCAGGTTCCAGCACTGCGTTTGGGCTTCGGGTTCCACCCCTGCGTTTGGGCTCGGGTTCCACCCCTGCGTTTAGGCTCGGGTTCCACCGCTGCGTTTGGGCTCGGGTTCCACCGCTGCGTTTGGGCTCAGGTTCCACCGCTGCGTTTGGGCTCAGGTTCCACCACTGCGTTTGGGCTCGGGTTCCAGCACTGCGTTTGGGCTCGGGTTCCACCGCTGCGTTTGGGCTGGGGTTCCACCGCTGCGTTTGGGCTCGGGTTCCACCGCTGAGTTTGGGCTCGGGTTCCAGCGCTGCGTTTGGGCTCAGGTTCCACCACTGCGTTTGGGCTCGGGTTCCACCACTGCGTTTGGGCTCGGGTTTCAGCACTGCGTTTGGGCTCGGGTTCCACCGCTGCACTACAGCAGACTGCGATACGAACGCGCCGTAGGCCCCGGTCATGAAAGCAGCCTGTCTCTCTTAAGCACATCACACCGCTGACAGACCGCGGAGTCAAAGCTGAAAGCTGGCTGACTGACTGGTCGCCAGTGTCCATGGAAACCAAGGATTCAAAATACAGTGAAAGAGGGCACAGAGTACACGAGACCCAGTGAATCTGGCTGGATGCAGGTGCATTATGGGTAATTTACATAAATTACTATGGCTTTGACCTACACATGCACACACGCACACACACACACACACTCACACATACACACACACAAACGCACACACTCACACACACACACACTCACACACACTCACACACACACACACACAAACGCACACACTCACACACACACACTCACAAAGACGTGTGCGCAAACTTACGGCCGTGTTCAGGACTGGATCCCAGGTGTGAGTGGATAGATTCCAAGAGATCGTAGTCTTCAAAATCCAAAACGAACTCCTCGAGTTCCTCGAACCCGTCCACGCTGAAGACCCCCAGCGGATGGCCCTCCTCTCTCCCCTGGTCTCCCCGGTCCCCCTCGCCCTCCCGGTGCCCCCCGTCCCGCCCGTCCTCCCGGTCCCCCTCGCCCCCCCCACCCCGCCCCGCCCCATCAGAGCGGGGCTCCTCGCCGTTCAGCTTCCCCATCATCTCGCCCGCCCGCTCCGCGCCAGAGCCCGGATCGTCCAGGGTTCCGCACCTTCGCCGCGCCCTCGCCCCGTCCCGTCCCGCGCTCGCTCACCACCGCCCGTCAGCACGCCCCCCAGGCGCCGGCTCCGACCACACGGGACACCCCCCGCGCTCAACCAGGACTGGGACACGGGTACCGCGTCCTCTCCCCCCCACCAAACCCCAAACTGCACTTCCAACGTCCCGGGGGAAAAGAAGACAGGACCGATCCGGCAGCCCGGCGGAGACCAACCGAAAGCGCGCAGGCCTCGCGTGCGCCCCTTCCCCACGTCCCGGGGGAGCCGATAAAAGTTTCTGAAGGGGTGGGTGGGACGAGATTGGGTGGCTCGAGCTTTCTCAAAAGTTCTCCGGTCAAAAACCAAAAAAAAAAAACTAAAAAAAAACGATGGCGCGCGGCTGTATGGCGCCTCAGAGCTGGCGTGCGGCGCTGGGACCCGCAGGTGCGAGCGGAAGCTTCCGGAGCGGACGCGTGGAGCTCGTGGCGGCGTGACGGCGACGCTCGGCGGCTCGGAGCTCACTGAGCTGAACCGGTGTCGGGAGGAGCGCTCATACGCTGATCTGTTTTTCACCCGGCTGATCTATCGGCGTGCCGACGTGCCACGGCGGCCCGCCGCTCATTACCATCGATCCTGCGCGGCCTCACTGGGAGGGGCGGGGCCACAGCTCCGCCAGCTTTCACAGCGCTGCTGAGCGGGGAGTCGCCACAGCCCCTGCGTACGCAGCCTCATCACAACCTGGCATCCCGCTGCGTTTGGAAATACCACCGAGTCTGCTTTGAATGGCAGACCTGCTCTAGATATGTGTATACTAAAGGGCTACACTGTAATACTGTAATATACCTACTAATGTATGGTATACACACGCACATACACATATAAACATACACACACACACATAAATATACACACACACACATGCACATGCACATGCACACATACACACACGCACAAACACAAACACACCCACACATGCACATACACGCACATACACACACATACACACACCCACACACACACACACACGCACACACAAACACAAACACACGCACACATGCACACACACACCCACACACACACACACACACACAAACACAAACACACGCACACACGCACACACACATACACACACATACACACACCCGCACACACACACCCACACACGCACATACACACACCCACACACACACACACAGACGCACACAGACGCACACACATGCACACACACAGACGCACAAACACAAACACACGCACACACACACACACGCACACACAAACACACAAATCATTCTGCTTTGCCAGAAGAGCAAAGGTGAAAAGTGTAAAGGCCAGTGGAGTGGGTCTACCAACAGGCCAGGTGAGGTCATGACCTCATCAGCTGAACAGTGGAACAAGGGTAATGGAACACAACACATAGCAGGAGAGGACAGGACAACCTGAGCCCAGTCACTCAAGAGCCATTGCAACACACACTGACAGCATGTCTCCTGTCAGCCAAAAGCATCTACTGCCTTTATGCAATCTTACATACACCAAATTATTCCATTTCCACTGTTACATCTGCTGTAAAAGGTCTGGCCGTTAGATCTGATCCTAAATTAATTTCCCCAGAAACCAGGCATTATTCTGCCACTCTCCCTCCTCTCATCGTAATGCAGTGTGCCGCTTCACACATAGCACACTGTCAGTCTTCACGCTGAGATCATATCAGGCTTGTTTATAGGCTGAGGAGCCGTCTTTTAGTGGCATTAAGCAAAGGAATGTATTTGACACAAGAACCGTTACATTGCTATAATTCAATACAATCACAACGTTTTGACGCAATCACAAAGGGAATGTGAATCACAGAGAGCTAGGTGTTTAATGAAATGCATAAAAACAGTTTTCTGTTCAGTGGAAGCAGTTGCATTTGGTGCCTTTATAAGGACTGATGCTATTTTTTCACACAAGCCAACAGTATAGGAACCATATATATAATTTATTCCTCTGAACTTCAACTATGGAATTGTGCATGTGTATGTGTGTATATATATATGTGTGTGTGTGTGTGTGTGTGTGTGTGTGTAAACACTGCATATATATACTGCTTATGGTACATATTTATGGTTCTACTGCAAGGAAACTCTACTGAAGTTCTTTTTTCAACTAGGTGTGACACTGCACACATAATCTACCAATTTCCACTATTTCAGTGCGTGCTTTCACTCAGATGTAAAAAAGAAAAACATTACCCCCCCCCCCCCCCCCCCCCCCCCCCCCCCCAACAGCAAAATGGAAGAAAATATCAGGAGAGCAGAGGAGACCGTTGGGTGGGGTAACATCACAAAGAGAACGCAAAGGCAACATAAAATTCACCGTCGCTGGAGCCTTAACAAAAATCCAATTTCTCGTTCCAGCGCGAGCGCTGTTCCTAATCCATCTGGGGCCGGGCGGTCGATGCGGCCGACTTCCAAAAAACAGGAAGAGCCGCGGGCAGCGTCGCCCGATACAGATAATCAATCACGGCCTATGTGTTAATTACAGCCGGGGGGGGGGCCGTCCCATTGAGTTCCGCTCCCCTGCGCTAAAAATGCTAACTCTCTCTCTCACCCCTTCCACCCTCTCGCAGAGCGGGAACAAAAGGCCCGTCCGGCAGGCAACGCGTTACGTCCTGAGCTCCCAACAGGGGCTCCCAGACGATACTGTAGAGGGAGGGGGTCCCTGGCCAGACTCGATATGCAACGACTGTAAATAGTTTGAGAAAATGTTTCAAAATATAAAAGCTTTTTTTATATATAAATCCAACCCTTTTTAACTTATGATGGTTGTCCCCTGGATGCCTTCTGATCCCGGGTGGGGGGTCTTGGGAAAAAAAAAACACCCCTGCGTTACATAATAGCGCAAACAGATGGATCAACTGGCCTTTCCCAAAAAAGGATCCTCTTTCGGGGAAGAGACGCGCCCTCTCGGGGATATTCGCCGAAGCGGGTCTCCCGTGCGGAAGCACGCCCCCCTCGGCTGGGAGCTCTCGGACGCCCGGCCAGCGCCGCGGCCTTTCTCTCTCTCTCTCTCTCGGGCGGGTCACGTGACCCCGGACGGAGGCAGCGGCGGAGCGGCTGGGAGCGCCGCTCTCCCCGCGCCTCGTGAGGTTTTCACGCCCTTCGGCTGCAGGGCGATCCCGCGACGCAGGCGGGAGGCTAACCGGAGCGCGGTGCCGGAGCGAAGCGCGTGTGACCTCGCGCGCTTCAGGGAGAAACCACACCGACGGGCCTTTTTTCTGACGGCGCAGCCTCGAAAAAAAAACTCCACAGACCACAGGACCTGATTTTCTCAGAATAACACTGTATTACAGAAAGCAAACATGAACATAAGATTATATTATAACATATGAGAGTGTCAACATGTAGTTTTCAGCCCTGCTTTGTTTGCGGTGCGTCTAGACAAAACCTGGGACGTTCAAGGACAAGCAAACACGTCAAGGACCTCTTAGCGATAACGTCTATTTTGGCTTCAAAATGTAGACGTCTCTTTTCATATCACAGAATGTGTACACCAAGGCTGCTGATTATGTCCTGTCAGGACACTGTTCTAGTGCACGGATGGGCCCCGTGGTCTGGTACTGAATCCGGACCATGCAGGTGGCAACTATGGCCTGCAGCACCTCAGCTACGAACACAAAAATAGGGGTACAAAATGTTTTGTTTTTATGCGAATATCATTCACAGTACATACTTTTCTAGAACAGACTTTTCTACATTGTTGAGTGGAAAATGTTAGCATACATTCGTGAGTGGAACACGTTAGCGTACATTCACGAGTATAACACGTTAGCATACGCTGTCGAGTGGAACATGTTAGCTCACATTCGTGAATGGAAAACGTTAGCGTACATTCGTGAATGGAAAACGTTAGCACGCTGGAGCAGACTCTGCCAAAGTTGGCTCTCTCAGCCCACCAAGCTACAACAGATTAGCCCTCCCTGTTTCCGCTCTCTGAGCTGTGAGCTATGGGATGTCAGCCCTCACACTGTTTTTGTTGGGCTGCAGAGCAGAGTGCTGGATGGCTCTGACCAGGGTCTAAGCTTCCCTGTCATGTCCAATAAGCAGTAAACGCACAGGCCTTAAAGCTATCCCCCAGCCCTGACAATACTGGAGCTCTGCATCCTGGACACGTGTATTTATATGCATCGGCTAAAGCGGTGGACCGGGAGGATCACAGGGTCTGTTGGTTTTCATTGTTGCTCAGCTTTTAAGTGATCGGTCAGGCTAAGTGAAGCGTTTGTTTGCAGTCAACTTGCCTGCTTTCTTTGGACTGAGCCGGCTGGTGATTTTCCAGGGAAAACAAAAAAACCAGTTGACCCCGTGTTCCTCCGAGACCAAGGCTGCAGACCACTGGACTGAGCTAAAATAAGATTAAGATTTAATTAAAAAGCTGATGAAGTGGTGTTGCGAGCCTCACCCCCACGCCGCAGCCTGTGCGGTAGAAACAGGGCTACTCGATGGCGCGGAGAAGCAGCGCGTGGCCGCGCGCGGCTTTGGGGGGCCCTGCCCCGCCCTGGCTGGCGCAGCCTGGCTGGGGCGCGCCCCCCCGCTCGACGCAAGCCTCACTTTTCATGTCGTCCAGGTCGGCGCTGGCCAGCATCTGGGCCTCGGCCTCGTCGGTGGGGACCTTCTGGTACACGGCGGTCTCCATGGCGGTCATGCTGCCGATGCAGATCCGCTCCCGCAGGTCGTAGCTGGCGCGCTGGGCCCCGGCCGCCCGGTGCAGCGGCTTTCTCCGGAACCATCCGCGCGCCGTCGTGCTGGGAGGCTCTGGAGCGCCCGAGAACCTGCGGACCACAGCCACAGTCACTGAGACACTGCAGGTCTACCACAGCCAGTCACTGAGACACTGCAGGTCTACCACAGCCAGTCACTGAGACACTGCAGGTCTACCACAGCCAGTCACTGAGACACTGCAGGTCTACCACAGCCAGTCACTGAGACACTGCAGGTCTACCACAGCCAGTCACTGAGACACTGCAGGTCTACCACAGCCAGTCACTGAGACACTGCAGGTCTACCACAGCCAGTCACTGAGACACTGCAGGTCTACCACAGCCAGTCACTGAGACACTGCAGGTCTACCACAGCCAGTCACTGAGACACTGCAGGTCTACCCCAGCCAGTCACTGAGACACTGCAGGTCTACCACAGCCAGTCACTGAGACACTGCAGGTCTACCCCAGCCAGTCACTGAGACACTGCAGGTCTACCACAGCCAGTCACTGAGACACTGCAGGTCTACCACAGCCAGTCACTGAGACACTGCAGGTCTACCACAGCCAGTCACTGAGACACTGCAGGTCTACCACAGCCAGTCACTGAGACACTGCAGGTCTACCACAGCCAGTCACTGAGACACTGCAAGCCTACCACAGCCAGTCACTGAGACACTGCAGGTCTACCACAGCCAGTCACTGAGACACTGCAGGTCTACCACAGCCAGTCACTGAGACACTGCAGGTCTACCACAGCCAGTCACTGAGACACCGCAAGTCTAACACAGTGAGGCCTGTACAGCCAGTAATGCAGTACAATGAAAGTGCCATCTGCTTCTGATCACTGTCTATCCTCCTGAGACTGGAAGAAAAAAAGGTTAAATTATTTAACAAGTAGACTTAGATGACAAAAACATATTGCAGTGAAATTTTTTCTTTCAAAAATATGATTTATTTTATTTTTATTGAATACCCCTTGTAGTGTAGGTTTCACCATAGTAAAATGCATGGTTCTTGAGATCAAGCCCAGAGACGTGTGTGCCCTACAGGGGACAAAACTGAATTTCCAGGTCTTAGGGGCATATGATTAGCAAATATTGTAGCCTTGATTTTATTTGCTGTTGTCCAATGCTACAGCTAAGCTGTGCGCACATTTACACTGAAATGGCATGTGTGGAGCTGGCTCCTGGATCTCACACAGTGGGTGGGCCAGTTGCTTCCCTTTCTCCTCTTTCATGGCTTTCTCTGTTGACAGCATTCACAGCAATGTGCTCCAATGCCCAGCAGGGGGTGCCACAACAACGAAGCAGGAGCACATCCTCCCTGATCCAGCCGTGACAGGACCATTTGCTGTTTGCCCTCAATAACTGTGGCATAGCTTCGCATTAGCCTGTCATTACGTTTTTATTCTGAGCTCTAAGATAAATCCATGTAATAAATCTAAACGTGTTTTCCATAAAGGAACCAGATGACAAGTACCTCAGTACCACCTCCGATCACAGGAAGGCAGCTAAAGCCATAAATTATTCAAAGCAATACCAAATTATTTATATTCTAATTGCCATGTGTGTTTATGAACCATACGCCCTTTGAGAGCACACACACACACACACATACGATTTTGAGTCATCTCCAGAGGAGACAGTCATTAAGTTTAAGGCCGAGCTGTTTATAAGGATTATGGAGTGTTAGTTCAAACAAAGCACTTTAATGTCTTCCATTTGTCGCATATATGTTTTAGTTTGCCTTGAACAGCAGATGAATTTGCTGTGCACCTCCACAAGCAAATGCACATCTCTGTTTTTTCTGGCCTGCTCAATATGGTTACTTCAGAAGAATGAGAAAGCAAGTCAAAAAAAAGTTACAGTGCTAACAGGGTAGGGTGTGGAACATGATACATGATAATGCTGAAAAACATGATGCAAGTAATTAAGTTTCAAACGTGCAAAGGCTGAAAATGATTATTTTGGATTACAGTGTGCTTTACAGTTGAGCAGTGTCCATTAAAATGTTGTTCAAAATGAAGCTGTGGCTTGGATTATTAAGCTAAAGCACACAGAACAACTTATAAAAAGATCTTATTCCAGTCCAAGAGCGAAAGACAAGATCAATGTGAAGACCATAATTTTACAGTCAAGATCATTACGAGTTTATGATCCAAGATACTCTCAAATATGCTGGTTTGATATTAGTGACCGCTGAAATTAAAATGTGGATTGATGATCATGACAAAATATCATGATTGATGTTTGTTACTGAGTTTGGAACAGTGGGAATGAGATTGATGTTGGTTAACGAGTTTGGAACAGTAGGAATGAGATTTATGTTGGTTAACGAGTTTGGAATAGTGGGAATGACATTGATGTTGGTTAACGAGTTTGGAACAGTGGGAATGAAATTGATGTTGGTTAACGTGTTTGGAACAGTGGGAATGACATTGATGTTGGTTAACGTGTTTGGAATAGTGGGAATGACATTGATGTTGGTTAACGAGTTTGGAATAGTGGGAATGAGATTGATGTTGGTCACTGGTTTTGGAACAGTGGGAATTAGACTGCTGAAATTGGCAAAAGGAATTTCTGCTCTGTCTCAAACTAAAATCATGTGTGATGATGCTTTTGCTTATTCGCTATCCGTTTCAGACTAGGTGTATGTTTTACTGATAATGATTAGCTGCTGTTATAACCTTCAGATTATATTGCTTATATCACTTATGAGCTAAAGTAAATTATTATCTCCACACAATCACTGAATAGAGATATGGTCATCTGCATATTTTTACCATGCACTATAACGTTTTCTTAACAGATACCAGACAGTGGGGTCCATCCATGCACTAGAACAGAGCCTTAACAAATACCAGACCATAGAGCCCATCCATACACTAGAACAGTGCCTTAACAGATACCAGACAGTGGGGTCCGTCCATGCAGTAGAACAGTGCCTTAACAGATACTAGACCATAGAGCCCATCCATGCAGTAGAACAGAGCCTTAACATGATGAGCTGTCAGCAGACCCCTATGCAAAGACATTTCAGCTGAGATGACTAACCGTGACCGAGCAATGCCTGCTCTGTGCACACAGATTAGCATGCGGTGATGGATGGCAAAAACAGCATTCCACTGAGTACTGATAACAAGCACCACGTTTTGATCAAATTGCAATCCCCTTTGATGCCAAATTCAGTTCAAAATACTTCTGCAAAATACAAGAGTGTCCTTTGGACAAAACATTCTCCTGGACTGTGTTCTGTTTGCTCTCTCGGGGCCACTGGTTCTGGTTCTGCCAGTCCTACCCAGATTACAGGAAACATCTCAGGAACATTGGGAAACATTCCAGTTGGATTCCCGTTCGGTTGTCAGTTAATGTTATGAGAGTGTTCCCCAAACAGTCCTGGAATGTATTTATTGTTAAAATGGAAAAAATTACTCATTTTTAAAACCATTTAAACATTTGAGGATGTCAATCAGGATTAAAATTCCATTTGCAATGCAGGTGTTTGGGCAGTTCTGCTGATAATACTGAGCTCTAACTCTGTCGCTAATGCTTTTAACTGGAATAACAAACCGCATAGTGCTCTACGGTCATTCCTCCAATCTACCTCGTGGCATGAGAAGGAAATTCAGGGGACGTCCAAGGAACAGCAGACGTGTGTTTTGGGGAAGGTTCCAGGAGCCTAAAAGTGGGCAGGTACCTGCTGACGGGCTCCTCCCACGGCGGCTGCTCCTTCTCCTCCGGCTCCACCTTTGGGGGCGTGGCCTCCTCTGGAGTGGGCGGGCTCTCGTTCTCTATGTGGAAGCTGGTGAAGGGGAGCGGGGGGGCCAGGTCCTCCTGGCTCCCCGGGCTGAACTGCAAACGACAAGCCGCCATGAGCCAGGGCTTCGCGGGCAGGGTCCGAACCTTCACCCCCCGTCACCGTTCACTCCTCTAAACCGCCAACGCACCCCCGTCACCGTACTCTCCCCTGAACCACCAAAACACCCCCCTCACCGTACTCTCCCCTGAACCGCCAAAACACCCCCGTCACTGTTCTCTCCCCTGATCCGCCAAAGCACCCCCGTCACCGTTCACTCCCCTGAGCCACCAACGCACCCCCGTCACCGTACTCTCCCCTGAACCCCCAAAGACGCCACGGCGGCGCTCCTGAGGCCGAATGAGAGCGAGAGGGCGAAGGACGGCTCCCCCCGTGGGTCTCTGGGAGAGGCGATTCTGCCGCTCAGCAGATCTTCATCTGTCCCGTCAGCTCTCTCGTTAGCGGCCGCATTCCTACAGCACGCTCGCGGCGGCTTCCACCAACGCGCAGCTCATGCGGGCGTGAAGGACGTTCTTTAAGGAGCGCGCACCGATAACGTTTCAGGAGACGGCGCTCAGATCGTTCAGGTAAAACAGAAACGACGGCAGTTTCGGGTACATCTGAATCCTTGAAGAATTCCCACAGAGCAGCTGTGAGACAGCCAATGGGTCAGCGCGATACAAATATGTATTTACTGAAGTCCAGCTGAGAACATTCTCGAGTCAAGCACAAAGACCGATTTAAATGACGCCACCTGTTTGTTTTGCTGCTAACCCACTGTATATTAAATCTCATAAAAAACACGTTTTCAACGTACAAAAATGCCAAGTTACTCAAAAGTATTGATATCAAAATGACGCCAAGTTATGGTACTACAAACAATATAGCCTATCTTGCCTCACCGAAATTACATAAGATGTATTTCAAAGCAATGCTACCCAATATTTCCTCAATTCTTTCAAGTCACTTGGCCCTGTGTGTATAAGCATGCACTACATGGACAGGCCAAACATGTGTGGATGGCTCTCTCACAGTCAAGATTGATTGAATAGGCGTCTATATGTCCAATTTATATTGGTATGTATGTATTTCGCTGCCCAGCCTTTCTATTGCGTGAATGATTGTATGTTTCTTGGTATAAATGTCTGTTCGTAAATGTGAATGTAACATGCTGCGAGGGAAATGTCCCCATGGGGATAAATAAGTTCTCTATGTATGTATGTATGTACAATATGTATTTGTACATACATACATACATAGACGGAGTGTAGCACAGTGGGTAAGGAACTGGGCTTGTAACCAAAAGGTCGTAGGTTCGATTCCTGGGTAAGGACACTGCCGTTGTACCCTTGAGCAAGGTACTTAACCTGCATTGCTTCAGTATATATCCAGCTGTATAAATGGATACAATGTAAAATGCTATGTATAAAGTTGTGTAAGTCACTCTGGATAAGAGCGTCTGCTAAATGCTGTAATGCAATACATGCATTATTTATTGTACGTAACAAATTAAATACAACACGTCTGTATGTCGTGACATATTTAGCAACACCGCTAACAAACATTTTAGAATTTTCAACAATTTTCAAATACAGGCACAGGGGTCCGAGGTGTCACCGCGCGGCCCAGTTTACCTTTGGTTTGCTGTCTGCCTGCTCGGTGGGGGTGGCCACCGGGTCCCGCCCCTCCGCCTCTGACTCCGCCTCCTCTTCGTCTACTTCCTGGATGGTGGGCGTGACCTCGGAGGGCGGCATGGAGGTCCTCTTTTTCCGGCGCTTCTTCCTCCTGCGCCGGTCGATGCTCAGCACCCTCTTCCGGAAACGCAGCGGCGGGGGCAGGTGGGTGGAGAGGGGGTGGTGCGTGTGGTGGAAGGTGTGGCGGTGATCTGTCCCGCACAAACACAACCACAATGCAAGCGTTTAGACAGTGCTGTGAATAATAATGAGCGCTAGCTCTGTCGCTAATGCTTTTAACCGGAATAACAAACCGCATAGTACTCTACGGTCATTCCTCCAATCTGTCTTGTGTCATGAGATGGAAATTCAGGGGACATCCAGGGACCATTGCACATGTATGTGTTGGGAAACACTCCAAAAGTGTTGCAGTGGTGCGTGTGGTGGAAGGTGTGGAAGTGACCTGTCCATACAAACACAACCACAACGGTCTGGAGAGAGAACTGGGCTGCTCTTACATTGTCCTCACCCTGATAAATCAACACCTGACTCGACAAAATCGCATGCAGCTGAGTTTACAGTGGGGCTATGCAGCCATGTTTGTGTGTCTCAAACACACAAACCTGGGGCCTGATTTACTAAGACCCCCCCCCCCCCCCCCGCATTCTAAAGCCAGAGAGGCATGTGGAAGCCTGCACACTTAAACCAGTTATAGCTGTAATGGCCCAGTTCTTTTCCTCATCATTTCAACTCCATTCAAATCTGTCCCCGATTAATTCAGTGATTCAGTAACGTCTGTTCACAAACCGATGCGGAGGACGAATCGAGTGAACCTCGGTGCCACCTGCTGGCAGTGGGGGGTAATGAACTGCTCTGGGGAAGAAAAGTTCAGAGTTCGGGCCAGGGCTCCAAAGCAGGATCTGCTGATTTCTGGCTTACTCAGCACACCAATGATGATCCAAACCGGTCGATTACACCTCACCTGTTAAACTGGCTCATTACACAGTGAACTCACCTCACCTGGCTCTGTAACATTGAGCTGCTTACTGAGTTTAGATTTAAAACACAAAGCAGCAGACCCCGTGGCTCTTCAAGCCCAGGGCTGCAGACGTGGGCTCTGGCCTGAACTCTGCAGTGGCTGTGATTGTGGCTGGGTAGTGGCTGTGCAGAGTCAGTAACTGTGACTGTGACTGTGGCTGTGACTGTGGCTGTGGCTGTGGCTGTGGCTGTGGCTGTGGCTGTACAGTGACTGTGACTGTGCTGGGGCTGTGCAGTGACTGTGCAAAGTCAGTAACTGTGACTGTGGCTGTGCAGTGACTGTGACTGTGCAGTGACTGTACAGTGATTGTGACTGTGCTGTGGCTGTGCTGTGACTGTGGCTGTGCAGAGTCAGTGGCATTCAGACAATGGAGACAGTAATGCAGGGAGAGCACTCTCATCCACTACCAGCCACCTGTTGCCCACCCTACACACCCCCGCCCCCTCTATCTATATTTGAGCCGCACCGTAAGCACCCAAATACTCCCTCAAGCTTCCACGAGTGCGACTCAGCTGGGTACAGAATAGTGTTCACTGTATGAACTAAACTGTGTCCTTGGCTAGAAACAGCTGTACAAAATAAGTATTGTATCTTATTGAACCTGTGTATTGTAGTTGTCCATGACCATGAAATGCACTTTTTGTACGTCGCTTTCGATAAAAGCGTCTGCCAAATAAATGCAATGTAATGTAATGTAATGGTACGGGCGTGCGTTCGTATAAGGGGAGCAGATTTATAGCCAGGAGCTTTCCTCCAATGACCGCACTCTCGTTTGGGTTTACCGGTGGTCCAAGGCCAAAGACCGGGCGAAAGCAGTCAGGCAGTTAAGGAGTGCAGTCTGAGTTTGTCATTAAAGCCGTTTTCGAAATGTGCTACGAGGTAGGGCGATCAATCCGTGAGGGCATTTTCAACCGAAAGGTAACGGCGAACACCAGAGGAGGGGAGACTGACAGCCGCAGTGCATGCTGGGATTTGTTCTGATCTGGTTTTAAGGTTTAGAGAGAGCTCAGCACACACTGCAGCTCTTTCCAGGGCTACCCCTGTCCAATAGGACCTGCCCATCTCCCAACTGTTTCAGGGCACGCGGGGGACCTGCCCATCTCCTTCAGGGTACGGCGAAGCGAATCCTGGCCTGACTCACATGCACATTTCTGAAGTGCGGCAGCGTCTCTGGGAAGACGATAGTGGGAAGGCAGGGTGGTCGGGGGAGTCGCAAAGTGCGTTACCAGGAAGGCAGGGGGGGTCGTGAGGGTGCGTTAGCGGGATGGCGGGGGGGGGGGGGGGGGGGGGGGGGGTACGTACACTCAAAGTCCTTCTCGTTGTAGCAGCGGCCCATTTTCTCGCCGCTGCTGGCGGCCGATTCGGAGATGATGTCCCCGAACCTCTCCACAGAGAGCGCCCTCTCCCAGTCCTCCTCGTCCTCTCCATCGGCAGCGCCTTTCTCTTCTTCTGCCAGAACCTGCGCAACGAGAAGAGCGGTCAGGGTCAGGGCACAGCGCCCCCTAGCTGCAGGGGTACAGGGTGTCAGGATCATTTCATACAGAGTGTAAGGATCATTTAATCAGCACCCCGTAGCTGCAGGGATAAAGGGTGTCAGGATCATTTCATCAGCACCCCCTAGCTGCAGGGGTACAGGGTGTCAGGATCATTTCATCAGCACCCCCTAGCTGCAGGGGTACAGGGTGTCAGGATCATTTCATCAGTGCCCCCTAGCTGCAGGGGTACAGGGTGTAAGGATCACTTCGTCAGCGCCCCCTAGCTGCAGGGATGAAGGGTGCAGGGATACAGGGTCTAAGGATCATTCCATCACGGCGCACAGTAACAGCAGGGTTCCCTCCACAGAGTGTCACAGGGGCGGAGCCGCACTGCTCCCTCACTCACGCCGCTGTGTAACTAGAACAGCAGCCCCTGTGCTACCCACGCACGATCACGGGAGGGACGCGGATTAGGCGAAACCGCGGAAGCAGCATCGGCCGTCTGATCAGAAAAGCATCACCGCTCACTTTATGGTAAATGGACTGCATTTATATAGCGCTTTTATCCAAAGCCGGGGGGGGGTGGGGCCAGGGGGCGGGGGTCTGGGACATAAAGGGCCTCTCTGCTTTTCAGTTCATAACTGACAACCCGGCTAACAAAAAACATTCCCATTTGGTCGTGAGATACCATTAGCTATAACGACAACGTTCCTCACGCAACATGTCACTTTTCTGTAAAAGTCACAAAATAACATTCTGGGCGTTGTAAAATGCACATTTACTCAATCTCCACCGATGGTTAGCATTTAGCATGAAAAACATAACTGAAGGCACTCGGCATTGACATTATCAAGAACGTACAGAATTTTGAATTACTGAAATGCCATTCCTTGAACATTGTGAACCTTCCTGATTGAGGAACAACAAATGGACCAATTACCATTCACAGATACAACTGTAAATAACAATAACATGTTCATTTTCTCTTAAAAAGAATCGTAAATGACATCCAGGAAAGCAGAGGACTACAGGACTGTTTTGGGGAGAAGAATGTGTAGCTGGGAGGTGACTGTGTGATGCTATGGAGGCGATAACCCCCCCCCCCAGCACCGTATCCCGCGTCATGCCCCCAGGGACCAGGGTGTGTCTGGGGGGGGGGGGGTGTTCTCTACGCAGGCAGGGTAGGTGGGGGTGGGGGTGGAGGTGGTGGGGGCGGGGGGTGATAACCCCCCTGATCACTCCACAGCTCCCAAATCGGTGGGGGTTCTCATCTGAGCTTTGAAGCGGGGTGGGGGGGGGGGGCCTCGGGCGTGGGCTGCGAGAATGGCGCACGGCAGACGGCAGTGACGAGGAAGCGCAAGGCGGGGGTGGGGGGGGGGTGGGGGGTAAAGGTCACCCCCCCCACGGGACAGTCCAGTCGCACAGGCCCTGGGACTCTTCCAGGATCCATTTCCCTGGCGAAGGCGCTCTGAATCTGCAGCCCGGCCTTTTTCTGAAAGAACCACATGACCGGGGAGCTTTTATGAATGCACTTACTGAATCCCCTTTTACACATATGCCCCTGCTTTTACCCCGAAGGGCCAAACGCGAGATTGCAGTCTGGTTCCGTTTAACCCCTTCCCATCAAAGACAAACCAGTGTAAAATAAAACTCTGTATCTCAAAACGATAAAGGATACAAATATGGCGATGAATCAAAATATTGACGTGATCCATTTATTACATATTACTATATGAATGCAATATACAATTTCATAACTTCCGTAGTGCTCGTGCAGGGGGCGTTTGGTAAAGCCTGTCCTGTCCTTATAAAGGCTGTGCGATAAAGGCTACGGCTTTGGCCTACCTCGGTAGAAGAAGTGGTTCGATGAATCCCGACAGAGATTCAGCTCTGTGGATGTTCGCGAGTAACCGCTGGGTTATATTTGGAAAGAGACGTTGCTGTTGAATTTTTCAAACGTAAATTTTATGGCATTTTGAGGCCACAAGAAGATGGACGCGCAAGGTCTGTTTTATCAGGGTGAGCTGCGGCAAATATTTAGAAAACTCACATTTCAGTCCCGGATAGCTGGTTAGAACAAACCCAACACAAGCAGAAGCCCTCTGGAATAGGAGCGGCACTACCCTGCTTTCAAGTGTTAAGAGCCTCGCCAAGCCACTCTAAATCACTTTATTTACAGATTCATATGGAGCAAAAATAAAATGATTAGTATCATAATCCAGGATAACACAGATATTATTTTAAAAAATGCTTATGAAAGGCAACTTCATCCTAATTCAATGTTCTTATATTCTATTGATCTCTTCACAATTTGATGCCATATTGTCTAAGTGGATTGTCTAGATAACTTACTTTCCTGTTTTGTGTCCAAAACATGCCTCCTTGACTCTTGATATATATCAGTATCATATTAAAATTACATTGAGCTTATTATATAGCTTCCCCAGGAACATAAAGCACTTGGTTGCAGTTTTTCCAGGAGGGGAGATGGATATCTAGTATCTTGCAAATGTCATTTTCTTGGAGATCAATTGATCCGTCCAACAGTAACACGTTAGGCCCGTCAACAGATCCATTAAGAAGTGATTTTAGGATGCCGTTCCCCTTTAAATCCAAAGACCTCACCGTGTGAGGAACTCGGCAGCTGTGGCTATGCAGCAGCGGGTAATTAGCAGACGCTTAAACGTGAGGACACATGAAAGTGGGGGCGGGGCACACGAGCTACTTGATTACGGGGAGGAGACGCTTCTCGTCCAACGCGCTCCGGCTCCTCTCAAGCGGATGCAGACGCCACTTCGTTAGCTCGAGCGCTCGCTCCGTCATTCGGCTGACCTCCGGGCTAAACATACTCACCTTCAGAAGCCACCGAACCACAGTCACCTGCGCGGCCATGATTAGCTGCAGACTAGTATGGACAGGACAGAATCCATCCATCCATTATCTATACCTGCTTATCCCAGTCATGGTCACAGGGGGGTGTTGGAGCCTAGCCCAGCTTGCATTGGGCGAGAGGCAGGAATACACCCTGGCTGCCAATCTATCGCAGGGCACGCAAACTATTCTCTCACCATTCACTCACACACTCATACCTGTTTGTTTGACATTGCAAAACACAAAGCACACACACTGTATACCATGAGACTGTGGTGAGAAACAAGCTTTCTAGCATCCAGCTTACAGTATAAAAGTGCCTATTTACTCTGTAATGTGATGTTTCACTAGATAACATTAATGAGCTGCCCAGGACTCATCACTGTACACTGAGTGTGGACAGATAGCAAAGCTCATCTATTTCATGTTCTGCTTAGAGGAGTGAGTATCCTTGTGTGTCTGTGTGTGTGTGTGTGTGTCAGTGTGCGTGTGTGTGTCTGTGTGCATTTGTGTTCGTGTGTATGGGAGCACTGGTGTGTATGTGTGCATGTGTGTGTGTGCATGAATATGTGCATGTTTTGTGTGTGTGCGTGCGTGTGTGTGAGTGTGTGTATGTGTGTGTGTGTGCGTGTGCGGTTGTGTGTGCGCATGCATTTGTGTGTGGGCATGTGTATATGTGCATTTTGTGTGTGTGTGTGTACGTGTGTGTGCATGTGTGTGAGTGCGTGTAAGTGTGTGTGTGTGCGCGCGTGTGTGTGTATGTGTGCATTTTGATGTGTGTGTATGCACGTGTGTGAGTGTGTGTGTATGTGTGAGTGTGTGTGCATGTGTGTGTGTGTGCACGTGTGTATATGTGCATTTTGTGTGTGTGTGTGCGTGTGAATGACTGTGTGTGTGTGCGCAAGTGTGTGTGTGCGCGCCCGTGTGTGTGTGTGCGTCTGTGCGTGTGCGCGCGTGTGTGTGTGTGAGTGTGGGTGTGTGTGTATGCGTGTGTGTGTGTGGGTGTGTGTGAGTGTGTGCGGGTGTGTGTGTGTGTGTGAGTGTGTGTGTGTGTGTGTGTGTGAGTGTGTGCGTGTGTGTGAGTGTGTGCGGGTGTGTGTGTGTGTGTGTGTGCGGGTGTGTGTGAGTGTGTGTGAGTGTGTGCGGGTGTGTGTGAGTGTGTGTGTGTGTGAGTGTGTGTGAGTGTGTGCGGGTGTGTGTGTGTGAGTGTGTGCAGGTGTGTGCGGGCGTGTGTGTGTGTGTGTGGGTGTGTGCGGGTGTGTGTGTGTGTGTGTGTGTGTGAGTGTGTGAGTGTGTGTGAGTGTGTGCGGGTGTGTGTGAGTGTGTGTGTGTGTGTATGCGTGAGTGTGTGAGTGTGTGTGTGTGTGTGTGGGTGTGTGCGGGCGTGTGTGTGTGTGTGTGAGTGTGTGCGTGTGTGTGTGTGTGTGTGGGTGTGTGTGTGTGTGAGTGTGTGCGTGTGTGTGTGTATGCGTGAGTGTGTGCGTGCGTCTTTGAATGCGTGCAGGAACACAGTAATAAGCAGAGGCCGCAGCGCTCTTTGAAAATGCCCTTTATGGCCGTATTTGCCTTGCAGTCACTCATAAATGGAGGTGGGATGAATCAGCGCCTGAGTGTCACGCGGTGGGAGAATGCTTCTCCTTTCACAGGTGCTTATCGCCCCCCCCAGAGCCGCTGAAAGAGGAGTGACGGCCGGGTGGACCGGGCTGATTCTATTCATCCTGCAGGTGAGGCGGACAGGTGATGCTGGCGGGGGAGTCAGCGCAGGCTAACAGGCTAACAGGCGCCTGTGTGCTGTTTGCTCGTTCTCTCTGAACGCCGCAGATTAAACTCCACACGCCACAGCGGCCGGTCGGCAGTACCCTGTGCCCCCGCGGCGTTGGGTCCCGCTCGCCCCAACCCAGAAGCCCCTGCTCCGACAGCCTGAACCCAGCAGCCCTGCTCCACCAGCCCTATCCCATCAGCCCTTACCCAGCACCCCTGCCCTGCCAGGCCCAACCCAGCAACCTTTCTCCACCAGTCCCAACTCAGCAGCCCTATCCCGCCAGACCCATCACAACACCCCTGCCCCACCCAGTGGTAGTGCATGAATAAACTTTATGGTCTGGTATCTGTTAAGGCTCTGTTCTAGTGCATGGATGGGCCCCACGGTCTGGTATCTGTTAAGGCTCTGTTCTAGTGTATGGATGGGCCCCATGGCCTGCTATCTGTTAAGGCTGTGTTCTAGTGCATGGATGGACTCTATGGTCTGGTATGGAATCTGTTTTAGTGCATGGATGGGCTGTATGGTCTGGTATGAAATCTGGTCTAGTACATGGATGGCCTCCATGGTCTGCTGTGGAATTTGTTCTAGTGCATGGATGGGTTCTATGGTCTGGTATGAAATCAGTTCTGGAGCCAGTGCTAACTGTGACCATTCTGCTGTAGCCTCGTCCAGGGAGGGGCCAGACCCACTCTGATTAATGCCACTGATGTTGGGCTGCAGCCGGCTGCTAGGGTGACGTTGCCATGGCAATGCAATCCCAACTGGTGGGGGGGGTATCGGGGGGGGGGTGTCGCAGACCCCCGTTTAAGCTGAAGCGGTTCACACTGGGGACTGAGTCCCATAACGATCACCATGGCAACGGCAGCCTGGTTTTAGGTGGCACCCCCACCTGCGCAAGCTGCATGGGCGACGGGCGACTCCCCTGTACTCCCCAGGAACCTCCTAACTGAGCACAAACATCCCACAATGCATCATTTACTGCTAAAACTACATATCCCAGCTACACTACGGCTCATTGCAACAAACACATAATTTCCTGCTAAAACCAAACATCCTGGCATCCATCAGGGTTTCATTAAACATAATATCCCTGAGCATTTCTAAGCATTTACCAGGTGTGTTTGGCATTTTATCCTATAGGCGGCTTATTGATGGTATGAAGGCATTTGGTTTTCCGATACAAACTACGCAAGTAAACTGAAACACAGGGCTACTGTAACTGCAAAATAATAAGGATCAATAAAAATGCAGTAATACATTTCATTATTTTTATGAGCAATGAAAAACATGAACACTGAACTGAATGGTGTGAATATTGAATAACATTCAAAAATATCCACGGACGCGTGCCCGGATCCATTCATACTACAATGAGGGCAAAGAGATTCGAATCTCTTTGTTGAGGGTCCGCGTCGGTCTGGTGTTCCACGCATGCGCATTTTCCGATCTACGCTCAGAAAATTTTTGTTACGCTGACCTATAAAACGCTATTCCAAAAGCAAAAGTAGACATGCTATACATCGTTAGATAGCTTATACTCTCACCTACTGAATAAATCAATCAAGCCAGACTTTACTAAAAAGGGCAACAACACCGTAAACAACAGGTGTGGTATTACGCACAGCTATTTTTGTACCCAGGCATCACAAATGCGCGTGTATTTCACAAACAGATTGTCTGCTGTATTGGCATATCTTAGGGCTATTTATCTTAGGGTTTATACGGAATACGATTTTTGAGCGGTGAAAGAATATTTTTATGAATGCCCAGCTAGACAATATAAATGTGGGTAATGGCGGATCTCCTCGCACAGCTCTCTTCAAAATAAGCATCCATTAAATTTCATCTGGAGCATGCGCAGTCGGCGCCCTCCGGAGCGGATGACGACACGTGGACGCGGAAAGTATGAAGCACAGTGTGCGCGCAAAAGTTTTTGGGGCCCCCAAATTTTTTTGGGGAACCATTTATTATTATTACACATACAAACATTACCCTAGATTACAAAAAATAATAGTGACAGTGCTGTACTAATCTGGCTAGTATAGGGATATAATGTTGAATGAATGTAATATGTGACTATATTGCAGAGCAGAATGAAGACAGCTAGATGTAGTTAAATAATTAATGTAACTGGTCATGTTACAGTAGAGAAACAGACTAACAGAGTAAATATCTACGTGGTTCAATATAACTGGCTATGCAAACACCAGAATATTACACCAGTTACCAGAATATGTATAAGATATACTGTAACTAAATTAATAAACAAAATACTAGCCATAAATAGCTAGCTAACTACCTAGTTTCTTATCCTATGCAGCTGTGAGTGATGATATGTAATGGCTTTTTTTTTTTTTAAATAATCTTTCTTACTAGCACGTAAACTGGCAAGGCACTGGGCAGGCAAGCTAAAAAGAATATATAGCTAACAACGTTAGCTGGCTTAGCCAGCCGGTTACGTTAGCTTGCTATAGCTAACGTTGTTAGCTAACGTTAGGTGTACTAACGTCACTGAGCTGGCATCACAAATAATTATTTTGCTGACGTTACACTTCTAAATCTGATTTTAGCTCGGTAATAAACTAATTTTAGTTAATCACAATTAGCTGCATGTAGCCAGTATTATCAACCCTGTGCTGCCCGGCACAAACCTGAAGCTAGCTGCTCTGCACTCACCGACTGGGCTGCTGACTGGCTCTCAACATACGCTGTAACGTTAGTTACATTCTCAATCTCATCATTATTCTCCTGAATCTCCTCCTCAACAACCTGCCTCGATATTTTCTTCTGACACTAACGTTACTGAACGAGAAATATTCGGACTCGTCTACAGAACTCTGCGCAGTGCGTATGCGTACGTTTGTCAGACAAGCGGAACTGTCAGTCTGTCATTCAGAACTCTGTGACTGAACTTTGCTGTAGCCTACCAGTGCTAGCCATATAATTGTCTGATTGCAACCTACTGCGCCTACTAGTCGGTTAGGTTACTTACTGCTATTCGAATCTCTTTGGCAACGCCACTGCCTAAAACCCAGAATTTTAATATTGGCTAGGTGACAAGTGACGGCGAAATTATCATAAAGCTAACTGGCATTCAAACCCGGTTTCACAGTGTCTTGGAAAAACGCAATGTCTACACTGCGAGACCGCAACCTTTTAAAACGCAAGACAGAGCTAGATAGATTAATTTGACTGAGTTATGGTTTCATGCAGTTTTCTTAAATAATGTAATGACAAAATCGTTGTTTTCATAGAATTAACGACCAGAGGTTTTTGATTAACAACGGTGGTGCAAAAAGAACTACCAACCAGAGTTTTTGCACATATATAATATATATATATTATTATTATTTTTTTTTTTTAATCCAAGCTTCTAGGTTTTGAATTTGCCATTCCAGGTAGGGCTGCTCAATAATAAACCATATAGAGGATTATCTGGTATTTTTAACGTATTGTCTTAATTTTCATCTCTTTTCTTTAATCATACCCAATGCGTAGTAAACACCCAAACTTCAGAGACCATGTGAAATACTTCTGGAAAAAAACAATACCACTTTTATATATTAAGTGTTTAAATGATATCCACTCAGTGGCCTTGCAGTGTTCATGTGATAGACAAAAACACTTTACTGATTACAAAAAAATAAAGATGATTGTTATGCTTAAAAACATTTCATAATCATTGACATGATTTATCACCCAGGCCTACTTTCAGGCATTAAGTTGTCCTTTCTTTTTTTTAACCATATTTTCAAAAAATTTCCATTATTCCCTGGCCCCTCTTCAATGCATCTGCCAATTTTTTTTCAGTCAAAACAATTCACAAATATTTTAATAAATTATTTTCCCGAGACTCCTGCTATCACTTCACTCACAGGAGCCATTTTTCCCTCTTCATTTAAATATGTAATAATCCATAGCTGTGATTGGCTCTGAATTTTTGCCGACTCCACCCACAAACAGGTTTGAGAAAAGCGGTATGGCGGAACCACGGGGCGTTGTCATGGCGTAAATGTACGGGGCGGAGTCAGACCCAAATTATGAGGACAACCCAGGTCAAGTAGAGGGTCTACCCAGATTTCCTCAAGAATCCTCTTTCATATTTAGGTCAAAGTCCAACTAATGTTTGCTATAATTGCCAAGATATCAAATTTCAACACAAACACAGTGACACAAACAGTACAACAATAGTGACATAAAGCCAAAACCGCTAAATTGCACAAGGTCTACTGCCTGAGAAGAAATAAGAAAAATGGATGAGTTTAGATTACATTGTGCGTGATATCTCCTCTCCTTTTCCCTATACTTAATTTCCTTTACACAGGCACCGACTGAAAAATATTTCCCACAATAATGCATTCCTATGATATTGCATATGAAATTGAAGCCCAGTGGACAAAAAAAATGCATTGCTACTTTTACATCTCAGAAAACATTGGCTATCAATGACAAGTCATTCAGGGTAAATTTATTGGTAAAACACAAATACTTACTGGCTGGGTGTTTGCAGTAGGGGTTTGAATAGATGGAACCGGGCCTGGTTTTAGTACTAACTTGGAGGCAAACCCAGCATTGCGCTCCATCTCATTGAGAATATTGCTTTCAGAGAAATGCCCTGAGTAAACAAACACTTTTCTGCCAAGCTGAGCAGGGGATCTTGCATTAGAAACACACGGCACCCATAGTGTTTTTTTTTACGGCTGGATTCGTAGGGAGCCGGTGTAAAGATTTGTTTTTAAACGTACAGTCTAAAACCGAACAGCTAGCACCAAACAGCTAGCACCATTATAGCCACTGCTCTGTAGTTCAAACAGTGGGCGGTGCCTTGCAGAGGAGTGGCGATATTAAATCAGCAGGTAAAAGATGATTGGTTAACTCGAGCAAAGTCAGTTTTCTATGTGGAAAAGCTCTGTTCAGATTTGCCTATTTCCATAGGGACATTACTAATACATCAACATTTTGAAATGGGGTTTAATTTAAAACAATCTGCCTCAGGTTTACATCACAAATTCTTTATCATATTGAAGCAACTTGCAATTTTTAATATTCATTAAATAAATTAAATAAAATGCCATTAACAACGGTATTACAAAACTGCTACTGTTGCGTGAATTCATGCCAGTGTACCTACACACAAGGTATACCACCCAGCCCTAGGACACACACACACGCGTACACACACATACACACATTTAAAATAACCTTAGAGAATGCAAGGCATCAGTCAGGTGATCAACTACAAACGGGAACCACAAAACAATCAAATTGGCTGTGATTGGCCCCTGAAATCCTGATGTCACAAATGCAGTTTTCAAAAGTGCATGGCTTAAAGCAGGAAACTGTGCTTAAATCTTCCTAATCTAATCCCAGAATGATATTAGAGATCACTCAACAGTTCTGCTCAAACACCGCAGTTCTGCTCAAACTCTGCAGTTCTGCTCAAACACTGCAGTTCTGCTCAAACACCGCAGTTCTGCTCAAACTCTGCAGTTCTGTTCAAACTCTGCAGTTCTGCTCAAACTCTGCAGTTCTGCTCAAACACTGACCAGTGATGCAGACAGACCCAGCTGCCTCACAGACCACAGCTGATTGGCTGGGCTGTAAGACCAGGAGGTCAGAGGGACGGCCTGCATGCGGCTGTTAGACAGGTCATCAGCTTGTTGATGGAAGCTGATTGGAGGACAAACGCTGAACAGCTGACATAGTGAGGAGCCCAGGGCCTGGTACCCCAGTTTAGGGCCACTGGATCCCACCACAGCATGCTCAAACAGGAAGTCCGTAAACAGACCCCACACAGGAAATGACATCACAGAGAGACAGCCTCTTGATAGTCAATAGTGTTGTATAATGTTAAACCAAAGAGCAATTTTATCGCACATGAATTTTATTTTATTGCATCCTTCTGCTTCTGTATCGCAGTAGAAAATACCTCATTCCACCTGCAGTTCAAAAACTCAGCTGCTAGGCCTCTCACCAGAATAAATATCAAATCTCATACAACACCTCTCCCAGCTTCACTGCACAGGGTTCCAGTAGCTTTAAGAATTCATGAAAAAACGTTTTTACTTACCACTTTTAAGGTAAGGCTAGATATTGCCCCAGAATACATTTCTGATCTCATAAAAGCTTACACCCCACCGCATTAGACCCCCAACATAAACCCTCCTCACTGTCCCAACCACGCATTTCAAAGCAAGTCTGGAAAAGTACTCCGCAGCAAGGGTTCCAATTTTCTGGAATAACTGGCCAGATTTATCAGGGACTTAAGTCTCATTTTAAACTTCCACTTTTCTACATCAAACTTACGTAACTATCTTATCTGCATTACTATTTTCCTCTTTGGTGTTTTATTTGGTTAACTTATAGTTTTGTAGTATAAACCCCTTTCTGTGCAAAAAAGAAATTCACTCAACAAAGAGTTATTAAGCATTACTGTTTCAATTATCTATCATTGTCTTTAATGTGACTCCCATAATAAAAAACAGAAATAAAAACAAGGACTGACATTTCGTAAATGGCTGCTAACCCATAATGTGCCCGTTACCACGGGTAACCACAGAACGCCAGGGCTCACCTGTACTGTCAGTGCTCAGGGCAGCCAATCAAGACAACCGAACAGAAAACAAAGGCAGCGATCCATCACAGCAACAATGTGCTCAACACGCGGCCTGTCTG
Organism: Anguilla anguilla; assembly: GCF_013347855.1. Classification (NCBI taxonomy): domain Eukaryota; kingdom Metazoa; phylum Chordata; class Actinopteri; order Anguilliformes; family Anguillidae; genus Anguilla; species Anguilla anguilla. The sequence goes on along the minus strand of NC_049215.1, from coordinate 2,586,685 downwards.
TTCATATCTGCAGTACAGAGGCTGCATTTTCTCTCAGCCATCGATCCGCACTGCTTCATTAATCATGCTAATGCTTGGTACTGCACAGCACCCATTACCAGCATCTCCTTTCCCTGAACATCAGCCCAATCCGTCTTTAAGGGCCCTGAACATCTGCCTGATCTGTCTTTAAGTTCCCTCAACATCAGCCCAATCCATCTGTACTTAAAGTTGAAGTAGTATAGATGGTTTGATGTTACTGTGTTTATCTGATAAATCATGGACTGGAGTCATACTAAACATACAGCACATGCTATCACATTAACGTACGCATTTTATTAACCTAAGCATTATAGGGGCTTAAAACTGAATCAACCATATAGAAATACATAAAAATGTTTCAAAGAGAAGCAACAGGGGGACAGCAAGCATTGGACTAGGAGAGATACAAACAGAAACCAGCAAACAGCAAATCCTAACCAGACTCAAAAAGGCCTGTGTGTCCATGTAGGGCATGTTTAAATTAAGTGCCATAATCTTTTATTTATGGGCACGCAAGTACATTCCCATCCTACTAAGACCCAGCCATTGCTTTTTGTCTCCTGTAGGGGACATGTGTCTCTGGTTGTAATCACTAGAACCATATATTACATTATGCTGAAACCTGTTGGTCTGAGTAGAGGACATAAATATATAGTAATACTATTTTTGAAAATATTTTCAGTGCAACATGTTTTTGTCATCCAAGACACTTGTGTTATTTAAACTTCTTCTGCCGAGCGTCAGGAGAATATGTCTGATAAGAATGGCAAGCTCTCTTCCTCTGCTGTCCATTTGAATTACTCTCTGTGAAGCGGTAAGGTTTGCCAGACCCACAGGCAGTCCTTGCATCGCCTGGCAGATGGAAAGCAGGAAAAGGCGGGAAACGCAGAGAGACTCTCACTCCTGTCCTTCCAGAGCTCCACTGTTTCGCTGAGAGACAGGCACAAAACCACCGAGGAGCTCGCGAAGAAGCCCACTATCAGCAATACGGCCCCAGATGACAGGGTGTCGTTCAGGGCACACAACTGTCAAAGGCCTTTTATTATTCCTGTAAAACGGAAATAGAAATAATCCTGAACAGAAATCATGTTACTTCAAATGATATTTTAGCTACAGAACACTTGGCCTAGTTTACTTCACAGTCTCACAATGGGGTTAGTACTGTGCTATTTGTTATTTCTTCTCTTTGGCTCAGTTAAGTCGCTGATAATATATCCCCATTCAGTCGCTGAAAGTCACATTGTGTTGATTTGAATGAGGTTTGAATATTGTTTAGTCAAATATTCACCCGGAGGCAACAAAAATGTTCTCTTCCAGCCTCCCTCCCTCCCATCAGTGTGCTCTCTGTGTAAATTTAGTGGGGGAGGGATGAGCAAATCACAGCGAGCCAGGCTGTTTTTGACTGCAGCCAATCATGCGCTGTCCTCCCATGGGCCAGCCTTGCCCGTCTCCGGGGCTAGAAGTAGACAGCCTTGGAAACACCGGTGGGACTTTGTGTTAATGTTTACACTCAGCTGAACCTGATACACAGAACAGCCCACGGTGACCGCAGGGGACATGATACGTGGAACGGCCCACAGCAAACAAAGCACATCGGATACACGGAACAGAACACATTTACAGCGAACAAAGTGGATCTGATGTGGGGAGCATTACACAGCAAACAAAGGGGATCCCCGCTACAGCAGCACTATCCTGCTGTATCTGGGAGTCGAACCTGCAGCCCTGCAGGGACAAGCCCAGTTTCCTAAGCATTACTCCACATTGCTGCCTATATCACTATCTCCTCCTCAGAGACCTGGCTCTGAATAGTCTGTAAGGGCCACTCAGCTCATAGTCTGGAGCTGGGCTTTACCAGGGACTGACGCCCACTGACACACCCCACAAGCAGGCCTTTCAATCCCCTTGAAACAGCAACGTCTTTAGGGGGATGTGTCACGGACACGCCTACCGCTGACATCAGCAGCAGCGCAGGGGCCGAACCTTGTCTACTCGACTGAGCGATTGACAGATCACTCCTTCACCATCCACACGATCCCATGTTCTATCTATCCCAAGCCATTCTGGGCACCCCACCGTTCTCCAGTCAGCCTGAAGCAGAGGGCTCCCAGCTGGGGAGGGGGGTGGGTTCAGACAGAGGCCCCCTCCTGTGCATCACCTGCTCTGACTTTTCCCTCAGCCTGCCACACCTCATCTGCATGCATGACCTGTGCCACCGCCACAGTCATCCACTTCACATTGTTACCGCGACTCGCGCTCCTGTCGTAACGTATCAGTGCAATTAGAGCCCGTTAGTTAGCCGGGACCTCGTGTAGGAGGAAACAGGAAACGGGACCGGCCGGCCTTTAGAAAGAGCAGGACGGGCCGTAAGAGCTGATGGCGGGCTGGCGGGATGGTGGGATGGCAGGTTGGCGGGAAGGCGGGGGGGGCAGGTCCGTTACTCTCGGGCTCCCGCGCGCACGCTGAGCCGAGAGACGTCGCCGCGCGGTGCCAACGCAGCCGGAGGAGCCGGCCCATCTGCGCCCGTCTCCGCGCGCGCCGGCTAGCGCACCGCCGGCGCGCCGCCAGCGTCACTGGGACCCGCGCCGCACGGGCGGCTGCCAGACATCAGCCGGCGGTTGCTAAGGTCGCCTTAGCAACCCCCTCTAATTAGGGATGATTGATTCACTGCGAATTATCAAGACGACACCAACGCCACTTCCCCTTTGACCCTGTCTGTTTAAAATACCGCTAACCCCGCCAGCTCCAGTTAATTCGTTTGTGTGGCAGAAGTCACCGTGTGTTATTCCCAGGGGGGGGGGGGCGGGGGGACGCAGGATGCCGGTATCTCAGGAGAGGCGGGTAGGTGCTCTCTCTCTCCCCAAGGGAAGTCACCCAGGTGAGGTGGAGCGAGACAAGAGGGCGGGGCGGGCGTGTCTCCTACCTGATGCAGGTTGATCAGCACGTCTGTCTCGGGGGCATGACCTCCTGTCGCCATGGGGACACAGGAGGGCAGCAGCGGGAGGGGAGAGGGAGGGGGAGAGGGAGGGGGGAGGGGCACGCGTCCCGGATCAGCCCTTCTCTTTGACAGCTGGAGTTCCAGTCAGCCTGTGGGGTGGCATAACCTGTGCGGACAAAGAACAGACCCACAGATAATGGCCTCAGTGCTAAATCTGTACCCATTACACGACACTACACATTATATTACACAAGCTAACATTACATTACATTACACTAAACTACATTACATTACACTATCCAACATTACACTAAACTACATTACATTACACTATCCAACATTACATTACACTAAACTACATTACATTGCACTATCCAACATTACACTAAACTACATTACATTGCACTATCCAACATTACATTACACTAAACTACATTACATTAGATTACACTAAAATACATTACATTACACTATCCAACATTACATTACACTAAACTACATTACATTACACTATCCAACATTACATTAGATTACACTAAAATACACTGCATTACACTATCCAACATTACACTAAACTACATTACATTACACTATCCAACATTACATTAGATTACACTAAACTACATTACATTACACTATCCAACATTACATTCCACTAAACTACATTACATTACACTATGCAACGTTACATTACATTACACTAAACTACATTACATTACACTATCCAACATTACATTAGATTACACTAAAATACATTACATTACACTATCCAACATTACATTACACTAAACTACATTACATTACACCATCCAACATTACATTAGATTACACTAAAATACATTGCATTACACTATCCAACATTACACTAAACTACATTACATTACACTATCCAACATTACATTAGATTACACTAAACTACATTACATTACACTATCCAACATTACATTCCACTAAACTACATTACATTACACTATGCAACGTTACATTACATTACACTAAACTACATTACATTACACTATGCAACGTTACATTAGATTACACTAAACTACATTCATTACACTATCCAACATTACACTAAACTACATTACATTATATTACACTAAACTACATTACATTACACTATCCAACATTACATTACACTAAACTACATTACATTACACTATCCAACCTTACATTACACTAAACTACATTACATTACACTATCCAACATTACATTAGATTACACTAAATTACACTACATTACACTATCCAACATTACATTACACTAAACTACATTACATTACACTATCCAACATTACATTAGATTACACTAAACTACACTACATTACACTATCCAACATTACATTACACTAAACTACATTACATTACACTATCCAACATTACATTAGATTACACTAAACTACACTACATTACACTATCCAACATTACATTACACTAAACTACATTACATTACACTATCCAACATTACATTAGATTACACTAAACTACACTACATTACACTATCCAACATTACATTACACTAAACTACATTACATTACACTATCCAACATTACATTAGATTACACTAAACTACACTACATTACACTATCCAACATTACACTAAACTACATTACATTACACTATCCAACATTACATTAGATTACACTAAACTACATTACATTACACTATCCAACATTACATTCCACTAAACTACATTACATTACACTATGCAACGTTACATTACATTACACTAAACTACATTACATTACACTATCCAACATTACATTAGATTACACTAAAATACATTACATTACACTATCCAACATTACATTACACTAAACTACATTACATTACACTATCCAACATTACATTAGATTACACTAAAATACATTGCATTACACTATCCAACATTACACTAAACTACATTACATTACACTATCCAACATTACATTAGATTACACTAAACTACATTACATTACACTATCCAACATTACATTCCACTAAACTACATTACATTAGACTATGCAACGTTACATTAGATTAAACTAAACTACATTCATTACACTATCCAACATTACACTAAACTACATTACATTATATTACACTAAACTACATTACATTACACTATCCAACATTACATTACACTAAACTACATTACATTACACTATCCAACCTTACATTACACTAAACTACATTACATTACACTATCCAACATTACATTAGATTACACTAAACTACACTACATTACACTATCCAACATTACATTACACTAAACTACATTACATTACATTATCCAACATTACATTAGATTACACTAAACTACATTACATTACACTATCCAACATTACACTAAACTGCATTACGTTACACTATCCAACCTTACATTACACTAAACTACATTACACTACACTATCCAACATTACATTACATTACACTAAACTACATTACATTACACTATCCAACATTACACTAAACTGCATTACATTACACTATCCAACATTACACTAAACTACATTACATTGCACTATCCAACATTACATTACATTACACTAAACTACATTACATTACACTATCCAACATTACACTAAACTGCATTACATTACACTATCCAACCTTACATTACACTAAACCACATGAAGTTACACTATAAACTGCATTACACTACACGGGGTTGTGTGTGGGACAGGGGGGTTGTGTGTGGGACAGGGGGGTTGTGTGCGGGACGGGGGGGTTGTGTGCGGGACGGGGGGGTTGTGTGTGGGACGGGGGGGTTGTGTGCGGGACGGGGGGGTTGTGTGCGGGACAGGGTTGTGTGTGGGACGGGGGGGTTGTGTGTGGGACGGGGGGGTTGTGTGTGGGACGGGGGGTTGTGTGCGGGACGGGGGGGTTGTGTGCGGGACAGGGTTGTGTGTGGGACGGGGGGGTTGTGTGTGGGATGGGGGGGTTGTGTATGGGACAGGGCTGTGTGTGGGACGGGGGGGTTGTGTGTGGGACGGGGGGGCTGTGTGTGGGATGGGGGGGTTGTGTGTGGGACGGGGCTGTGGGACGGGGCTGTGTGTGGGATGGGGCTGTGTGTGGGATGGGGCTGGCTCGGTCCTTTTGCGGTGTGGAGCAGTGGTTTTCTCACAGACTCAAGGGCTCTACAGATTCAACCAGCAAAACCTGGTCCTGGACTTAAAATGTCAGAGTCAGAGTGGCAATCCAGGACCAGTTTAGCCTTTTTGCTCATAATGGATAAGGATAGGATAGGGACAGGGAACGCATGATCCCAGATCAGCACTGCAGCTCTGTGAATACAGCAGCAGCCCTGGTCTCAGCACAGATGCAGCCATGCCCTGGTAATATCAGAGATGTTGCGGAAGCATCTACACTCAGATTCTAGTACAGTAACAACATCATATTTAAATTCATTACAACCAAATGAATTATCATGATATATTCAGCCAAGAATGTCCCGGGACCGATTCCGGGCTGGGCCTCTCTGTGTGGAATTTGCATGTACTGCCCGTGTCCGTGTGGGTTTCCTCCGGGCATTCCGGTTTCCTCCCACAGTCCAAAGACATGCAGGTTAGGTTAACTGAGTCTAAATTGCCCGTAGGTATGAATGTGTGAGTGAATGATGTGTGTACTCTGTGATAGACTGGCAAACTGCATGCCCAATGCATGCTGGGATAGGCTCCAGGACCCCCCATGACCCTGACCAGTAATAAGCAGGTTAGATAATGGATGAATGGATATTTAGCATAATCCACAATAATCTTCTATGTTATATTTTCAACAAAAAACCTATACCCTGCAGATATACAATTTAAAACAGAAAATAAAAAACCACAGCATGAATCAAGTGCATGTTATGTCACCAGTGACTTCCATCCCTCATTATTTAATACAGTCCCTCGGTTCACACAGGAAAGTTAGTCTATCTGGCATATATGCACAACAGTAGAGTCACCTCATGGAAAGGTACGCACATTCATGCGAAATGGATTTTTTTTTCTCCAAAAACATACAATAGGGTGAGGTAAGAGGAAACAATACCGTGATCTCTAAAAACACGTCACTCTTTTAACAGAGCAAGTGCTGACCGTAAATAAACCAATTGTCAGAGACAACCTTGGAGAACCAGGTTATAGGATCTGAGTATCTTCACATTTCTAAATAACTGGGCCCATAAAGCTTGACCTCATGGGAGGAGCACTTTATGAGATGGTCAGAACATCAGCTCTGAAACTCATTTGCCTTGTCCCTTATCGCTCAGCTCCATTCACTGTGGATGACCCTACTGAAGCCCATTTTATCATAAGTCCCAATAGATTTAGCTGTGCAAAACTCTGTGTACCTCATCCATGTGTTCATCAGTCATCCCCGGCTCTCAAACCCTGTCCTTCCTGATTTCAGATTTTAAAGGATTAACATGGTGGTTGAATGTGACACTTGGCAGTTGTCTTTAGGCAACAACAAAACAAATGTGCATAATTTTTTTTTATTATTCAGTCATTTAAATGTATTTTAAAACTTAATTTTCTAAGCCTAAATTTCCCACTATAAAAGTTCACCCAAACTGTCTGGGCATGGTAATGAGAACTGTCAGTTAGCTATGATTGACAGACCGTTCCCCGTTACCATAGCTACCTCCATGATACGCACTCATCTTGGGAGACAAGATTTCACAAGCTAGCTAACTTAGTATATCAAGTATCGATAGCTAAGGACGTTGACTTATATCCAATAATAATTTTTGCTAGCTAGCTAGCCAAGATAAGATAAAACCACAACTATAATGTCCTTCTGAAAGCAAACTAGCTAGCTAATGTTATTGATAACATTACATTATAAAAGCAAACTACATAGCTAGCTGACGTTAGCCAGCTAGCTATAAATGAATATAACCAACCAGAAATAGTCTAATAGTCCTTAAAAGGCACTCTAATTTAAGTGAATCTGACATTAGTCAAATATTTGCATTGTCTTGCCTGTAAGCCATCGGTGCAAACTGTGGGTCACGAGTTATCCATGGGTCCCCAAATATGATTTAGAATTAGCTATCACAGCAAACTGACAGTAGGGAGGGCAAAACGGAACTTTAGAATTTAGAATGTTGCCAGCAGTGTATGCACGTGAGCTCAGTACATTTCTTACAGAAAAGGTAGTCTGCCGCCTTTTTTAGTTCATTACAGTGGTGATAGAAGTGACAAGAATGAAGTGGTACTGTGCTGGTAGCCTTTACTGATCGCCGTACAGGGTTAATGTGAAGTAGCTAGCACAATTTATTATTATTATTATTATTATTATTATTATTATTATTATTATTAGTAGTAGTAGTAGTAGTAGTAGTAGCAGCAGTAGCAGTAGCAGTAGAAGTAGTAGTAGTAGGTGTTACTATTATTATTATTAGCTACACAACACTATAGCTAATAATAGTGTACAACTGAACCATGTAAAAGAATACATTAAATTCAGCATACATTTAATAAGTAATGTTGAGTAAAGAATCTTTTTCTGTAATTCTTTACCAGAAACACCTGAAAGTTCATTTTCACACTTCACTGGTGGCAGGATGGTCAGTCATTCACAAGAGCAGCCAGCGAAATTAGCGAGTGAGAGCTGTAGCAGAGAGCATGGATACTATAGGCTGCTGTACGGAAACAACGTCCTGATTGGTCAATGCAAGGACAGATCTTTAACACATTACACATTGACATGATGCATTGATACGCAGTGCACCCTGGTCCACCGCGTGTTGACGAAATACATACACTTATGGGGACACGCCTCTTTCTGATCTACCCCAGCATTTCTCCCCACAGCATCTGCTATCTCTGAGTGAGGCCCTGTGTGTTTATCAATACAGCTGTGCTTAAGGGAACAAGACAAAATACAGTCACGTCATCATGCTCTTTTTGACTAATTTTATTTTTATTATGTATGTTCTTGTGAGGGATGGTGGAGGCAGCATTTCATTTATTAAAAATATAATCCCTTAACATGAAATAAGGGCACTGGTAGCCTGCCAAGTCTCCCTCCTGCCCTCACAGTGTCACTCTCAGAACCCAGACGGTGTTCTGGTTCAGCCTCCTGCTCTCACAGACCCTCTAGTGTAAACTCAGTACAGACACTCCAGTGTAGACTCAGTACAGACACTACAGTATAAACTCAGTACAGACAGTCCAGTGTAGACTCAGTGCAGACACTCCAGTGCAGACTCAGTACAGACACTACAGTATAAACTCAGTACAGACACTCCAGTGTAGACTCAGTACAGACACTCCAGTGTAGACTCAGTGCAGACACTCCAGTGTAGACTCAGTGCAGACACTACAGTATAAACTCAGTACAGACCCTCCAGTGTAGACTCAGTACAGACACTACAGTATAAACTCAGTACAGACACTCCAGTGTAGACTCAGTACAAACACTCCAGTGTAGACTCAGTGCAGACACTCCAGTGTAGACTCAGTACAGACACTACAGTATAAACTCAGTACAGACCCTCCAGTGTAAACTCAGTACAGACACTCCAGTGCAAACTCAGTACAGACACTCCAGTGTAGACTCAGTGCAGACACTCCAGTGTAGACTCAGTACAGACACTACAGTATAAACTCAGTAGACACTCCAGTGTAGACTCAGTACAGACACTCCACTGTGAACTCAGTAGACACTCCAGTGTAGACTCAGTAGACACTCCACTGTGAACTCAGTACAGACACTCCAGTGTAGACTCAGTACAGACACTCCACTGTGAACTCAGTAACAAAAATATGGGAATATGAGAAAATACTAATAATTCTTCCTTTCAGATTGCAATGTATATTTTCCAAAATATATATTTTACATTTCTGCAAATACATGTTTATCATTATATTTTCCAAAATGTCCACATATTTAGAACAAATTACAGCATGTTCTATTTCTGTAAGGGTATAGTGATGCAGAGATAGCAAGAGTTGGACATCTACAGAGGTGGGTGAGGAGAGATAAAGACAGTGCCCCCGCCCCCCCCCCCGCCCCCACCCCCCCCAGGTCCCTAGCCTAACTATCTCCCACTGACTGGTCTGACGCCCCCTCCTTTGCAAGCTTGCTGCTACTCACTCCAGAAAAAGAACCATATCTTCCCAGTGTTCCAAAATGGGCTAATTAGCCACAATTTTTCCAGTTCACTTCCTGAACTGGGGAAGAAGCCAATTCCATTCAATTAAAATGACAGTTAATACTACCAGGTGTTTACCTGGATAATGAGAAAGAACACAGCAACCATTTCCCACAAGAAACAGAGTTAAGTAGCTCTCTTGTGAAAAGCCTTTCTGACTCAAATTTCATGTTAATTTTAGTTTTTCAGAAGCTCCCAAATATCAAATAACTGACATGCTTCAAGTGAACAGTACATGTTTTAAAAAATGCAAACTAAGACAAGCTAACCAGAAATAAGATGGCAGCTGGTTCTGGAACTTCCTTGCTGGCAGAAATATCCTCCAGAATGAACAACATAAAAGAAATACTCACGGTAGCACTGCCAACACAACATGATGAGACAGACTACTTCAGTTTAGGTTAACAACCAATGCAAACAGAAAGATCTTCTGGGAGAAACACTGGAGAATTCCATCTGGCCTGGACCAACGCTGAATGGCAGCAAGTCATTTTTATAGTGTGATTTATCAGCCGATGATTCATTTGGAATTTGCAACCAAGCAAGGGATTAATTCCCATCTGCAAAAGTCAAAATTTCCCAGACAGATGTGGACAGGGTGTACGCTGGACCTGCACTATGTGTGTAACGCTTCTGACAAGGTTTCAGGGACGAGGGACAATTCAAAACAGATGAACCCAAGAACTTGGCCAGTCAGCTGCAGTGCTGGTCAGATAGTACATGCCTATGTTTACTGTTTTGAGTGCCAGAGCATCTGTTTGAACAGCCATCACTGGTATTTATTTTTCATTGTGTATGATGAACAAAATTCCTCAGGGATTTTGACTACTTTATGAACATGTGGGAAGCATCATTGTTTGTCCAGATTGCCTATTCTTAATGCAGTAGTTTGCCCTCAGACATTAACCTGGGTGCTTTTGGAAAACATGCTTCTGATTGGGAGCATGTAATAATTCTAGCATCATTACTTCACTCACAGCTGGGGGTCAACAGGTCTAGTGTTCATGTAAACATGTCTGGGATATGTTGAGCTTGAATGGGCAGGAGGTAGAGAGCTGGCCAAAAACATAGCTGGCTGTTTTTACACTGGTTCTCATGGGTCATGGGTCTATCTCTGTCTGCCAGCCAGACCCTGCACCCCTCAGCAGTATGGCCATTTCAAAATCACAAGTTATACTTGCAAAGAGTCTTTGCAGCCATTTCTATGTTTCCATGTCTCAATCTCCCATAGTTCTCTGCAAAGCCTTTGTCCAAGATGTCTATGGGATGCTGGTGAAAGGCTTGATGGTAATTGTATGGCAATAGCAAATCAGACTGGTTTTGGTTAAAAAAATTTTAAAGTTTGATTTAAAGTTTTTAAAGATGAATTCACCTATTTTGGAATACAGTGCTGTGAAAAAGAATGTCCACCTTCCTGATTTCCTCAATTATTGCATATTAGTCACACTGAATGATTTTAGATCGTTACACAAAATGTAATACTACAAAGGAAAAAATTAGCAAACAAAACAGATTTTAAAAATTTTAAATTTAATTTACTTAATGAAAAGTTACAAACACACATCACCCATGCAAAAAAGTAATTGCACATTGGTTACACAATTAACCTAATTTAATTGATATTTAGATTCAGCTGACTGAGCACAGTCAGGCTTGACTGCATAATGTAGTCACCAAAAAGTCTACAAGCACAATATGCCACAGAAAATCCAGAAGCAATGAAAAAAAAAAAAGTTGTTTAAATATAATCAAACTGGAAAGCTATTCCTAAGGCTCTGGGACTCCACCTTTTCCAAGGGCCTGGGGGTGTGTTAGAATAATGTTCACTGCCTGAACTAGACTGCGTTCTGGGCTTTGAATAACTGTACAAAATAAGTATTGTACCTTATCAAACCTGTGTTTTGTAGTTGTCCCAATGACCATGACATGCACTTTTGTACGTCACTTTGGATAAATGTAAATGTAACTAGGAACCATGATCAATCTTCACAGGAGTGGCCACCCTGCCGAAATTTCTCCAGGGCACAGTGACAACTGATCCAGGAGGAAGTCACAAATTATCCCAGAACAACATCCAAAAAAACTGCAGGCCTGTCTAGTTTCAGCTAAGGTCGGTGTTCATGACTCCACAGTAAGAAAGAGACTGAGCAAAAATGGGATTCATGGAGAGTAGCAAGGCAGAAACCACTGCTAACCAAGAGGAACATCAATGCCCACCTCACATTTGCAAAACGCACCATGATGATCCCCAAGCCTTCTGGAATAATGTTCTATGAACAGATGAGTCAAAAGTGGAACTTTTTGGATATGGGTCCCATGAAGTCTGGCAAAGGATAGGAGAGTCTGATAAATGGTTGTAATAGTACAAGACATGCTGTCTGACCCATTACCTAATTAACTAACCTCGAGAGGAGGTTATCAAACATACATAGCATTCCCAGGACAGATCAGTTAAGGTGCCTGTTATGTCCCAAAAGCCAGCCCGAGTTCCAATAACCGGGCACAACAACGAATAACAACACAAATGCCACAAACAAAACAAGGAGTCAAAATCTACATACAGTAACAAAAATATAATATTTATTGACCAATAAATGACCAATAAGATAGAAAACAGAACATTACCATGTATAGGTTAACAGGATGATTCAGGCAGAAAACAGACCAGAGCTAGGCTACTCTTCATCTAAAAGAAAGCACCGTTCTAAAGTACCGGACAAAGCAAAAGGAGTGAGTCTTCCAGCAAACTTTTTCCTGCTCTGGCCTAAACATCTAAAAACGTGTTCAAACAAAGAAACCTGACCACATGCAACCTACAACAGAAAAGGACCAAAACAAAACATAAACAGAACACAAAATGTGGTAGCAGCAAATTGTAAAGGGACTGTTAGAAAGGCCTCGGAGTCAAAAAGGAGTCTCTCAAAAAGCCCCTTCAAATGAGATGTCTTCAGGCTTTATCCAGTTTACTTAGGTGGACACAGGTCAAACACTCAAGCCCCAATAAGCTCCACCTGCAGGAACAAAGACATGCACACAGACTCACAGAGCAAGGGAGCGTAACAGTGCCCTTGGTGCTTCCTACCACCTTCACTCTTCAGAAAAGGTTTCTAAAGGCTCCTCTGTGTCTCCATAGAGGAACCCTATCTGGAGAGTTCGTTGTCAGGCAAAATGGTTCAATTTGTAAGCTTTCGTACTTTTCACATCTACCTTAAAAGGGTTCCATAAAGAACTAAAAAGGTCCCTGTGTGGAGACAAGCTAAACAACCCTTTTTATGAGAGTGTATTCATGACATAAAGTTTCTGGGGAAAACTTCACCCCAGTAGTTTCCTTGGATGAGTTTCACTAATCTTTTGAAAAACTCCATAGCTTTCAATTACAAGTACTAATTGTTATATCAGCATTAGAGAATGTTCAGTCAGAAACATTCTAATCACGTATTTGTGATCGTACACCCAAAGGGTTATGGGTCTGACTCAAAGACAACTTTAATCAATAATTTGAAGCCTGTGAAAATATGAGTATGTGAACACAAACCGAAGCAGTGCTCTCTCTGGAGGTGCAAACCATTACCCTGAATTAAGGGGTTCTCTCTGCCCTGAAGCGACCTCACCACACCGTGTGCGGTCAGGTTTAGGGGGACAGACGAGGGGGGCTGTCAGACACAATGCAATTCAGAGGGTCCGCCAGTGACCTCCTTTTCTGATATTCGTGATGTAACACAGGTTCAAGTTACAAATCACTTTAATTATGCAGATAATTCATTGTTGCAGGATGTCAAAAAAACAATAGCTGACTCAACATTTGTTTCCTGGTTCCTGCCCCCCCCCCACCTTATTTGATTTAATTATCAAAGAGCTGCTTGTGCTTTACAGTCCTGTCTGTGCAAGGATTTAGCAGAGGAATCCCTTCTGACAGAGGGCTGCTCCAGACAGCCCATTCTGACTGAGAGAGAGAGAGAGAGCGCTGCTCTAGACAGCCCATTCTGACCGAGAGAGAGACAGAAAGAGAGAGAGAGAGAGTTGCTCTAGACAGCCCATTTTGACTGAGAGAGAAAGGTAGAGAGAGGGAGAGACAGAAAGAGAAAGAGAGAGCTGCTCCAGACAGCCCATTTTGACTAAGAGAGAGAGGTAAACAGGAAAATTTCAATGTACGACACAGTTTTTACATTTCAGTGTGGAATTGAAATGTGCCAAAAGTGAACTCTCATACTGCATCTGTAAAGCACATACACTAGCACAACACTCTCACACACGCACGCATACACACACTCATACACTCCCTCACACACACACGCACGCAGACACACGCACGCATGCACACACACTTTCTCTCAGACACGCGCGCGCACACTCACACACACTCTCTCACACACATGCAAGCACACACACACACACATACTCTCTCACACACGCACGCATTCACACTCTCACAAACACTCTCTCTCTCGCTCGCACATGCACACAATTACACACATTCTCTCAGTCAATGTTTTCATACCACAATATCATTATTGATTCTACTATTTAAAATATTGAAGACGTTTCCCCTGAAAATTAATCTGCCACTCTGACTGCAGGTATATTATATTTCTGTGTGAAATATAATAGGCACACTGACCCCTTCACTCTTGCTAAATACTCACCACTCAGTGTGAGGAGCATATAACTGCACGCTTGATCTTTCCAAGCCTGACCTGTAGACTAAAACTTGTGAAGCATCACTGATATCTCAGCTTACTCTTCAAATAGTATTCATATTATGTCAAACATACACACATACGCGCCAGGGAGAATATACTAAATCATTTACCGCTCTCCTTCTGGCCTGTAGACAGGTGGAAATGTGTGGGTCGTCCCCCTAAATACATTACACTCTCTGGGACTCTAGGTGTCCTTGAAAAATGGGGATGACTTTCGGAGCTGGGTGTTTAGCACAGGGGCGAACACGCAGACCCCATGTTGTTTACCACACGCAGAACCGCCAGCCCTGAACACTGACCACACTGATGGAGTCTGGAGCAAGCTGTGAGCCGTACGGCATCTTTAAAATGTCTGCCTGGTTCAGACGAGGCAGCGGTTAAAGAGAGAGGAATCCCGTGTGAACCACGTCCCTGACAGACAGGGGTGTCTGCTGTTCCTCTGCTCCGCCTCTCTCCACTCTAAACGGCCAGTTCATGTAGAGTGGGCCTGTGTCAGTTCATGTAGAGTAAGGCTGAGTCAGTTCATGTAGAGTGGGGATGTGTCAGTGCATGTAGAGTGGGGATGTGTCAGTGCATGTAGCGTGGAGCTCTGTCAGTTCATGTAGAGTGGGGCTCTGTCAGTTCATGTAGAGTGGAGCTGTGTCAGTTCATGTAGAGTGGGGATGTGTCAGTTCATGTAGAGTGGGGCTCTGTCAGTTCATGTAGAGTGGAGCTGTGTCAGTTCATGTAGAGTGGGGATGTGTCAGTTCATGTAGAGTGGAGCTGTGTCAGTTCATGTAGAGTGGGGCTCTGTCATTTCATTTAGAGTGGGGCTCTGTCAGTTCATGTAGAGTGGAGCTGTGTCAGTGCATGTAGAGTGGGGATGTGTCAGTTCATGTAGAGTGGAGCTGTGTCAGTTCATGTAGAGTGGGGCTCTGTCATTTCATTTAGAGTGAGGCTGTGTCAGTTCATGTAGAGTGGGGGTGTGTCAGTTCACGTAGAATGGGGCTCTGTCAGTTCATGTAGAGTAAGGCTGTGTCAGTGCATGTAGAGTGGGGCTGTGTCAGTTCATGTAGAGTGGGGATGTGTCAGTGCATGTAGAGTGGGGATGTGTCAGTGCATGTAGCGTGGAGCTGTGTCAGTTCATGTAGAGTGGGGCTCTGTCAGTTCATGTAGAGTGGAGCTGTGTCAGTTCATGTAGAGTGGGGCTCTGTCATTTCATGTAGAGTGGGGCTGTGTCAGTTCACGTAGAGTGGGGCTTTTGTCAGTTCATGTAGAGTGGGGTTGTGTCAGTTTATGTAGAGTGGGGCTTTTGCCAGTTAATGTAGAGTGGGGCTGTGTCAGTTCATGTAGATTGGGGCTGTGTCAGTTCATGTAGAGTGGGGATGTGTCAGTGCATGTAGAGTGGGGATGTGTCAGTGCATGTAGCGTGGAGCTGTGTCAGTTCATGTAGAGTGGGGCTCTGTCAGTTCATGTAGAGTGGAGCTGTGTCAGTTCATGTAGAGTGGGGCTCTGTCATTTCATGTAGAGTGGGGCTGTGTCAATTCACGTAGAGTGGGGCTTTTGTCAGTTCATGTAGAGTGGGGTTGTGTCAGTTCATGTAGAGTGGGGCTTTTGCCAGTCAATGTAGAGTGGGGCTGTCTAAGTTCATGTAGATTGGGGCTGTGTCAGTTCACGTAGAGTGGGGCTATGTAGTGCTCAGTGCTCTAACCTTCCCTCCCTGCAGATATGTGCGAGCGGCCTTCTGGTTTCAGACAAGTGGAGCTCGCTGTCCACTGGCCAATCCAGGCAGCCTCCGCCCAGCTGCTCTGGAAACAAGACTGAGCTGAACCAGCCCTACTAGTCCATATTACATTTCACTGCCATTTCTACTGGGAGCATGGGAATAAATGTGTTTGTATGTGTGTGTGTGTATGTGGGAGGGAATGTGTGTTTACGTGTACTGCTGCTTGTGTGTGTGTGTGTATGTCTGTGTATGCGTGGGTGTGTGTGTGTATGTGTGTGCGCATGTGTGTGCATATGCGTGTGTGTGTGTGAGTACACGTGTGTGTGAGTGTGTGTGCATGTGTAGGTGCGCACGGGTATGTGTGTGTGTGTATGTGTGCACACGCGAGTGTGTGTGTATGAGCATGCACGTGTGTGAATGTGTGTGTGGGTGCACATGTGTGTGTGAGTGTGTGTGTGTGTGCGCACGTGTGCATGTGTGTGTGCACGTGTGTATATGTGTGCACACGCGAGTGTGTGTGTATGAGCATGCACGTGTGTGAGTGTGTGTGTGGGTGCACATGTGTGTGTGAGTGTGTGTGCGTGTGTAGGTGCGCACAGGTGTGTGTGTGTTTGAGCATGCATGTGTGTGTGAGTGTGTGTGTGTGTGTAGGCGCGCACAGGTGTGTGTGTGTGTGTGTGTGTGTATATGTGTGCACACGCGAGTGTGTGTGTATGAGCATGCACGTGTGTGAGTATGTGTGTGGGTGCGCACGTGTGCATGTGTGTGTGTGTGCACATGTGTGTGTGAGTAATGGACTGCATTAATATAGCGCTTTTATCCAAAGTGAGTGAGTGTGTGTGCGTGTGTAGGTGCGCACAGGTGTGTGTGAGTGTGTGTGCGTGTGTAGGCGCGCACAGGTGTGTGTGTGTTTGAGCATGCATGTGTGTGTGAGTGTGTGTGCGTGTGTAGGTGCGCACAGGTGTGTGTGTCTGTGTGTGTGTAAGAGTAAAATGTGCACACATACACTCGGGGCAGCTGTGGCATGTGCACTGTGTTATGTGCACTTTGGCACAGAGTCAGTGTGAATGTCTGCCATGTGAACCATACCACTGCTTGGCAGACTGACTTAACTGAGCCTATTGACATTAGCCTGGTTAATCCGGTAAGCATCCTGCCCCTGTAGATACAACATAAAAAACTCACAAAATTCCTCAATCTATTTACTCGCGCCAGTCACTAATACTACATCAAATATATTTTTCTCAACCATTTAGCCAAGACTCACTAGAGACCAGACAGAGTATAGTCACCACTCTGGGCACCACAACATTGTTGTATTTATCCTGCTGCATATTTGAAAAAATTGCATCTGAAAATTTTCCTTGTTCCACTAAAATGGTTTGCAAAGCTCCATGCTTTCCATGGGCCCTCTTTTGACTTAAATCTGGCTCATTTGGAATGGAGTAACGTGCTGCTATTATTAAAACGAGACACGTGGCACGATTCTGAAAAGGATCTGGAACACAGGGTACTGCACGTTAGGCACTGCTCACGTTTCCCTGTTGTGCTTGGCCACTGGCCTAATGGAGGGGCACTCTGACACTAACCCGCACCACCTCACCACCAGCAGCTGAACATGTGCATCTGTCTTCCCAAAGGAGGACTCACCTACCTTTCACTGCCCTGGTCTAGAGCCTGAAAATGATCACTGACCACAGCAAAATGCACGATAGCTAGCCATGCAGGCTACAGGAGACAACATTAGCTCATGAGCAACTTTTTATGGTGTACACACACACTCGCGCACACACACAGATGCACACGGACGTACACACACACGCATGCACACACACACACTCACATGTATGTTACAACTTGTGGTACCCTCTGTACATATACAGCACTAAGAGTTTGATGCCAGTAGCTAGCATGACAAGGTGGGTAATTAAACCCCTAAATTAAATTAGACTAAATCTGCGCTCTGGAAACAAAATGAAGCTGATGTAGTGAGCAGGAAAGTCATGGCTGTTAACTTGTTAATTAGCTATGCTTCAACTGTTTTGTAAACATTGGTATTACTGGACATCTCTGTAGTTACAATTAGCAAGCTAGCTCTCTGCTGCTAGAAGCATCCTCTTCCTACCCATGGCAGTTAGCTAGCTAGCCACAATGCTATATATAGCTAGCAGACTTCTATAGAAAGGAGAGCTTCCTCTCCTGAATAGTACACTACTAATACTGACATTAAAGTCTGAAAGAATTCTGAGAACTGCTTGCAGGTTTTTGTCAGTTCACAAATAACTTTTTATCAATAAAATTAAATTGCATTTTAGTATCTGATAGGAAACACAGGGCCACGTAACTCAGGGCAACACATGTAGCACCATTTAGGCACACGGTTTGTTTATTTTTGGTTGGACCTGAACAGCGGGGCCAGCCCTACAAACGCGAATGTCTGTGACTGAGTGAGTGAGTGAGTGAGTGATGAAGTTACACCCCTGGTCAGCCGAGTTATGAAGTTACACCATTGGTCGACCAGATCACGTGTGTTAGGTCCAGCCATATACTAGTTTTTGACCTTGTCTTGTTAGATATGATCTGGTTAGAAGACAAGGATGTTTAACTAATAATGAGGGTTTAGAGGGAAAATTAGTTGAACTGGAAAAACTCCAGTTGTCTCCGCACTAAAGAAAACTTCAGCACAGTTTCTCCGCTGGTTTTCAAACTGGTGAAAGAACGGACGCAATGCAGAATCGCAGCAGTAAAAGGGACAGGCAGCAGGCAAATGACAAACCCAGACAGGCTGAAAGGCCTGTTCTCCTCATTAGATCCCCACTGGCTCCTGGGCACATTAAGAGCTCTCTGACACCATAAAGACCGGCAGAGCAGGGAGAAGATGTGACTCTCAGAGGGCCTTGAGTCTCCTCGGCCCTCATCCGTGTAGATCTGCTGCACTGTGAGCTCTCTTAAGCTACACGTGTGACTGTGGCTCTGATGGGCCGGCCACAGGGCCAAAGGTCATCTCACTATCGGCGGGCCTGACCTTCACAAAAACAACTAGTGCCAAAGCCCAAACATTCAGCCCATCCTGACCCTAATCTCTGCGGAGTCAACTCACAGAATCTGGGTGAGGGGGAGTGATTCATCTAGACATGGCAGACTGAGTTCTGTTCTGCCACCTGAGTACATTTAGTTTTTGTCCCACTATTTAAAAAAAAAAATTTAAACAAAAAAAAAACAATGTGGTTTAGCTCAACAGAAAACATAGGCATTCAGCCTATCAAAAGGAGCAACAGCCTACATTTTCTTTGGCAAGGCAGTTTCCTATCGAGTGGAAAAACACAGGCATTCCCATTTTTAGAGGCTGCCCTTTCTGACAGTTTGTGACTGTGTCTGTAAACAAATGAGCAAGTAATACTGCTGTTTCTATGGTCATACAGTCTCTGTGGACAAGCAGACCCAACAGCCAGCAAACAAGCAGGAAGCTTCCTAAAACTCATTCACTCAAGTCAGAGACCACTTGACAAGTGAACACAAATTCCAACAGGTTGTCTGCCTGCGTCATGCTGGGGTAGGCTCCAGCATCCCCTGCGACCCTGCCCAGTGTAAGCAGGTATAGATAATGGATGAATGGATGTCTGACAGCGTCATGCTGGGATAGGCTCCAGCATCCCCCGCGACCCTGCCCAGGATAAGCAGGTATAGATAATGGATGAATGGATGTCTTCAGTGCAGTAATATACTCTGTTAGAGTTAAAAGAACTCTATCAGAGTTAATTCTACACTGAAGACTTTGCTCTGCACTCACACTTCTCCGGCACAGGTACTCCGATTGAGGACCATCCGACTGGACAGTGAACTTCCATCACCTGGATCTGAGACGGCAGACTTATTTTTCACCTCTAACAGTCGAACCGATTCTGCCTGACTGAACACCCAGTCAGCAGAAACGCACCTGCATCCATCTCCATCCCCTCAGGTACACAATCGGCTGCAAAATAACGAGGATCGATCACATATTCAGCTTTCATTAATAGCAGACACAACATCCCGACCAGTAGATTAACCCAGTTAGGAATGAGCCTTCATGGACCCCTGCAGGTACAAGACTAGGGATAGAGGGAGACTGTCAGCATTTCACCTGATATACTAAGACATGTTCCTGGAGGGAGCGTTGTACTGTGCATTCATAAGCAAGGCCTGGATTCTGAAGCCCTTGTTTGCAGCTTCATACCAAGGGTAAGTCATTGCACGTTACACAACTCTGCCACATTTTCTCAAACTGCTCTCCCCACCTGGATGGATGCAGAAAGGTAAAGGTAAAGGTAAAGTAAGGCACTAGTGCCAGAAACGGGCTTCTGTTTAAATCCTGCCTGATCCTCTTCTGAAGAAAGAGCAGCGATTTTCTGTGCATTTTGTCAAAGCACCAGGATAGCATCGCTGGATGCAAATGCCTATATATAGACCTGTGTGTGGGCAAGGGACACGCTGTAAGCACTAATTTCCATAGCTTTCAGAAATCTACACAAGGCAGAGCCAGATGTGCACCACCAGCCACACGGAAGTGCGGCCAAATGCACTCCACGGACCATCTAATGAACACACAGCTACCCAAAGGCAGGGCCACACCAACATTTGTAGGGTTTTGTTTTTTTTTTAAATATTGAAATACTTAAGTATTAAAGTCAGAACTATGCAGGGCATTATGGTAAAGCACAGGGTACTTTACATACTGTTGATATGCCAATGCAGCTGTTCACGTCTAAGATGTCCATTTCAGACCATGTGGTTAAAGGAAGCCCGACAACCTCCGAAGAACCGTACCTCTAAATGTTGTCTGTTCGACCTACAGTACACCGGCTGCACCTGTTTAATTCATACATTTTCATTGCACGCAGGAAACGTGTTTGTAATGCAAACAGCTGCATGACTTTTTTGCACACTGTATTGTAATGGGCCTTCTTAATTTCAATACAGCCATTGTCATTTAATGTTTGTATTATAATTTGGGAACAATTCTGAAACGCGAATGGTGTGCGCGCAAAAAATCATGTGTCCATTGAACAGTACTGTACTGAATTTCCCAGCTTCTTCAAGGCATTATCTGCAGAAATAACGTCACGATCGCCATCACCACTGGTTGTATTGCAAATGTTTCTACACTGACAATGTGAAAAAGGACGACAGAAATTATCTTCTCAAAATAAGTCCTTTAGTGACAATTTTCTAATATTTTAGCACATGGCGATATCTCGTCAGTTGTCTTTTCCTGTGTAATTATGACAATCATACAATGCTTGGCTATTAACATAATGCAGCGGTAATCAGTTATAGATATACGTTCTCAAATATAGGGAATCGGAGTTATAGGCGGGGTAGCTGCTCGCTACTGTAATGACAATCGTGCCATCCGATGCGACTGAATGCATTAACGGACATTTACGGAATTCGTGGATTCGTTATTACACAAGTTATTAAATATACGAAAAAGCTGTATAAATCAGTAGAAGCTTCCAAGACTATTTTAAATCCTGCGATATGCTAACCTAGATTTAATGAATTTGCTCATTTCGGAGTTAACCCTCTTCAAGGCAATACGCTGCGCACAGTCAACATTGGCTGCTCTTTGTTCAACCAAATATAAACACACTGATGCTACTGGACACTGTAGCGTAAATGTTGCTGTTGTTCTGCACTATACATTAGAAGCGAGAATATGGTTACTGTATTTAATCATTATTTAACGATTCACGGCGAATGGCACAAAATAAGCTAAGGCAACACCGCTTCCGCCGCAATCGATACATCACCTACTTTAACAATTCCTCAGGCATCTTCCGCAAAATGCTACCCGACGCAAGTGGAATCAAGGAGCGCACATCATGTTTTTTTATTTAAACCAATGATGCTCAGTCATTCACGTGGTGGATTTTATTTAATGCATATCAATGGTCTGTTGTTCTTCGTAAGTATAATGTGCGTGGCGCTATAAGGAAACGAATACTCCAGGAGAAAGAAAAACGCTTCCTTTTTCTAATAGCCATGCTTTGTGAAGGGCAGTCTTCCCTTGTGGTTTGTCTTAGATTTTTTTAAAATATTTTGCACGTACACGCCAGATTGTGCAGAGTTCGTCTCCAGCGACCTGGCCCGGACTGACTGGCCTACCTGTGCGTTTGAAGTGCAGTCCCAGCGGAATGAGTTTGAAAGCCCGTACAGTCAGAGAGCGCCGCAGCCGTGATGCTCCATAGCGAAAGCTCTCGCCGCCTCCTAGATTGCTCCTTGCTTTACTAGTGATGCTGACTACGGCCACGTGATGCAAGCAGTCAACCTCCTTCAAACAAGCGAAGTCACACAATATGCAAGATTGGCGACTTAGCCTGAAGGGTTGCCCGCTTCGAGCCTGTAAAACGCAGGTGAATGTGGCGCGAGTTTATTATTCTGTGGTAATCCGCCACCGTGATTCTAACTGAAAAATGGGACCAAGAAAAGACAGTTTCGTAGACCAATGTCATTATACCTCTGGCAACTTACCCAGTTCAAATATAAAGCATGTAGTCAATGCATAATTGAGTGTGAGTGACGTTGGTCAGATTCCCATGGAAACTAGAGTAGGCTACGTTCTTTATCTGAGCTCGTGGTCCTGTTCACTGCATGAGTATCTCAGTCTTTTTACGGGTTTACTTACAAAGTGAGATTATTCCAGGGCTTCAAATACACTATATTCCATGATGAATAATATTGTGCAAATGTAAAACAAATCTGCTCTCAACTGGCTCCTCATAAGAATTAGCAAAATGTGGAACAAAGGCAAACACTGGAAATACAATATTAGACCGGCACAGTTCACCCATAGCTCCTTTAGACTGCTGAAAAGAAATAGTATATCAAATAAAAAATTATTTATAGAGCATATTTCACAGCGATTGTCTCAATATGTTTCACAGACAACCCTGGCTTAGACCCCCACAGGAGCAAGCCTAAAGCAACAGTGGCAAGCAAAAACTCCCTGTGGTAGATGGGAAGAAACCTTGGAAGGAACCAGGCTCAAGGGGGAAACCCATCCTCCTCTGGTTGGCTCAGGGTGTAGAAATATCATACATATTTCCTTTGATGGCTTTGACATTGGATTTGAAATGCAATAATGGATATGAGGTTAAAGTGCAGACTGTCAGCTTTAACATGATGGTATTTACATCGAGTGATCAGCGTAGGAATTTCAGGGGAGCAAAAGGAATTGGACGAATCAACATAATCGGAAATTAAGTCATCATATTTTATACATGGTACAAAATCCAAAATATTTTGTATCTAAAATCTGTGACCCACAGACATCACCAGACCCTGGGTATCTTCCCTGGTGATGCTCTGCCAGTCCTGTACTGCAGCCACCTTTAGCTCCTGCTTGCTTCTGGGGCGTTGTGCCTTCAGTGTCGTCTTCAGCAAGTGAAACGCATGTTCAGTTGGATTCAGGACAGGTGATTGACTTGGCCAATCAAGAATGTTCCACATTTTGGCCCTGAAAAACTCCTTGGTAGCTTTAGCAGTAGCAGTTTGGAGTCATTGTCCTGCTCCAAAGCGAGGCAATGAGTTTTGGGGCATTTGGTTCGATCTGAGTAGATAAGATGTTTCTGTACATTACATTGCATTTATTTGGCAGACACTTTTATCCAAAGCAACCCACAATAAGCGCACTTCAGCATTCATCCTGCTGCTGCCGTCAGCAGTCACATCATAAATAAAGACAAGTGAGCCAGTTGCAGTGGCATACATGCCCAAGCCATATCCCTAACCTCCACCGTGTTCCACAGATGAGGGGGATGATCAGCAGTTCCTCTTTCCATCACTTTGGTACAGGTTAATAGTCGTCACATCTGTCCATAAGACTATGATGTAGAACTGTGCAGTTTTTTATGTAGCTTTTAGCAAACTGTAATCTGGCCGTTCTGTTCTTGAGGCTTACCAGTGGTTTGCATCATGCAATGAATTCACTGAGGTTATGCTTGCGTAGAATTCTTTTTATTAATGTAGTTTAGGACCCAGCTATGCCTGCATGGTCGAAATTGTTCCTGATCTGTTCGACAGTTGAAAAGGACTTTTTCTTTGCAATTGAAAGTATTCTTCGGTCATCTTCTACAGTGATCTTCCATGGTCTACCAGGTCATTTGCTATTGTTGAGCTCCCCAGTGCATTCTTGCTTTCTAGCGTGTGAAACAGTTGATTTTTACACACCCAGTGTGTGGCAATGTCTCTGATCGATTCATTCTGAGTTTTCTACCTCAGGATGGCTTGCATTTATGCCATTGACTCTTATTTGGTCCTCATGTAGAGAGACAACAGCAAGAGACTAAATACAAAAGCCACACCTAGAATCACCTCTGGACCTTTTGTTAGCTTTCGTCCACATGAACTAATGATACAAAGATACAGAGCTGGCCTAGAAACAGCTGTGCAAAATGTCCTAGTTCTTTTGCTCCCCTAAAATGGGGGACCATGTATAAAAAGGGCTGTAATTCTTACACGGATCACCTAATATGGATGTCAATGCACTCAAATGAAAGCTGACGGTCCACTCTGTTTCAAATCAAAAGTGCTGGAGCACAGAGCCAAAACAACAAAAACTGTGTCACTGTCCCAATACTTTTGCATATATTTTACATATATGTGGTAAGTTCTAATCTTCGTGGGCTGCAGAGTTAGTGGCGATAATTTGCAAAATTGCTTCTGTGTTTTCAGGAGGGCAAAGACCAGCATTCTGAAATGGGTTCAGCCCATCACTGCACAGCCTGCACAGTCACCAGTCTGTAATAATAATAACAATAATAATAATCATAATCATAATTCAGCTCAACAAATCCAGTATAAGTACAGCAGAGAGAAATCGGGATGGATATCATCAGATCTCATTTTTGAGTTTGTGGAGAGTGAGCATGAAGGACTTCAGCAATGACACCATGCAGCTCATCAGGGTTTCCATGCAAAACATGCACTTGGCAAAGGCACAGAGCAGCTCATCACAGACACAGAACAGCTAATCACAGGTAGAGAGCAGCTCATCACACACACAGAGCAGCTCATCACAGACACAGAAGAGCTCATCACAGGTAGAGAGCAGCTCATCACAGGTAGAGAGCAGCTCATCACAGGCACAGAGGAGCTTCTCACAGACACAGAGCAGCTCATCACAGGTAGAGAGCAGCTCATCACAGGTACAGAGCAGCTTATCACAGACACAGGGCAGCTCATCACAGGCACAGAGGAGCTTCTCACAGACACAGAGCAGCTCATCACAGACACAGAGCAGCTCATCACAGGTAGAGAGCAGCTGATCACAGACACAGAGCAGCTGATCACAGGCACAGAGCAGCTCATCACAGGCACAGAGCAGCTCATCACAGGCACAGAGCAGCTCATCAGACACAGAGCAGCTCATCACAGACACAGAGCAGCTCATCACAGACACAGAGCAGCTCATCACAGGCACAGAGCAGCTCATCACAGACACAGAGCAGCTCATCACAGGCACAGAGCAGCTCATCACAGACACAGAGCAGCTCATCACAGGTAGAGAGCAGCTCATCACAGACACAGAGCAGCTCATCACAGGTAGAGAGCAGCTCATCACAGGCAGAGAGCAGCTCATCAGACACAGAGCAGCTCATCACAGACACAGAGCAGCTCATCACAGACACAGAGCAGCTCATCACAGGTAGAGAGCAGCTCATCACAGGCACAGAGCAGCTCATCACAGGTAGAGAGCAGCTCACCACAGACACAGAGCAGCTCATCACAGACACAGAGCAGGTCATCACAGGCACAGAGGAGCTTCTCACAGACACAGAGCAGCTCATCACAGGTAGAGAGCAGCTCATCACAGACACAGAGCAGGTCATCACAGGCACAGAGGAGCTTCTCACAGACACAGAGCAGCTCATCACAGGTAGAGAGCAGCTCATCACAGGCACAGAGCAGCTCATCACAGGTAGAGAGCAGCTCATCACAGACACAGAGCAGCTCATCACAGGCACAGAGCAGCTCATCACAGACACAGAGCAGCTCATCACAGGCACAGAGCAGCTCATCACAGGCACAGAGCAGCTCATCACAGGCACAGAGGAGCTTCTCACAGACACAGAGCAGCTCATCGCAGGCACAGCACAAGTCATTACATGCATAATTACATAATTTTACTGCCTTTAACCTTTCTATTGATTTCTGCAGAGCCTTTGTAGAACATTTTTGATTTGAACCGGTGGTACTCGTTTTTTTATTAGGAAATATGGCATGTGATTCCTTCTTCAGGTTCAAATAGCTCATTGATCCTCACCTGGTTTGGAATCAGGTGGAAATAAAAATTGTACTGCAACACATTATCAGGACTTTTCTGTTCATGTTATTTATTTATTTATTTTGATGTGTGGCACAGAGAATGTACATGATTTACCAAAACACTGCTCTCTCATATCTGTTTTACTGTCAGATGAACTTTCAACTGATTGTGGAGTCAGTCACATTTTTAAACGCTTGACCAGCGTTTAAATGAGGATTATACAGACATTGCCTTCGGTGTGCACCTCTAGCAAATCTCTGGATGCATGCGCCCCCTTGTGGTCTGGGGATTCCATTGCATAGCCAGGCTTTGGCTGTGAGATGCTTTCTGAATCATTCAGGTTATCTTCCAGGTCTTGTTTTCTTCCTCTTGAATGTGATCTGAGACTCAGCCTGGCCATAAATCGCTGCCTGGAGGCTTTCAGTCCATCAGGGGCTGGGGCTGGATTCCCCTTTTATGTGCTCCCTCTGTGGTATTATTACTCTGAGCACTTCCAATGTGTGACCTCCCCTCTGTGGTTATTCTTCCTCTGTGGTATTATTACTCTGGTAAATCAGGCGTTCTCAACCTTTTGTAGACCAACGCCCCCCTATCAAATGTTCAAGTCCCATACCCCCCCCCCCCCCCCCCCCCCACCACCAAAATTTGAATTATCAGCCCCAAATGTAGGTTCTTATTTTCGTGATATTAGGTTTTTTTTCTTTTAATCAAACAAGCCTACCAATGCTGTTTAATTTTCAGACAAGAACTACATTTTAGCTATGTGTCATAACCCTTGGCTGCCACCAGAGGGCAGCAAATGACTTATGTCTTGTCTAATCTTTCTTATTCAGTGCCTGACATTTGCTGGCTGTGGTCGTGGTAATCGTGCTCATTTTATTATAGTTTATTAAATAACTCTTCCTTGTTTATCCCGGTTCATACCTTTTGTTTCTCTGTTCACCTCAGTAGCCTACATCTGGTAACAATTTGGCATGCTCTTTTTATTTTGGGGCATATGCTGTGTTTTTCATTGATCAAACAAGCCTAGGCGATTGTACACGAAAAAATTGTTTTGGCCACAATAGCGGCAGCCCCAGCAATTATTTCCTCAAAAATATGCCTATGAATTAGCCTACCGCTACAGACAATGACACAGAAAAATGATACAGATCAGTCAAACGTGTTTCACAGCGGAAAGACAGTAAGAGGACGGCTGAAATGTTAATGTGAGCCCTGTGCTTTTACGCATTTACGCTAGCTGGTTCCAGCCACAGGGCAAGTGAAAGAATGCAAGTGAAAGGCGGCTAGCCGGCTACTAGCTGGTGAAAAAGGACAATTTGGGTCTTATGACACTGAACTGGCATTAGGCTATTTAAAAATATTCATAAAGAACCAAAGCCACAGTGATTGAGAGGACAAAAATAATGGGAATGAAAGCATGTTGCAAAAACACAAGGTACATCGTGACAATGCAACGTCAGTCTGAAGCTATGTTGACTACAGAGGTCAAACAAAAATGAGTATACACACAAGGAAATGGTACTCGCAATAATAAATCAATTGCGTACAGCGAAAATATTTGAAAACAACGACTGCTGAATTTAACCTGGGGCCTGCGACATTAGCCTACCCTACCGTATGTAACTAGATACCGTCAACTAGCTAGTGACCAACACATAACTTATCGCCTGTGAGCTAGCTAGCCAGCTAGGCTAATCCCGCTAGCCGCCACACTCGCAGTTGGCTAACACAGGGTTGCTAGACTACTGTTCATGGTTCCGACCAAGACACTTTCCTTTCCTCAGACACGACTGGAGGCAGCTGTCGATTTTACAACTTGCGATTCACAGAATGTGATTATTTTGATCCAGCACGCAAACGACTGCTTTTTATTAATCTTAGCTATATTGTTTCTACCCACATGTAGGCCCAAGATAAACGCAACATCCCACAAGCTAAAAACCCTGAAAATTGTCTTGTGTAGGCAACAAAAAACATCTACATTATATGTAGCATTGGCTCGCTCCTCATGCTCTGAATAGTAACTTGGCTACAGTGATGGTAGGCCTATCAACTGACAGAAAAGTTCAGTGCGTCAGGCAAATAAGCAATGTTGCCAGACACATGAATTAATTCCCTCTGAAACACTCCTCCAAAATCCCCATATCCAATTGACTGTCATTATCTATGGATTTTTAAATCCCCCTACATTAAGGTGTAAATACCCAGTCTGGCAACCCTGCACAGAACTTTCAGCCGTGTTGTATATGCGTAACATCCTCTCTGTGTTCTTACCGGCGGAGCCACAGAACTGTGGAAGGAGCGCAGCTATCTGTGAAGCCGGAATTATATTTTTTAATTGTGGTCATTGTGATTTTTTCCCTCGGGCCTTAGAGGCTACCTGTCAGTTTGCCCCCGTACTTGAACATTAATATTGGGCAAACGCCCCCCGTAATGGTCACAACGCCCCCTCTCATCCATCGTGCTTCTAGCGCCCCCTTGCAATTTCAGAACGCCCCCGTTGAGAAACCATATGGTAAATGGACTGCATTTATATAGCGCTTTTATCCAAAGCGCTTTTTGATGCTTCTCATTCACCCATTCACATGCAGACTCACACACCAATGGTGAAAGGCTGCCATGCAAGGTACCAGTCAACTCATTGGGAGCAATTAGAGCATAGGTGTCTTGCTCAGGGACACTTCAACATGCCCAGGGCAGGGGGATCGAACCAGCAACCCTCCGACTGCCAGTCAACCGCTCTTAACTCCTGAGCTATGACATATATCGCTCTGAACACTTCACTGTGTGACCTCCCCTCTGCAGTTATTCTTCCTCTATGGTATTATTACTCAGAACACTTCATGTGTGACCTCTCCTCTAGTTATTCTTCTTCTGTGGTATTATTACTCTGACCACTTCATATTGTGATCTCCTCTCTGCAGTTAGTCTTCTTCTGTGGTATTATTACTCTGAACACTTCACTGTGGGACTTCCCCTCTGCAGTTATTCTTCCTCTGTGGTATTATTACTCTGAACACTTCACTGTGTAACCTCCCTTCTGCAGTTATTCTTTCTCTGTGGTATTAACTCTGAACACTTCGCTGTGGGACCTCCCCTCTGCAGTTATTCTTCCTCTGTGGTATTATTACTCTGAACACTTCACTGTGTAACCTCCCCATTGCTTTTATTCTTCCTCTGCGGTATTATTACTCTGAACACTTCACTGTGTGACCCCCCCTCTGCAGTTATTCTTTCTCTGTGGTATTATTACTCTGAACACTTCACTGTGTGATCTCCCCTCTGCAGTTATTCTTCCTCTGTGGTATTTTGCTTAAGATGTTTTCCATAATGTTATGCTAATACTTTTAAGCATGTTTTGATCCATCGTTTGTATTATCTCCTAAATTGAAATATACAAATGAGTGTTGCAGTCTTATCACACAGACACTCTCTGTCATTAGCTGTGGATAGCTCAGACAGAACACATTCTCTGGTGAATGGCGTGCTGCC
This sequence comes from Anguilla anguilla, assembly GCF_013347855.1. Taxonomy (NCBI): domain Eukaryota; kingdom Metazoa; phylum Chordata; class Actinopteri; order Anguilliformes; family Anguillidae; genus Anguilla; species Anguilla anguilla. Next base: position 2,556,388 of record NC_049215.1, on the reverse strand, counting down.
AGTGTGTCTCTGTGACACGCCCATTGAGCTGCACAGGGCTGCACTTCTGCACAGACTGTGTGCTGCTCAACCAGAGGGGGGCACTGTTGTGCAATGAGTCATGGGAAATACTGACTAAAATCCTCCCTACTCAGTAATCCCTGGGGCTTTGGGCTGGCAGTGTAGTGATATGGTTAGAGGACAGGCCATGTAATGCAGAGGCTGCAGGTTTGAGTCCTTAGGTCCTTATGCTGAATTTATGCAACAGTATAACGGCACTGCATATCAGTATGTTATAATAAAAAGATCTGAGCAATACAGGTGCGTTATAAATAATACTTTGCTCAAGTAACAATTAAAAACTGCAAACCCTTGAATATAATGTGTTTACCATATCAATACACTTTGCCTGATCTGTCCTTAAAAACAATTAAATTAAATTTGATCTTTGGAAAAGGTTCACCTGGGAGTTTCAGGTTTTAAATCAGCCGAGGCGGTTTTTATGTACAATGAAGGATATTTTGATTACAGAATTTGTTATACCTTTGTGATGAACAATGGATGTTGTAGGAGCATTTGGGAATTTGCGATCCTAAGCAAGAAAATATACTTCTAGTAATGCCAAAGTGGTTTTTTAAGTGATGTTTCCATAATCTATACACATGAAAAGATTGTTTTTATAGTGTTTGTTTGTGATTCTGAATGCACATTTTGGTTTTTATAATTTGCGGGTAATTCTTCCCTTTAAGGCAGTGCTATCAGGTTGCATACCATAGGAAATAATTCCACCTGAAAACATAATAACATTCTTTTTTTGCAGAATAAGCAGGTAACATATACATGTACAGACTGAGGAGGCATGATGACATTGTGTAAAATGCTTTGGATTACCTGAAGTGTATTTTCTTTCTCTAAACCACAAACCATTGGATGAGGTATACCTACAACTGTAAAGGCAGTAAGACATCAAAACCATCATAACATAACTAACATATACTTTATCACTCATAAAAACTGTCACTAAAAGAAAATGAAAATATTCACTAAAACTGAAATAATGTGTATTAAAAAAATTAGCTGTCTGAGATAGAGATAATACTCTGTAAATATTTTGAGAAATAGGTTACTTTACTTTTTAAATTATTCCTTTATTGATATTAAATTTCTTAATAGGAAATTGAGTGTTCCGACAGTGTCTAAGCCGGCGGAAATTAGATTTTAACGGCTCTGTTCCCCGCCCACTGAAGAGCACGGACACTGAGCAGTCTTACCGGAGGATGTTTATTTTATTTTTAATTCTCTGAGATATCGGAGTTTTCATTATATAGGCTTATGATTGTTTGCACGACAGGCATCCAAATTTCAGGAATGTTCCGTTGCAGCTCGCAGAACTTCGGAGGTAAGTGCTTAGAAGCTCCAGTAGGTGGCGATAGCGTTCTTTCTCTACATCTGGGACCAGTAGGTCATGTGGAGGTTATTTCCCCTCTAGGTGTATGTCAAACTGTCTGACTAAACAACGTACACGGTGTCTGGATTTGTATGAAACTTGTTGATATGATTGACTTTAGGGCAAGGAAGGAATGCTTTTGTTGTAAACTTACTGGGGTAGCTGTTACGGGGTGCCACAAAGTGCTGATCTCAGCTTGTTTTTCTCTGCCATTTTCTCCTTTTATTTTTCACAAAGCAAAGCTCAGCAATCCATTTGGCTCGGACTCATTTCTGAGGCTCTACTTATCTCTGAATCCTGAAATCCTGTTGTTAACAATCTACATATTCCTATAGTAGTCTGTGATTAGTACATTTCTCCAGAGCAAGAAATGTATTAATAAAACATGTTTTATTCATTTATTTTGTTATTGAACTTCTCTCGGAATTGCTATCATGCAAATTTTAAAAATTCAAGTATGAGTTGCGTACCTTTCAGTGTGTGTTCTTCAGCTTTGTGTATGTGTGTATGCTTATGAGTATGTGATTGTCTTTGTGCCAGTGTGTGTGTGTGTGTGTGTGTCTTTGTCTAAGTTTGTGTTCTTGCTTATGTGTATGCATATTTGTGTGCTTTATGTGTGTGTGTGTGTATGTGTGTGTGCATGCATGTGTGTGTCTGTGTGTATATGCATGTGTGTGTGTGATTTGTGTGTGGTGTGTGTCTGTATGTGTGTGTATCTTTGTGTGTTTGTGTGTATGTGTGTGTACTGTATATGTGTGCGTGTGTGTGTGTGTGTGAGAGAGAGAGAGTGCATGCGTCAGTATCTGTTCCTGCATGACTGAGTTAATATATTCGAATCTACCTCAAAACGTCCGTGAGATGCTCACCCAGCTGATGTCTGATTCTAATTAAGGTTCAGTTCTGTGTTTGTTGTGTAGGGCTAACATCCACTAACTGTGCCTGGGCTCCCTACTGGCAGTACATACCGCAGTACGTGCTGTTTCCTGAAGGTTTTCAGATCCCTGGAAATTTCTCGTAGTACTCTCTTTGGTATGTGATCAAGCATGGCATTTTGGTAGGAAAAAAAAACCTGTCTCTGGGTTTCATCAGTGCGTAGTTGCCATGGGGATTTACAAAATCTCACCCGTGCCTTTCTCCACTTACTCCTGCACCCTCTGAGGTATTCCTGTGGGGTTGGGGTCTGATATCCGACAGCTGCTGTCTGGCTTTGACTGGGCCTTGCTATTCAGAGGTAAACTCACATTCTGAGCAAGGTTTGGAAGACTACTGGAGTATTAGCACAGTCTTACCTCAGAAACAAAGCTTCAGTCGAGGAAAAGAGAATAAATCCATGCCTTTCTGTCCTGCTTAAGAGTGGGAACGCAGACGTTTTTCTGGTAGAACTTTCTATGGCCTATAGAATTCGCAGAGCTGCAGCACTGGAGTGTGGGGCACAGTTATCTCTTGAGGGCACCATTATGGATGAATCAGCTGAACCAAGATGGCCGTACAGATTCGCAGAAAATGTTGGGTGGCATTTCATGTAAACTCATAGAGAAGGTGCTAGATTCTCTTATTATTCACATGCAGGCCGTGGAAATCTGGGACTGAGTAGGTACTTTGACGAGAACAGCTAGAACATGCAGAACATGGCCACCGATTCAGCTAGAGTATGCAGAACAGGGCCACAGATTCAGCTAGAACATGCAGAACATGGCCTCAGATTCAGGGATACTTTCTCAGCCGCCTCCGGTCCCAGGCGGAGATTGATGGGATGCTATCATCGCCTCCTTTTCTCTCAAGCGCTTATTACGTTTGCCGGAAACGAGCCAAAATGGCTGCTATCTGACCATCTGATACTCCACAGCCCTGCCTCTAACCTCTGCTTTTCTCAACACGCCGGTGTTTCTTTTGGACACGCCGGTCTTCAGATGGGGGAGGGGGGTGTCAGCCACCCTCCCTCGGGCGTGGTCGCGCCTCTGGTCTGATGGTCACTGACACCCTTGTTTATATTGGGTGTTACCACACCCAGGAGACCCTGGGATCCTACCGCATTTGAACCTGGAAAAGGCGCATCCAGGGCCAGTTTCGGATGACTACTTCGGGAAGTGCTCCACTCAAGAAAAAAACAGACAAAAAGGATAAAACACATGAGAAATAAAGGTAATGAAATCAGTGGTTTTAAGGATAAAGTAGTCCTGCGGTTGTTTTTACTATTTATTTCTGTCAGTAGCCTATTTCACACATAGAAGTATAAAACCAGATAATATAATGTAACCTGACTACACAAAATTACCTGCAGAAGTCACAGCTCATTACCCCCCAATTCTGCTGGCCTTACTGCCCCCTTGTGACATGCACAGGTACTACACATGCTTGAGCTTTTCCAAAGTGCTTTCTTTCATTTGTAACCCCTCAGTGCTGAACTTCAACTGCAACTATTTTTAATATTAGTTGCAATGTAGGGCAACCAGAGTACACCAGCTGGGATGTGAGAAGCTGTGTAATCAGCCGCAGGGTGAATATATGTTACCCTTATTTGCTTGGAAATCCAGGCTGATACCACCACTCTTTAAATACTGCCAGGAAACCTTTAATGTCCATTGGGTGCTAGGATCTGCTAGTAAAGTTTCATCTATCACCTCCAGTATAAATCAGTTTTCTCCCAGGACAGGAGAGTACACTTTTTATGAGTATGCACTTCTGAGGGTGTACCTGAGAGCTGTGTGAGGACAGTATGCTGGAGGCTATGAGTATGCACTTCTGAGGGTGTACCTGAGAGCTGTGTGAGGACAGTATGCTGGAGGCTATGAGTATGCACTTCTGAGGGCATACCTGAGAGCTGTGTGAGGACAGTATGCTGGAGGCTATGAGTATGCACTTCTGAGGGCATTCCTGAGAGCTGTGTGAGGACAGCATGCTGGAGGCTATGAGTATGCACTTCTGAGGGTGTACCTGAGAGCTGTGTGAGGACAGTATGCTGGAGGCTATGAGTATGCACTTCTGAGGGCGTACCTGAGAGCTGTGTGAGGACAGTATGCTGGAAGCTATGAGTATGCACTTCTGAGGGCATACCTGAGAGCCTGAACTTCCACAATGCCTGTCTGGGTCTGCTGTGGTTATCATATTGTAGTGACTATGAGTGACCATAGAGTCTACCAAAAACATAAAACCCCCAAGTACGCTCAGCCAATGGCACAACACCATGAACCCCAAAAAAGAGGTGGAAGGACAGTATTGGGTGAGACGGTGAAGCTGTGTTTGATATGCAGAATAGAAGTTCAAGCAGCATTCTGGAAAGATGCATTTTGACTCATGGGGTCTCCTTCAGACCACAAAGAAAGCCTGAGCAGCCCGATGAGCTCTCATCAAGCTCTCCTGTTTGTCTACATCCGAGTCTTGGTCAAGTTGGCAATAAACCATCTGAGTTTGTGTGAGGAAAATGCAGTTGTTCTGAAGGTATCAAACAACTTTCAAAAATCAAAGCCACAATAAATTTGCCTTTGCTCCATACAGATCTTCAAGCATATAGCTGGACTCATGTTTTAAATTATATGGCTATAAGCGTTAACTCTGCTTGAACTCGATGGGGAGAGAGGCCTGCCATTGCTTCTCCTTCCCTGCTGTCGCTCCTGCATCTATTGTTTGCAGCTGGCGGAGCCAGACGTCTCTTTGTCTGGAGTCCCGGGACCTGTGGAGGGCGCTGGCTTTGTGTAGGGGGGGCGAGCAGATCCCTGTCTGCCTTCACTCCAGCTCCTGCAATGGGAAAAGAGGATTAACCCGCCCTGTTTTTAATTAATTCGCTGGAGACCTGGCACTTAATGAGAGAGAAGTTCACGCCAGTGGTTCATTTGGACTCGTTCACGCTCATATGAATTGTTTTCAATGACTGGAAGCTCAGGCAGCTCAGAAGTTTAAAAAAAAAACCTTTCTTCCATCGCAGTATGAATCTTCATCATTAAGTTTTGTTCATTTATTTATTTAATTACTTAATCTAGGTTCCAGTTCCAGTTCCAGACTGGGGGTAACTTTCTGACCTGACAGAGGATAATACTTTTCAGGTCATCTCTTCCTGTGAAAAGCACTCCTCTGTACAGCCACGATAAAATTCCATCACATCACATCATTGTCCATTGACTGGACTGTGAGTTTATTCATCTTTTTTACTTAGAAGCAGCTGGCCAGTGGCTGACCCGTGAACGCGTTTCCTGTGAGTAATCCAGAAACGACAGCACAAATGAAAAAAGAAGAGAATCGAGATGAGGCCAGCTGTGACCCTTTCCTGTGGAATTCAGACACTTTTCCACTTATTCTCCTTTTTTAATGACCACTGAAGAGGTTCTGATGTAAATGACGCCTTTAAATGTCTGTAAAACCACCAGGCACGCTCAGAGCAGAGGCGGGGATTTCTGGCTATATCATGTGCTTCAGTACAGCATGGCCTAGCATTGCCAAAGTTGTGGACATGCCTTCAGACTAGAGTATGAGTATATGACTGTGCACTCTATGACTGTATGACTGTACTGTATGACTGGTGTATTACAGCATGGTAAAAATGAAACAAAAAGGTTTGCTGTCTACCATCACTCTGTCTTCCTCCTACCTGGGCCTGTTGTATGTGTGTGTGAGTGTGTGTGTGTGGTTTGTCCTTTAGATTTGCAGCATGTTTCATAGATTGAACATGACCCTCTCCACAATTTTATAGGCATTTTACCAAGCCAAATCCCATCACCACCCCCCACACCCACCCCTCCTCCACCAATACACCCCCATCCCCACACACACACACACACTCACAGTTCATAAGAATTCTTATTTCTTTTCTTTTCAAAATCAGAAATCACTTCCCAGTTTCTCTGTGGACAACACACACACAAACACACACACACAAACACACAAGGTATCAACACAGCTCCAAGAACCTGTCTGCTCCCGCTTTTCCCGCACACTCTACCCTCTGTAGTGTGTGAAACTACACAATGTCTTGCGGGATCTGCACAATGTTATTTCAAAACATTCTAAACATTTAATATTTTCTCACACTCAACCCCAACTGCAAATTGGGGGAGGGACACAATAAATAAATAGATTTGCATGTTTGGCTCCTTACCACAATCGATCAGTACAGCAAAAAGAATATCTGCTCAGAGTCTTGGGAATCATTTTAGAAGAGAGAGAAGCTAGTGTGGAAGGACCGTCTTCCACTTTGGAAGATGAAGATTTTTCAGAATATGAGGATCATGTCTCTGTCAATTCGGAGTGTGATAGTGAGTTCGAAGGAGAGGATGAGATTGACCATCAGCCAGCCCCAGGACCAGCCCTTCAGCAGTCAGCCCCAGGGCCAACCCAGATTGGAACAGAGGGAAGCTCTAGAGGAGACGTCTCCTTCTCCAGGAGCCGGGCAAAGCATTGGTAAGACCTCAAGTCCAGAGGAGACAACATATCCCAAGGGCCCCGGCTTCTGCAGCCATCGTGAGGAGGTTTCAGGAGGAGGATGCTGGTGCCCCACCCTCCCGACCCACAGAACCACCAACTCCAGTACCTGAAGTAAATGTTATTGATGTTGTTGCACGTGTGTGTGTCTCACTCTGCTACCTTGGCCTGCTGAAACTATATGTGAGTGAGTGAGTAAGTGAATGAGTGAGTGACAGTACACATGCATCAAGTCCAAGAAATACATTTGCAACCCACTGTCAGGATCCGGGGTAGGACTCAAACGCAGACAAAAGATCCAGTGAGAAAGTGGCGATTTATTAATACCAAACAGGGTTTCAGGAAGAACAACAGTCTTGTGGTCGCTAAACAGGCACAGGTCGAAAAATCCGTGAATCCAAATCCAATAAGGCAAAGGTACAGAAACGGAGCAGAAAAATCAGGTCGAGGGCACAGGCAAGAGTCAAAAAACCGGAAGCTAAGCAACAGAGCAGGCAGGCTAGAGACGTAGTCAACAAACAGGCAAGGAATCAAAACCAGGAGATACGGAGATACAGGGCAAAAAGCTTGAACGGCAACTGAGAGAAAACAGAGGCATGATCTGGCACAGGCTAATGGGCTAACAGAAATATATAGCAACAGAAACCGAGTGGAAGATGAGTAGCAGGTGGAGATGGCTGCCGAGGCTTGATTGAATGATGAGGTGAACAGGCAGGACTGGGGCGGAGCGTGGGCGGGAACCAGGAACCTAAAGGAAAAAGAAAACCAAAGCACACCCCATGCACTCGCACACACACACAAAAAGCAAGCACGCAAAAATAAAATAAAAATAAACGGATAAAAAAAAAATGAAATAAAAAAAAACAATAAATATAGAAACAGGAACACAACGGAAACTCAGGCAGACCTCCTGACACCCACACACAGTAAAACTCTGTCCTTCATGTGGTGTGTAGACTGGCATGAATTTGTGTTCAATGGGGATCATTTATCATTTCCATTAAATACCGTATGTAAAATTTGTCTTTCCAATTTGTTCAGTTCAAACATTAAACACCAATGGTGATAAAAACCTTGTTTCATTTATATTTGCTCATGATAAACATGATTTATTCAACCCATGCATTGATAATTGATTTTTCTTTCACAAAAATCGCATTTTAGCACTAAAAACGAATAGCACTTTTATTGATAAATCAAGTCAAGTCAAGTAGAACTTTATTTGTCCCCAGAGGGGCTATTGGTTGTGTAATCTAGCAGAGGTAAATGGCAAATATTAACCATATATGCTGTCTATATTGCTTGTAATTGAGATAAGGCCAACATCTGTTAAGTATTTTTACATAAATTGTTATGGCTGTATGGTTTTAAAAACCCAATAATGTCGTGGGTCCACCAGACCCACGAACATTGGGTGAATAACAAAAACACGAATACCACATAAGGGTTAAGACTGGGTTGAGACAGAACATAAAGTATATATATAAATCATATTTTGAATGAGCCAAGTTGGGTTTACTGAACATTTAAATCATCTTTTCTCCCCATTCACATATGTTTTCCAGATGATTTACTTTTTTGTGTGTCACACCAAAGGCAACTTTGCCTACAATTTGGGGGTCCCTGGCCTAACGTTTGAATGTCCCTGGCCTGCAGTTTGGGGGTCCCTTGCCTACAGTTTGGGGATCCCTAGCCTAAAGTTTGGGGGTCCCTGGCCTAAAGTTTGGATGTCCCTGGCCTGCAGTTTGGGGGTCCCTGGCCTAAAGTTTGGATGTCCCTGGCCTGCAGTTTGAAAGTGCCTATGATGCTGGCCATGATGGGCCAAAGTCCTGACAGAGGGGAGCTTTGAGTATCACAGAACCTGGCCCAGCTCAGCCAGAGCTAGGTGGCACCCCCTGCTGGAAGATCACACAGCACCGGGGCTGAAGTCTACATTAGCCTAAAAAATCTGAGCTGGGGAGGGGAACAGGAGAGCAGGGATCCTGCATGCGGCCTGCAGACCAAAGGCCAAAGGGAGAATAGGTCAAAGACTTTTGGGGGGGTGGGGGTGCATATCCATCCACCACCATTTCAAAGTAAAAGATTAAAACCTCCAGTCTGCTGCGTCTTAAAGTACGTTTTAAGACAAGGCAGGCAGGCAGGAAACGAGGAGCTGGTCCAGCATGTTCAGGAGTTACATTTCTTTTCTTTTCTTTTGTATCCTTTTCTCTTTTTTAACGTGTTCCTAACTTAAGGTTGCTGATGGTATCACAGCTTGCGATAGACACTGTCGCTGACACAATGTATACCACGATTGCTCTGGAAGAGTTCGTTTGAAATCTGATTAGTAAAATTTGCCCCATACACTTTCACAGTGACATTGCGCTACCCTTGTGAAGGTGGTGCTGTAATAAGCTGTCGTGGCTGGTTATGAGCAGTGCTGTGTCATGATTATAGTGCTACACAGGATTTATGGCGCATAGCTACACACTTGCCTCATCACACGTGTGAAACAAAACTGAGCAGGCTGCCTCATTGTTATGTCAGCTCAACACTGACTCCAATGTTACCAGCTACACACACATTTATCTGTCCATCTGCTGTTGATTCCCCCTTTGTTCCCCAGCGATCAGGGCTGTTTGCTTGTCTCCCAAAACTGAATTAGTTGTGCAATGAGACTAGCTGCCCCGTCACGTCTTATTGTCACCAAATTCTGAAGTGTCATTGCAGAAAGCTATGGGAACAGCCTAGCACTGTCATCTTGCATCAGCCCTCTCTGTAACAATAGCAGGAGACCCCAGCTATGTGGCGGCACTGTGGTACGACGGCAAAACCACGCAGTCCATCACTTGGCTAATCCGGGCGCTGACAGGCAAACGCGCTCCCGTTCGACACGGCTGAGTCAAAGCAAGCAAGGGTGTGGGGCTCGCTGTGGCAACAACGGAAAGCCCTTCCTGGGGGAACAAGCGTGAAAACATATGGGCGCTGTAGAGCACAGTCGCATTAGTTCCTGAAAGCAGGTTCCTCTTTTTTAATTTCAGCCCCCACCTACCCCCCGGAAACGTTCTGTCCACGAACGTCTCGCCCCGTGCACGGGTCTGGCCCCGCCCGTTTGTTAGCGCTCCTTGCTGTGGCGACGGGCGATAGTTTTTGTTGGGCGACCTCTGCGGACTCTGGCGGATGTCCCATCATGGGTGGCGGAGGGGGAAAAGTCCACGGTGGGGTTTTTTGGGATTGGGGGGGGCGAGCCATGGAGCATGCGCCTTCTGCTCCCACGGTGCCGGATGGACCCGTTCCAGCGGGGAGGGGGGGGGGGGGGGCACGGGGCTGTAGTCCCAGTCAGCTGTGTGTCATAACAGATGCAGTCAGCCAGGCCCGGGGTTCCAGAACCTTCCAAACTCATGACCCACTTTATGAACACATACGATTTATGTGACCCGGCTGTTAAAACAGCACAATAAATCCTCAAATACATTTCACATGAATTCGCACTTTTTTCATCAAAACAACTGCATATACATTGTGACTGCTGGAGTTCTTCGTCTGACCATATAGCAAGGTCCATATAGGACCAAAACACAGTAGAGCAAAGTTTTTTTTTTGTATGGTTCTTTCCACCTTCCTCTGCCCCTTTAATGGCTGACATTTAGAGAACCATACCGAGGAGACGTGGGGAGGTGAGGCTTAGGGGGTCTTCAGACTGCCAACGATATGGGTCATGGGATCGAGACTCAGTGAGAAGCACATTCCACAAAAGATTAAAATGTATCTCTTCAGACTAAGGATGAAAGTCTCTCTGCGCTTTGATGGATTTGAGGTTTCCTCTGCACATTTGGAGGTAGCCCCCCAGAGATCAGGGGTGTTTTTGCAACCCGATGGGTGGTCTCCAATCACATGGTGATTGACCTCCCCTTCAGACTCCAGAAAGCCAGCCTGTTAGACAGCAAGCCTAGAACAGACTGCAATATTTCTGACCAAACATGATATGTCCAAGCCCTCTCCCCTCATACCCCTACACACACACAAACATAACCCCCCCCACGCACACATACACACACACATACACAACACACCCCTACACATGCACCCCCACCACACAGGCACACACACCCCTATACAAACACACACACACACAACACACATCAGTATGCTTTCATCACTGTGTCAAGACTAAAGACTGTCTCTCCAATAGAAACGTATTTACAAATTACTGTGATTACTGTGTACTACTGTGTACTTTTACTGAGCTACTCAGTAAAATCTTAAGCGACATGTCAACTTAAACAGAGATTATATTGGTTTAACCGAGTTTATATTGGTTTAATGGCGTTTATATCATTTTAACAAAGAGAGTTTATGAAAAGAGATAGTTTGCTCTTTCAAAATCAGCGTACTCTTATAGGAGTTGATTTAACGTTGAACGCTTTGCTCTGCGCATATGAGGAGCCGTCTCTGAGCCAAATCCAGATCTCCGTCGGCCCGCCAGTGTTTCACAGGTCGGCACCACAGTGGTCTGCCGGCGGCAGGTCCGTTTCCCGAGAACGGCGCTTCTCAAACTCGCGCCCGCCAGACCCCCTGAGTACACTGGCTTTTGTTCCAGCCACAAGCGCAACCTCAGAATTGCAACAGGCTGTTAATTGTTAATTAGACACTCCTTAGGTCCACTGTGTGATGATTTATCCTCTCGAGGCCACGTAGGAAAGAACCAGCCATTCATGACGTGAATAATGTCCCTCGGAGTGATTTCCTAAAGGCTGGCGGACAGACCTCAGGCCTCAGGCCTTTGTGCTGTGTACTCTCTGGCGGTGGCCTAACATGATCCAAACCCTTTTCCTTAAGATCGCAGTCTCATGGTTTTAAACCGCCATAATCTGCATCAGTTAGAACAGTGCCAAGCTGTGAACTCTACACTGAGCTTTACTATGATTTGATATAAGCCCACAGAATGGTAGTGCGATCGGGATTCAAGCTATAAGAGTGCCGAGGTGGATGACTGTTGTGCATCTCTGTCCCACAATGATAAATGATCCATGTGTATCTCTGTCCCCCAGTGCTAAATCCTCCATGTGTATCTCTGTCCCCCAGTGCTAAATCCTCCATGTGTATCTCTGTCCCCCAGTGCTAAATCCTCCATGTGTATCTCTGTCCCCCAGTGCTAAATCCTCCATGTGTATCTCTGTCCCCCAGTGCTAAATCCTCCATGTGTATCTCTGTCCCCCAGTGCTAACTCCTCCATGTGTATCTCTGTCCCCCAGTGCTAAATCCTCCATGTGTATCTCTGTTCCCCAGTGCTAAATCCTCCATGTGTATCTCTCTGCCCCAGTGCTAAATCCTCCACTTGTATCTCTGTCCCCCAGTGCTAAATCCTCCATGCGTATCTCTGTCCCCCAGTGCTAAATCCTCCATGTGTATCTCTGTCCCCCAGTGCTAAATCCTCCATGTGTATCTCTGTCCCCCAGTGCTAAATCCTCCATGTGTATCTCTGTCCCCCAGTGCTAAATCCTCCACGTGTATCTCTGTCCCCCAGTGTTAAATCCTCCAGGTGTATCTCTGTCCCCCAGTGCTAAATCCTCCATGTGTATCTCTGTCCCCCAGTGCTAACTCCTCCACGTGTATCTCTGTCCCCCAGTGCTAAATCCTCCATGTGTATCTCTGTTCCCCAGTGCTAAATCCTCCATGTGTATCTCTGTCCCCCAGTGCTAAATCCTCCATGTGTATCTCTGTCCCCCAGTGCTAAATCCTCCATGTGTATCTCTGTCCCCCAGTGCTAAATCCTCCATGTGTATCTCTGTTCCCCAGTGCTAAATCCTCCATGTGTATCTCTGTCCCCCAGTGCTAAATCCTCCACGTGTATCTCTGTTCCCCAGTGCTAAATCCTCCATGTGTATCTCTGTCCCCCAGTGCTAAATCCTCCACGTGTATCTCTGTCCCCCAGTGCTAAATCCTCCATGTGTATCTCTGTTCCCCAGTGCTAAATCCTCCATGTGTATCTCTGTCCCCCAGTGCTAAATCCTCCATGTGTATCTCTGTCCCCCAGTGCTAAATCCTCCATGTGTATCTCTGTCCCCCAGTGCTAAATCCTCCATGTGTATCTCTGTTCCCCAGTGCTAAATCCTCCATGTGTATCTCTGTCCCCCAGTGCTAAATCCTCCACGTGTATCTCTGTTCCCCAGTGCTAAATCCTCCATGTGTATCTCTGTCCCCCAGTGCTAAATCCTCCATGTGTATCTCTCTGCCCCAGTGCTAAATCCTCCATGTGTATCTCTGTTCCCCAGTGCTAAATCCTCCATGTGTATCTCTCTGCCCCAGTGCTAAATCCTCCATGTGTATCTCTCTGCCCCAGTGCTAAATCCTCCATGTGTATCTCTCTGCCCCAGTGCTAAATCCTCCACGTGTATCTCTGTTCCCCAGTGCTAAATCCTCCATGTGTATCTCTCTGCCCCAGTGCTAAATCCTCCATGTGTATCTCTGTCCCCCAGTGCTAAATCCTCCATGTGTATCTCTGTTCCCCAGTGCTAAAACCTGCATGTGTATCTCTGTCCCCCAGTGATAAATCCTCCATGTGTATATCTGTTCCCCAGTGCTGAAAACTCTTAACTGAAGGATCTCTGTTCGCCTCCATTTCCCGTCTTGCATCTCTGGGGAAATAAAGACCCTTCTAGAGTTCAGCCGCTCGCTTTTACATCCACAACAACAAGTCAGCTGTTCCCAGTTGGAAAGCCGCAGGACTGAATTCAATCAACACTAGTCCTTACTGCTGACCAGGCACAGGAATACTGTACAGGAACTGCTTTTGTTCTTCACATACACAGCTTTTCAGCTAAAGTTCAGTAACTGCTAAAACCTCATTTAATAGTAATATCCATAAACAAACATTTCCTGTGAGTGATGATTAGTCTCTCCAGTTGCCAAGGAGTAATTCTGAATCACACTTCCTTACAGATTCAAAGCAGCCCAAAGCCATCATCATACCTCCATCATGTGGCACTTCAGTGGGGAATATTAGCATGGATGGACCCCACTACTTCAGTATCTGTTGAGCTACAAGGAACCATATCTTCCACACTGTACCAGAATATTCTGGAGAAGAATACGTAATTGCATTTACAATTACAGCTGAAAGGTTATTGGGATGAAAGGGTATGATAACAATTCTGTAAGACAGGGTGTTCTTGAATTTCTCCTAGGCAATGTGTGAGAGTAATTGTGTACATTAAAAGTTTGGTTAAAACTATTGCGGGATAAATTGGATATTAAATATTGAAGTTGATGATGAAGTTTTTGTTTTTGTTGAGTAAATGATGGAAAAGTTCAAACTGTGTTTGTTACATAACCTTTTGTCTATACTACTACTTATATGATGATTAAATATCTCTTTGATCCAAAATGTGACAAAAATAAATAAATTAGTAACCTTGTTTTAACAGCATTGTAGTCCAAGGGACAGGCCATGTTCACGCATGGCAAATTCAATGAGCATAATATGTAAAAGTTACCTGTCATGGCAGCCATGGAAAAACCTTGCCTCCATGTTTTTTCATTTAGAATTTTAAACTCACATTATAAAGATTTTTATCCAAGCTCTGTGTACTGTCAGAGTTCCATGACAATGAATAAAGTTGGTTCAAAACCTGAAATTATAAAATTCTAATTGTTAAATGGAAAGTGGAAGCAGATTTTTTTCTGAGGTTGATCTGTTGGAGTTTAACGCCCGTCGCTGATGCTCCGTTACCAGTGTCTGCTGGAGGGTCATGTGACTCCGGCCTGCCTATCAGTTAAAAGGGCCAGGGCCCAATTAATTTGGGCTTCAAAGGCTGAGTGTCCGTGCTGAGACTGGTGGAGCGCATTAGCGTGCTCACTGTGGGGGCTTAGAGCCATTTGGGGAGAACAGAAAAGGGTTCGCTGGCAGCAGGGCGATCTGGTGGGATCTGGGTGGGTCCCCAGTTACCCCCAAACTAAAGGACACGTAAATTTTTAGGAGAGCTGGGGGGACAAGGAAGGAGGAGGGAAGGGAATTGTCTAAAATAACAGGATCCAGGTCCCGAGCGCGTACTGATCCGAATCGAGCGCGGCCCTGGAAAAGACGGCTGAGGGAGCAGGCTGAAAGCGAAGGAATGCATGAAATGCGCTTGACTTGAGCGGACGAGCGAAGGAATGAGAGGCAGCCCAGAGGAAATAATAGGCCCCTTTTTCTCCCTCCCCTGTCATTATGGCGACGCCGAAGAGCGCTCGTAATCCCCCTCGAAAAACCACCACTTTAGGGGGGTTCACGGCGGCGTCAGGCGGCACCCACACAAAACAGAAAGAGAGCGAGCGCGAGAAAGAAAGAAGGCTCATTTGCGGCGACCGTGCCGAAATTTGTTCCCTGAATTAAGAGATCTGTAATGAGGAATTAAGTTAACTCACCCATAGAAAATCATGAGGGGGGAGGGGGAAGGGGGTGGGTGTAGTGTAGTAGGGGTGTTTTCTTTTGGGTCGGGGGAGGGGTGGGACACCCACTGAACAGCTCCTCATTTAGGATAACACACCAGGGTTTAATCTGTAAAGTGAACTGGTCTTTATGCAAACACTGCCTGTATTACAGAGGTTTGTGCTGTAAAGTGAACTGGTCTTTATGCAAACACTGCCTGTATTACCGAGGTTTGTGCTGTAAAGTGAACTGGTCTTTATGCAAACACTGCCTGTATTACAGAGGTTTGTGCTGTAAAGTGAACTGGTCTTTATGCAAACACTGCCTGTATTACCGAGGTTTGTGCTGTAAAGTGAACTGGTCTTCATGCAAACACTGCCTGTATTACAGAGCTTTGTGCTGTAAAGTGAACTGGTCTTCATGCAAACACTGCCTGTATTACAGAGGTTTGTGCTGTAAAGTGAACTGGTCTTCATGCAAACGCTGCCTGTATTACAGAGGTTTGTGCTGTAAAGTGAACTGGTCTTCATGCAAACACTGCCTGCATTACAGAGGTTTGTGCTGTTCTGTACTCTGGGGAAGCCATTGTCTTAGCAGCCCACGCCTGTAATAACCTATAAGAGGACAGCTATGGAAGTGCTCTTCTTTTATAAACTACAGTACATGCAATTACTGTAGGCCACTGGTCCATTCCCGGGCTGAAATTCTATGAAATTAAACTGATGCTTCTGTCGTCCTACAGCTGTAGAGGCTTTTCTTTCCACAAGGATTTGTGTTTGTGGGAGAGAACTGGAAAAAAAACAGCCTCTTACTGTGCAGAAAATAGTTCTCTCTTTTTGTTAAATTATAATTACTTTATCTCTTGACCAAGACATGGTATTTAAGATGCAATTTCTGTACGTATATGGGATAAGGTAAATGTGAATTTGATTAAACTCAGAAATACAAACATCAAGCACTGATCAGTAAATTCTTGTACAAATGTATAAATCTTGTATAAATTATACACATTGAATTCGTGCCAAAACACTGAATGGAAAAAATGTAGGTGAGAACTATGTCAGAGGACATTAGGGGGAAGTTGATCATTTAATACATATTAACTACCGAGCCTCTTAAAAACCGTGCTTGTGGAAAATAACTCAGGACTGGTTTTTTCTGGCTTGGTGCAATACTTGGCCAGCATTCCGACACAAGGCACAATATAACGCGCCAGTGAATTCCAAGCAGTGAAAGGCAAATGGGTGCTGGGTGATTCACAGGGGAGGGATCGGGGAGTCTGTCATAACAACGACAGAATAATCTCCAGAAATGAGAACTGGCAGCAGGCCGAGGTCATGTGGTCTCTCTGGCGATAGGTTAAAGGGTGCGTTCTTCTGCCATACAGGGCTCTGAAGTGGTGAGGCAAGCGTGGGGGTCAGCTTTGTTTCCTTTACCATGAATCAGACCGATGGGCTGAGCTTCCCCCACTGCGTGTGCTGCAGTCTGTTCATCCACCATCTCACTCTCTTTTACTCTCTCTCCCTCTCTCTCTCTCTCAATTCAATTTCAATTCAATTCTATAATGCTTTATAGCATGACTATAGCTACAATATTGCCAAACCAATTCACAATGAAACAATAAACAACTCTCTCTCTCCCCCCTCCCCGCCCCTCTCTCTCTCTCTCTCTCTCTTTCTCTCTCTCAATTCAATTTCAATTCAATTCTATAATGCTTTATAGCATGACTATAGCAGCAATATTGCCAAACCAATTCACAATGAAACAATAGACAACTCTCTCTCTCCCCCTCTCTCCCTGCCCCTCTCTCTCTCACACTCTCCCTCTCTCTCTCACACTCTCCCTCTCTCTCTCTCTCTCTCTCTCTCTCACTCCCTCTCTTTTTCTCTCTCTCTCTCTCCCTCCCCCCCCCCCTCTCTCTATCTCTCTCCCTCCTTCCCTCCCTCTCTTTCTCTCTCGGATTCTGACCGCCTCTCCCGCGTCTCCCAGCCCGGTTCCCCTGAAACCCCGTCCCGAGGACGTGGAGGTGTCCAATGGATGACTCAGCTGCGCTGCTCCCCTGGCCCGGAGTCAAAAGCTCTTCCCTCAGTGTAATGACCCAACCCTGCCTCGTGTTAAGGGCCGGCCCACTGAGCACGCGAACGCATACCTTAACAGGGAGGGAACGCTCGTTCCCCTGCTTTCCACGGGTACCGCCGTGCCGAGTCAGGGCTGTTGATAGGGATGACTGAAAGTTCAGCCGCTTCCAGATATTTCTAAAGGCTCCTGAGCCTTCCGTTGGCTGCCCGGGAGGGGAAGGAAACAATCAAACAGGTTTTTTTGGCCGTTTGTCGTTTTTGTGTTTCCACTTGGTGACAGCATCTCTGAAAAAAGACGCCGCACAAATAAACAAATACATAAAACTGAGTCTCCCTCCCACAGGAACCGCTCTCGCACAGCTTCCTGAAAGTGACCTGTGTCACTGGCCCGGTGGTGAACCAGCCCTCCCTTTACTGTGAAGCCTTAATCTGAGACTCCTAACAACTGCTCTCCCTTCACCAAGAAGCCTTAATCTGAGACTCCTAACAACTGCTCTCCCTTCACCAAGAAGCCTTAATCTGAGATTCCTAACAACTGCTCTCCCTTCACCAAGAAGCCTTAATCTGAGACTCCTAACAACTGCTCTCCCTTCACCAAGAATTCTTAATCTGAGACTCCTAACAACTGCTCTCCCTTCACCAAGAATTCTTAATCTGAGACTCCTAACAACTGCTCTCCCTTCACCAAGAAGCCTTAATCTGAGACTCCTAACAACTGCTCTCCCTTCACCAAGAAGCTTTAATCTGAGACTCCTAACAACTGCTCTCCCTTCACCAAGAAGCCTTAATCTGAGACTCCTAACAACTGCTTTCCCTTCACTGTGAAGCCTTAATCTGAGACTCCTAACAACTGCTCTCCCTTCACCAAGAAGCCTTAATCTGAGACTCCTAACAACTGCTCTCCCTTCACCAAGAAGCCTTAATCTGAGACTCCTAACAACTGCTCTCCCTTCACCAAGAAGCCTTAATCTGAGACTCCTAACAACTGCTCTCCCTTCACCAAGAAGCCTTAATCTGAGACTCCTAACAACTGCTCTCCCTTCACCAAGAAGCCTTAATCTGAGACTCCTAACAACTGCTCTCCCTTCACCAAGAAGCCTTAATCTGAGACTCCTAACAACTGCTCTCCCTTCACCAAGAAGCCTTAATCTGAGATTCCTAACAACTGCTCTCCCTTCACCAAGAATCCTTAATCTGAGACTCCTAACAAGTGCACTCAGGAACATGCAACATTAAACAAACCCATGAAATGCGCAGAATGTCAAATGTACAGCAGATGTCCACTGAGAGGGAGAGACCGGCCATTCCTCCATCTTTGTTCAGTGAGCATTTGCCTCTCATACTTATTAGTATGAAAGGCAAATGCTCAATAAAAAAACTTTTCCCCTTAATGTTATGCTTAATATTATGACTGTCCAATATCAGCTTTTGGGTTATTATTATTATTATTATTATTATTATTATTATACAGCATGATGCATGAAAGTACCAAGGACTTTTAGGAATGATTTTTAGTATTGTTTTTATTAGCTGCTTGTATTTTTGGATCAGACCAGAATCTTTTTAACCTTCTGCTCTTAGTTGAGTGGTTTAATCCAGCTGCTTTTGGAAAATAAACACTCACAAGAGTCAGCAGACAAAACATGAGTCAACTGTTGCGGTAGAGCTTTCTCTGAGTAATGATGTAAATCACTCATCCATAAAATGTTTTTAATTAAACTTGATGCTTGTTTTCTTTAAATCATTCAACTTGATATATGTAGTCTAATTATTACAAGAGAATATCACAGAACATGATTGCACTGAACACAACAAAAGCCCAAAACAGCTGCTAATTATGATCCCTTCCTAAGCAGACAAGCTTTGTAGTCATTAAAAAACTATAGTACCAGGTTCAAAACACACAATATACTCAAACAGAAATGGAATATTTCATACATGTATGCGAACGTGAGAGTATCCCATATGTGTGTCCATTGCAGATATTCTTCTGAAAGTTCTGAACAGTAAGTTCATGCATAGTATATTGCGAGTATATGTGCGAGTGCTTCACATGTGTGTGAGCAAATTCCCGAGCAGTGTGCAGCGGTGCATACTTGTGTCCGTTCTTTATCATTGGCCGCCATTTGGCGATTTTTAAATACAGCTTTCATAGGCCAGGCACATAATGACCCTCGTGCTTTGGGCCTTCAGAAGTTAGCATTGAGGTTTTGGTATCAATATGAGGTCCCTGCTGTCCGGCTGGGTCCCGACCAGTGCACCAGCATCCTGGAAGATACTATAATAATCACGACGGAAATTCAGAAGACATCGAGCTAGAGAAAAGCCCTCCGTCCCTGGGTGGGCTCGAACCACCAACCTTTCGGTTAACAGCCGAACGCGCTAGCCGATTGCGCCACAGAGACTGACACAGAGTCCCCACATGCTGAGTGTGTCCTGGGTTTATCACACAGGATGAGCACAGAGTCCCCACATGCTGAGTGTGTCCTGGGTTTATCACACAGGATGAGCAGCACACAGAGTCCCTACATGCTGAGTGTGTCCTGTGTTTATCACACAGGATGAGCACAGAGTCCCCACATGCTGAGTGTGTCCTGGGTTTATCACACAGGATGAGCAGCACACAGAGTCCCCACATGCTGAGTGTGTCCTGGGTTTATCACACAGGATAAGCACAGAGTCCCCACATGCTGAGTGCATCCCGGGTTTATCACACAGGATGAGCAGCACACAGAGTCCCCACATGCTGAGTGTGTCCCGGGTTTATCACACAGGATGAGCAGCACACAGAGTCCCCACATGCTGAGTGTGTCCCGGGTTTATCACACAGGATGAGCAGCACATAGAGTCCCCACATGCTGAGTGTGTCCTGGGTTTATCACACAGGATGAGCAGCACACAGAGTCCCCACATGCTGAGTGTGTCCCGGGTTTATCACACAGGATGAGCAGCACACAGAGTCCCCACATGCTGAGTGTGTCCTGGGTTTATCACACAGGATGAGCACATAGTCCCCACATGCTGAGTGTGTCCTGGGTTTATCACACAGGATGAGCAGCACACAGAGTCCCCACATGCTGAGTGTGTCCCGGGTTTATCACACAGGATGAGCAGCACACAGAGCCCCCACATGCTGAGTGTGTCCTGGGTTTATCACACAGGATGAGCAGCACACAGAGCCCCCACATGCTGAGTGTGTCCTGGGTTTATCACACAGGATGAGCAGCACACAGAGTCCCCACATGCTGAGTGTGTCCTGGGTTTATCACACAGGATGAGCAGCACACAGAGTCCCCACATGCTGAGTGTGTCCCGGGTTTATCACACAGGATGAGCAGCACACAGAGTCCCCACATGCTGAGTGTGTCCTGGGTTTATCACACAGGATGAGCACAGAGTCCCTACATGCTGAGTGTGTCCTGGGTTTATCACACAGGATGAGCAGCACACAGAGTCCCCACATGCTGAGTGTGTCCTGTGTTTATCACACAGGATGAGCACAGAGTCCCCACATGCTGAGTGTGTCCCGGGTTTATCACACAGGATGAGCAGCACACAGAGTCCCCACATGCTGAGTGTGTCCTGAGTTTATCACACAGGATGAGCAGCACACTGAGTCCCCACATGCTGAGTGTGTCCTGGGTTTATCACACAGGATAAGCACAGAGTCCCCACATGCTGAGTGTGTCCTGGGTTTATCACACAGGGTGAGCAGCACACAGAGTCCCCACATGCTGAGTGTGTCCTGGGTTTATCACACAGGATGAGCAGCACACAGAGTCCCCACATGCTGAGTGTGTCCTGGGTTTATCACACAGGATGAGCACAGAGTCCCCACATGCTGAGTGTGTCCTGGGTTTATCACACAGGATGAGCACAGAGTCCCCACATGCTGAGTGTGTCCCGGGTTTATCACACAGGATGAGCACAGAGTCCCCACATGCTGAGTGTGTCCCGGGTTTATCACACAGGATGAGCACAGAGTCCCCACATGCTGAGTGTGTCCCGGGTTTATCACACAGGATGAGCAGCACACAGAGACCCCACATGCTGAGTGTGTCCTGAGTTTATCACACAGGATGAGCAGCACACAGAGTCCCCACATGCTGAGTGTGTCCTGGGTTTATCACACAGGATGAGCACAGAGTCCCCACATGCTGAGTGTGTCCTGGGTTTATCACACAGGATGAGCAGCACACAGAGTCCCCACATGCTGAGTGTGTCCTGGGTTTATCACACAGGATGAGCAGCACACAGAGTCCCCACATGCTGAGTGTGTCCTGGGTTTATCACACAGGATGAGCAGCACACAGAGTCCCCACATGCTGAGTGTGTCCCGGGTTTATCACACAGGATGAGCAGCACACAGAGTCCCCACATGCTGAGTGTGTCCCGGGTTTATCACACAGGATGAGCAGCACATAGAGTCCCCACATGCTGAGTGTGTCCTGGGTTTATCACACAGGATGAGCAGCACACAGAGTCCCCACATGCTGAGTGTGTCCCGGGTTTATCACACAGGATGAGCAGCACACAGAGTCCCCACATGCTGAGTGTGTCCTGGGTTTATCACACAGGATGAGCACAGAGTCCCCACATGCTGAGTGTGTCCTGGGTTTATCACACAGGATGAGCAGCACACAGAGTCCCCACATGCTGAGTGTGTCCCGGGTTTATCACACAGGATGAGCAGCACACAGAGCCCCCACATGCTGAGTGTGTCCTGGGTTTATCACACAGGATGAGCAGCACACAGAGCCCCCACATGCTGAGTGTGTCCTGGGTTTATCACACAGGATGAGCAGCACACAGAGTCCCCACATGCTGAGTGTGTCCTGGGTTTATCACACAGGATGAGCAGCACACAGAGTCCCCACATGCTGAGTGTGTCCCGGGTTTATCACACAGGATGAGCAGCACACAGAGTCCCCACATGCTGAGTGTGTCCTGAGTTTATCACACAGGATGAGCAGCACACAGAGTCCCCACATGCTGAGTGTGTCCTGAGTTTATCACACAGGATGAGCAGCACACAGAGTCCCCACATGCTGAGTGTGTCCTGGGTTTATCACACAGGATGAGCACAGAGTCCCTACATGCTGAGTGTGTCCTGGGTTTATCACACAGGATGAGCAGCACACAGAGTCCCCACATGCTGAGTGTGTCCTGTGTTTATCACACAGGATGAGCACAGAGTCCCCACATGCTGAGTGTGTCCCGGGTTTATCACACAGGATGAGCAGCACACAGAGTCCCCACATGCTGAGTGTGTCCTGAGTTTATCACACAGGATGAGCAGCACACTGAGTCCCCACATGCTGAGTGTGTCCTGGGTTTATCACACAGGATAAGCACAGAGTCCCCACATGCTGAGTGTGTCCTGGGTTTATCACACAGGGTGAGCAGCACACAGAGTCCCCACATGCTGAGTGTGTCCTGGGTTTATCACACAGGATGAGCAGCACACAGAGTCCCCACATGCTGAGTGTGTCCTGGGTTTATCACACAGGATGAGCACAGAGTCCCCACATGCTGAGTGTGTCCTGGGTTTATCACACAGGATGAGCACAGAGTCCCCACATGCTGAGTGTGTCCCGGGTTTATCACACAGGATGAGCACAGAGTCCCCACATGCTGAGTGTGTCCCGGGTTTATCACACAGGATGAGCACAGAGTCCCCACATGCTGAGTGTGTCCCGGGTTTATCACACAGGATGAGCAGCACACAGAGCCCCCACATGCTGAGTGTGTCCTGAGTTTATCACACAGGATGAGCAGCACACAGAGTCCCCACATGCTGAGTGTGTCCTGGGTTTATCACACAGGATGAGCACAGAGTCCCCACATGCTGAGTGTGTCCTGGGTTTATCACACAGGATGAGCAGCACACAGAGTCCCCACATGCTGAGTGTGTCCTGGGTTTATCACACAGGATGAGCAGCACACAGAGTCCCCACATGCTGAGTGTGTCCTGGGTTTATCACACAGGGTGAGAAGCATAGAGTCCTCACATGCTGATTGTGTCCTGGGTTTATCACACAGGATAAGCACAGAGTCCCCACATGCTGAGTGTGTCCTGGGTTTATCACACAGGGTGAGAAGCATAGAGTCCCCACATGCTGAGTGTGTCCTGTGTTTATCACACAGGATGAGCAGCACACAGAGTCCCCACATGCTGAGTGTGTCCTGGGTTTATCACACAGGATGAGCAGCACACAGAGTCCCCACATGCTGAGTGTGTCCTGGGTTTATCACACAGGATGAGCAGCACACAGAGTCCCCACATGCTGAGTGTGTCCTGGGTTTATCACACAGGATGAGCACAGAGTCCCCACATGCTGAGTGTGTCCTGGGTTTATCACACAGGATGAGCACAGAGTCCCCACATGCTGAGTGTGTCCTGAGTTTATCACACAGGATGAGCAGCACACAGAGCCCCCACATGCTGAGTGTGTCCTGGGTTTATCACACAGGATGAGGAGCACGCAGAATCTTCACATGCTGAGTATGTCCCAGTTTTTCACAGAGACAACACAAGCTCTCTGAGCTTAGCCAAGAAATTTTGAGGATATATAGGGCACTGGGTGAACGGTCAGGCTTTTGAAGTTTCTCTGGAAATCATCACGAAAGTCATGTGACTCCTTGATTTGTGCTTTTTTACATGTGCTTCTAAAACAGGTCTCTTTCAGTTTTGAGAGTGTCAATGCATTTATCTTCTTTGACTAAGTAAAAAAAACGTTTTTGGATTTCTCTTGATATTTTAATTAATATGACTTAGTGACGTCAATGACATAATAGTTTTTTGTTGTTTTTCTTGTTGGCATCAGCAGATGAGAAACGTGATGACTTCTAGTCAGCAGTAACTGCCATTAGTCTATGACAAGTTGAGACCTGTGGAGTTACCAACTAGTTAAACCGGCTTTCATTGGTCCAGAGATGACAAAATACGACAAAACAGAGCACTCCCAAAATGCTGTCCCAGCAACGGAACACATTCAATCTGAACCATTTACTGAGAAATGGGAGCGGTTAGCAGGAAAGAAAAATGAATGAAAAAAAAAATGAAATCCAGCGCTTGACATGGTGAAACCGCTGTTTCTCCTCATACAGTATGTACCAAATACATCAACTCACACATAATAACGGTGTACTGTGAGTATTAATAAAAGTACCATCCAACTCAGATGTAACAATGTACTGTGAGAATTAATAAAAGTACCATCAAACTCAGATATAATAACTGAGTACTGTGAGTATTAATAAAGGACCATCCAACTCAGATATAATAACTGTGTACTGTGAGTATTAATAAAAGTACCATCCAACTCAGATATAATAACTGAGTACTGTGAGTATTAATAAAGAACCATCCAACTCAGATATAATAACTGAGTACTGTGAGTATTAATAAAGGACCATCCAACTCAGATATAATAACTGTGTACTGTGAGTATTAATAAAAGTACCATCCAACTCAGATATAATAACTGAGTACTGTGAGTATTAATAAAGAACCATCCAACTCAGATATAATAACTGTGTACTGTGAGTATTAATAAAGGACCATCCAACTCAGATATAATAACTGTGTACTGTGAGTATGAATAAAGGACCATCCAACTCAGATGTAACAATGTACTGTGGGTATAAACACAAGTACCATCCAACTCAGATATAATTGTGTACAGTGAGTATTAATAACAATACTGAGCAACATAAATATAATAACTATGTACTGTGACCGTTAATAACACTGCTCTCCAACTTAGCTATAATAACTTTACATTGTATTACTGTATGCTCAGTATGAACTGTGAGTATTAATAGATACTCACAGTACAGTACAGAGCACCGTATGACATTTTCTTGTGGTTTCCTTAATTTCCGAACCTCAGACAGAAAACCATTTATAACCGCATTGTTTTGTCTAGACAAATAGTTTATGGAACTTATCCAGTCTACTTTTATAGCTGAGGTTTGCCTGTATAGTGCATTATTCCCGTTTCGCCCGTCTGGTTATCGTTAAAGCAAGTCCTCTCACGGTCCTAATATAAAACATAGCAGACATATCACATGCAGTACATAGCAGCACAAACAGGTGTGCGCATGAAGTTTACATAAGTGTTTCTCATCGCAGAATCGTGCACTGCTCTGCTGACGATTACCACGTGTCTTTGGACTTCTTCCCTTGTGAATTTAGCCTTTTATTATTTAGCTATTTTCCCAGACTGAAATCAGTGAGCTTCTGTACTCAAGCCTTCAAAACCACTGCTCTTTCCTCCCGTAGGGATTCCTCTTCCTCTTTCTGAAGGTCTTGGGTTTTTATTCCACGCTGGTAGGATTCTTATGTTTCAGTGTTCTTAACCTAAAAGGTGAAGCCTCTTCGCAAGCCAAACTATAACACCCAAGTTATTATGCCTTAGTGTCACGATGCTATGCACCGGTCAGATTCAATAATCCTGTTCTGAGGAGCATTTGTGAAATCGCTTTGCATGTGAGTTCTGTTTGATTAATTGGCATGAGTGGCAATGGAATTTTGCCTGGGATATGGCAATGTGTGATCTGAGTATGGCATGATTATGCCCAACACAGCCCATTTAGCTTCTTTTTTTTTACTACAAGCTCAAAAAATGCAATATACAAAATGATATTAGGGGAAAAGAGTTCAGTTATAGAAAAGAAACTAGATGTGTAGCTGGAAAGTTGTACACTGAAATCGTAGCATGGTGGTTGTTCACATTCATGAGCAATGTTATTAACCTGCTGAATTACTTTGCGCCTTCCTATGAAAGATCCATTGAGAAAAAAATAAGCTCTTCCTAAATCAGGGCATCTACGAAGCAAAGAAATACTTACGTATAAATCAGCCAATGAGAAAATGAATGAGAGAGCATTACTGATGATGCAGGGTCTGCACATTCATCTCGCAGTTATTGATGTTGAGCACGTGAGCTCAGCTACCTTCCCTCCATCATGTTTTCTCTGGAGGAAAAGCAGCCAGGGAGAACTCCAGAGCAGGAGGGTGGGGCATGAAATCCAGGGCCCTGTGCATATGCAGTCTCTGTGGCCCCCCTTAAAATTGTAGACCGAAGCAAACTTTTTAGTCCAGGCCTTTTAAGCTCAACCCCCACCCCACCCCACCCCCCTGCCTTGGGGCCCTGGGTCATCAGTTCCACTACCCCCCCTCCCCCCGTGACAGCCCTGCCCCAGAGCATCCAGCTTGAGCATGAAAACACCTGCTCCTACACCTCTGTGGAGCTCCTGAAAGGAAACCCTGGCCCACGTCACACTGGATTACGTGGGATGTTTTGCGTAATCTTTATAACCGAATGTTTTCTGCACCTCTCTCAGCACTGTGCTCCAGGGAAAACAGTCAACGGTGACGGTGAACAGTGAACTTGTTTTTTTTTCTTTGTTTTTTTGTTGTCATGATCGATTGTCATGATTGATTTTTGTTATTGGGATGGCAGGTATGCCTTCCAGCCAAGTTACACCTTGGCAGGGGCATGCCCCATACCTATACAGCACAGAGAGTTTGGCACTTTTCAGGGTGCCCCACAGAAATAACCGCAACAGCCACAGACTCTCAGCCTGTAAAAACATTCATTTCTATACATTCTGACCCCATTTGAACAGTCCGAATTCATAAACAACTTCACATGTCGACACAATAAAGCCCCAAACTAAGGGGATTTTGCGTTTTCTCCTTCTTCCTGCCACAAATGCTCCTAGCCCACAAAGAATATGTCTCCCCATTGGTCATTTTACATACATCAACCAATAAAAACATTGGATGCAAACACAAAATGAACATACACAAGTGTGCAAGTTTAAAACAGTACAACTTTGCATCCCTGCTGTCAACTTCCCTCATAGCCTAATGGGTAGTGCTATTGTCTTTTGGTTGGAACCGTTTACAGGACTGAGAGACCCAGGTTCAACTCCCCCCCTCTGACTCCAGCACATCTCTAAACTCAGTACACTGGCTTGCTGGGTGACTGAAAATACAACATGAAAACCGGGGACATTTCCAGTTCGGCGGTCAAAATATCATTAAAATATCCTGTTATTATCTATGAAATAAAAAAGGGGGACAATTCCGGTTTCATGTATTTTGACCATGTTAACTGTTGTACTGTAATAAACTATGGTGCAGGCCGACTGATAAAATTGGGTACTAATTAAGTAACTTTGTAAACTGTGTCAGAAAATCAGTTTACAGTACCATGGTGAGTGAAGCTATGGTAAACTATGGAACACACAATAAAGAAAATGGTTCAATACATGCTAGCTTCTGGCCGAGTTTTCCACAGCAGTTTTCTCTAAAACTAGCACGAGCAAGTAGTTAGTAGAAGAAGAGTGATATGAACCAGCTATAGCGAGCAGCCCCCTCTGTTGGCCAAAACAAGCATAACATGATTGAGACGTCAACCGGTAGGCTCTGCTGCACGGCCTTTCTTGCCACGTTTCACTTTGCAGTCTGTTTTTAACACACAGTTAAAAACCGGGATATTTCCGGGGACAGGCCACCAAAAACCATATGCCAAAAACGTCTGGTCACCCTTGTGTGTGAGTAACTTCCCATTCTTGTACATTGAAAAAATGTGTTTTTCATGACATAATGCAAGGATCTTTCTGTCTCTTTGCTAACCAGCTAACGCCAGTCGATGGCAGTGGCCTCCAGTCAGCGTGAGATTTGCAGGCACAGGACGTCTTGCTTGGTAGCAAGCTTTGCTAGAATATTAGCAACAAGCTAAGCGAGCTGAGAGTGAGTTTGTATGTGGTCAGCTAAAAGCTTTTATGACCGTATGAAGCACAAATTTTCAATAGTTTTATTAAAAAAACTGTGCGACACAGAACAGTATAATTCCAAAGGAATGTTACCCAATGTCTCATAAATTGTTTCAAGAATACAGTTGTTTTTGGAATACAGCTTCTTTAATTTCGGTGAGGCAAGATAGCCTGTATTGTTTTTGGTACAGTAACTTGGCATCATTTTGATATCAATACTTTTAATGGAAGGCCAAGATTTAGCCAGTTTGAATGAATGACTTACAGACAGTGCTTTGTAAGTGTGAGTAACTTGGCATTTTTGTATGTTGAAAACGTGTTTTTAATGAGATATTTTATATGTAAGGCAGAGGAATACGGCTATACAGTTGCTGATAACCCTGACCATTCATGAACTGCTGATAACCTTCCCTGTGGAGGGACTTCCACAAGATCTATAGCAGTGGGACCCACTGCTGCGCAATTGGCTTTGTAGAGGCTATAAAGTAGGGAGTCGTCGTTAAGGAGACACAAGCAGGGTGTAAATTGTACACCAATGAATCTTCAACATCGGTTTCCATGCCTGTCCCTGGGCAGTCCCAGAAAAAGTTTGTGTGTAAAATGTTTGAATATGTTCGCGAGCGTTAGCTAATGCTCATCGTCTTGAACGCATATCAGGAATCCTTCAAGATGTGTGCCCTAAACCACCATATAGTAGTGCTGCTCATTTACATGCAGTTTTGACATGACTGACAAGATACATTTACAAGAGAGGACTACTGGGTGACTCCAAGCTTCGGAATCTGTTAAGGTGTGTGGATGGCCCCCAAAGTCTGATGTCTGTTTAGGTACTGTTCCATTGTTCTAGTGCATAAGTGGGCTCCATGGTCGGATATCTGTTAAGGCACTGTTCTAGTGCATTGATGAGCTCCATGGTGTGGTATCTGTTAATGCACTGTTCTAGTGCATGGATGAGCTCCATGGTGTGGTATCTGTTAATGCACTGTTCTAGTGTGTGGATGGGCCCCACGATCCGGTTTTGAATTTGGACAGTGCCATTGCAGCCTGTGGCCGACACCTCTGAATAAATGGGTAAGTGAGGGATTCAGTCATCATGTCTGGGTCCCACAACACTGTCCCCCTCTGTTCCATAAGGTGCCTACATACAGAGTGCTCCCCCAGCTCAGTGTCTGTGTGAGCTTGACCTGGAGAATGGAGACTGAATATGACCAGCATGCCAGGAAACTTTTCACACGCTCTTGTGTGTGCTGACAGAGGAGGTTACATGAACACACATTAATTGGGTATTTTAAATAGGGATAAGAGAGAAGTACAATTTGAAACTAAAAAGATTTTTCTCAGAAGAGTGCAGACCTCTGTCAAGGCACAGTTATCTTCCCTCGCATAAATGTGTGCAGCAAATGTCATGGCAATCCAGCCATTACTTTTCCAGATATGTCAGGCAAAGATGGACGGATTTGAGCTCTCATTCATATTAAGTACCGTGAAATATATTAGCTAGTGAATTCAGTTTCAATTCAATTTTATTTGTATAGCACTTTTCACACTTTTCACAACTGTCACAAAGACGCTTTACAGAGTAGCAAGGCAAGAGACAGAGCAAAAAGAGCAAATGGAAAACACCAGGCCTAAACCCCCAAACAGCAAGTACGTAAGGTAAAACCTCCCAGTAGGGAGAAAACCCTCAAATGGTGGTGATAAAAAAACTCCCCAATGGGAAGAAATCTCAAGAGGATCCCAGCTATAGAGGGGGAGCCCATCCTCCACTCCAGCCTGGTGTAAAGTAGCAGTAGGATGGAATGTGGCAGAAATGCTACAAGGGATATATCACAGCAAATAGAATGGGTCGAGCTGGTTAGCCTCATCTAATCATTCACTGCGTGATGATGCTCAGCTGAGCTGATTGAAATCAGGTGGTTGTAGAGGCAGCAGAAGTTAACCAGGAGCCCACTCCTTCCCTGGCTTTGAGCCACGTTCAGTCCGGCATGTGGGTTACAGCGGGAGACATGAATATCAGTGTTAAAGTTTAGGATTTTGATGGTTATAAATGACAACTCCAAGCACGAAAGGTTAACTCAGGTTGAAATTGGCCTTGCTGAACCACAACAGTGTTCCAGTTTGTCTGGATTGAAAAGCTCTGCCTAACCTAATGCCCTCAGGTGAACCAATCAATTACCATCAAGTGTTTTAAGCGAGCTGATTTTGCCGTCGTGAGGTAGTCTCCTGCTTCCAGCTTTTCCCACTGGTGTGAGATGAGTTTTTAATACCCCTGTGAGGGGTCATGTGACACAGTGAAGGCAGAGGAATGCTGTGCCTCCCCGAACTGCTTGTCCCTGCTGCAAGATCTTATATTTTTAAAAATCATACGAGCCGTGAGAACAACAGCTTCCTTTGTGCACGTCCCCGCAAAACAGCTCAGGTTTTTACCTCAGTGCATTATCTGTCTCATACTGACTATGGGATGACTGAAATCTCCACCCTCCTTTGCCGGGCAAGCTTTGATGATAAGACTGCCCCTTTTCTTTTCCAGCTCTCAAGCACTCGCTTATTCCAAAAACCTTTGGCTTATTCCACTGGTTACAGCAGATTACACTCTCACTGTTGTTTCAGATATTGTTTATTCGGTTGAGTTAGATCCCTTTGTCTGAGGAGACACCTCATTCATATGACGTGACACACTTGTGAAAGTTAATCCCGATTCCCCGTGTAACATAGACACCAATAGCTTTAGATTTGCATGGCATCACCTCGTCCTGGCATTACAGTGTTCAGCAAAGTCGCCAACTTAACCTTAACTTAGATGAATATCTTTTCTGATATTCGTGTCATTCCTGGAAGGATAGGAGCTAGTTTCTTCAGTGACAATTGAAGGTAGCAGAGCTGAATCCATGACAATCTTGTTTACTAAAGCAGAACATTATGTTCTTACTCCCAGGGTAAACTGAGGAATCTGTCTCTGTGATTTGTTTTTTTTTAATCAGACTCACTGGGGAATAGGTAGGGTATCCTGTTTTTCCTGTGTGTCAGTCTTATTTACAGCAAAGGGACGCACTGGAACGTATCTTTTAACACATGTTAACATATGGAAAATCACCCTGTGTGACTTGTTTCAGTGTGCATTTATCAACTCTGTCAAGTTTGGCATTACTTTGTGTGTTGATGGTCAATGAATGTAATTTGTAAATAACTTTGTAATTAATTAAGTAATTAATTATTTCATTGATTTATTTATACCATTGTATAGGTTTTATATGGAATTTATAGGTAGGCTTAAAATATGATACCCACACTAAATTCAAAACAGTTGGTTCGGATTCAGCAAATTTTATGCATGCAGTGATATTGTTTTGTACTCCTCAAAAAGTGAAATAGTATCTTTCTGGGGACTGCTCAGAGAGGTGTAGGAATTCAGACATCCCTACAAAATGATTACTTAATCATAGTTTAACCACCACTTATTGTGCTTCTATTGAATTTACAAAGTTAAATTATTGTGCATGCTTCACATTCCCAGTTTGATTTTCATTGTGCAATCCTTCAGTTCAACCAGCACAGTATCTAATAAGGCTGTCAAAACTGCCATGAAATTGAGTTTGAATATTAGCTTTTGTAATTTGTTAGCGTTCGAATATATTCGAATATCATTTGCCTATAATTCACAAAAATAAGCTGCTTATTGTCGGGCGCAATATGCACGTAACGCTCCCTCTAAACTGGCCTGCACGTTATTTTCCACAAGCCGGCAGTAGAATAGAGGACACTCCCTTGAGACTAAATTCCAGAAACTCAGCAGAGGTAACTGCCATATAATGGTATAGGAATAATACACAGCAGAATATGATATCGGAACAACTTGGGAATAACTGTGATTGAGGAAAACTCGAAAAGCTTAGGGAATCTGTCGCTACACCACTGAAGAATCTGCTTGAACTGAACAGCAAGCCTCTTTCAGACAGCACACACAGATCAGTGCACCCTGGACTGAAACCAGGTGGAAATGTGTTGCATTGTTTTCACCCTGAAGAACAGCTGGGCAGTCCGGGACTTTGCACTACGATGGGCAGAAATGACTACACTTCCCAAACTTCAGTGTAGCTGTTGTGAAGAGGAGAGCAGCTTTTAATGACATCATGAATGCGGTGGGGTCATCAGGGGGTGAATTTCCGCTTGGCGTCCTCGGCAGGCTTCAGAGTGTTTCATAATGGAAACCAGAAGGGGTTTGACACTCCGGAGGAAACTGAATCCAACATCCAAAGATATATCCTGAAAACTTCAGCTGCCACTTGATATCTGTGGCTCAGACGTGTGTATTTCTATTCGTTTAGCCTGCTGTTTGCAAGTCCGCTAGGCTTTGCTATAAACACATGTACAAGTTGCTTGCTATCAGTTGTCTATAAAGTGTGTTGTTATGATGCCCACAGGACTGGTTGTATATTAGTGAGGCTGATATCCTATATGCACTATCCTTAATGTATTGTAGCATTGTGTAGCACAATATCCTGAATATCTCATGTGGCAAGCAGAATCTGTTTGTATAGCACTATGCAAACATCTTAGCTTAATGTTGGCAATCCTTTTTTGCACTTTTTTTAAAAACTGTTTTTACTCATAAGGGCGGCATAATGGTGGTGGGTAAATGTATACACATTTTACATTTGCGTTGTCGCCATACAGTTTGTATGTTTGCATGTTGCATGTTCCGCGTGGCATTCCTCCAGTTTTTCCGGTTTCCTCCCACAGTCCAAAGACATGCAGGTAGGTTAATTGGAGACTCTAAATTGCCCATGTGTGCCCTGCGATTACTTCTCACCCCATGCATGCTGGGATAGGCTCCAGCACCCCCCTGTGATCCTGACCAGGATGTTGATGGTTGTGTCGGTGTTGATGGATGTTCAGTCATAATGTCACATAACAGAGGTAATGATCCCTTCTCAGTGAGTTGTAATGTTAAGGGGCTCAATCATCCACTTTGATGGAATAGCGTGCTTTCACACCTCAGACAATTAAATATAAACTTTCTTTCTTACAGGAGCTGGATGGAGCACCTTTTCCTTTCTGATCTCTGCAGTATTTGATGGGGAAAAGTATGATTCATTCAACAATAGCTTTTGTTCGCTAAACCACCCCAGTAGTTTTAGCCAATGTCTGTAATCCCAATTTGGATGGTGCTCAATTTCCATTGAGACATGGGAGTGTGGCAGGGTGTGGGGGGGTCGGGGTACATATTTCGGCTGTAGAGATGGGGGAAAAACAGATACAGCATAGGAGCTGCAATACTTTCTTTTGCAATTCAGTATCAATACCATGTCACCAAATGATCATATTTTAGCTAAATATATAAACATTTTACAATGAATGTTATATTTATGTTATGATTTTAATGCATGACATGGCAGTGAGGAAGCATCATCCCATGCATCACGTCATGGATTGTGCCATTTATAACGTGATCACTTGTGAAAAAATTAAAACAAGCATTCATGTATTTTGTTAAATGATTTGGATTCAAATTTTAAAAGGTAAGAGCAAGAGAGGTGCTGTTTCTCTGGCAACACACGTGGGTCAGACTAATATCTGGAAAATAACCACCACCATAAAGATTTGTTTACAATACCATGGAAACTTTACTTCACAATTTAAAGCCTAAACCTTACATACTACCTAGTAACGAGACCTTCACGCTAGTTCCTCTCGCTCTAGTCAAATAGCAAGCCAGCGTTATACTAGGTTGGCTGTCACTCGTAAAATAAGTATAAAAATTCCATTTGATTCAGGGTCCAAATGGAATCACTGCATGTTCTGTATAGCTAGCCATCTATTCAATTTTTTTTGCAAAAACTGCAGCTGTACTGTCGTAGCAAAATGGTAGCCAAACTCTGCATTCAGTTGAGCACCTATGTGATGACACTTGCTAAACTGAATAAACATGGCACATATTGAGACCAAACTGCTTAGCTATCTCAGTATTGATGTAACTAAGATATGAGATGTGCATTAAGTGTTATATCTTACGCTGGCACTGCAGATGGTCTACAACTGCTGCTGATTTATTACTGCTGACACTGCGATGCTGCAGTTTGATTAGTTTCACCATTTTCATTGTGTATTCACATTTTTTTCCTTAAATTAAAAATAAATTATTTATTTATTTAAATTTTGTTATCTCCAGCCCCACCTGGATTTGGAAGGTCCAATTTGCATACAAGCATGCTAATTTACCGCAGCGCTTCCCACTTATTCTGAACTGTCAGTGCTTGCCTGATGTAAAAGCTGCATGGGAAAAAGACATTAGCATGGCACACCCAGATGACTTCCAGCACTTTCTGTCCTTTTCCATCTGCACCTGCTGCATTCTTATTCAGCTCAATGTTCTTCACAGGCTTCATATCTGCCGAATGACATGTTCAGAAATGCCCCTGGAGGGGGATCCTATATGAGACCCATCATCATTCTCAGAACGCATGCTTTGGCCATATCCTGGCTTTGATGAATTCTGCAGTCTTTCAAAAGTAATGAAATGTCTTGCTGAGACCACTGTGCTCTTGTGCTATTAGCTGTATTAGGGTCCCGGCCCCCCGCTCCCCTCCACCCCTCCCAAACTGAACCTCTGTAAGCCACAACTGGCTACTCTCATCTTCTGACCTTTGGCCCTTAGTGCAGCTCTGCTGGAGACCGGTCCTCTTGTCCTCGTTGGAAAAGGGGGAATCAAACAACATCTTAACTTGGAGAAAACTCAATAAACACCCTCACCTTCTTTTGTTTTTAAAACGTAAATTGTGCAACAGCCGAATTCAATAATTTAATTATGTATATATTATAATTATTATTATAATTATTTCTTAAATTTAGATTGTTTTGTGTTCAACTTGTCTGTGTGGTGGGATGGGACAGAGGTGTTCAATGGTGTTTAAGTATTAACAATAAATGGAATTTCACAAAGCTTCTTTAGCTTTTCCTGCACAATTGCAGAAGAAGTTTGGAGCAATCCGTGTTAGCCTGTGTCCTGAGGGAGGACAGGAATGAGTGTGGAGAATCTGTGAATTTAGCCCTATTCCAAGCTGTTTGGAACAAATGGACATTATCAGGGGCTGCCAGCTGGATTATTTTTATGTGCCTGAGTCAGTCCAGCCTACATGTTTTTGTGTGTGTGTGTGTGTGTGTGTGTGTGTGTGTGGTAGAGAGAAGGGAGCGACTGAAAATGTCAGACTGCCTCCCTGAGTGTATGTACTGTAGACAGGACGAGACTTGTGCCTTCCGCATGTTATAAAGATAGCCCAAATACCTGGGTGCCTTCACCAAGCACAGATTTCCTCTCCAGGCTGGGAGTTTAACCCGCTCCCTGTATGCGGAAAGAGAAAGGAGCCCTATCCATTATGCAAAAAAAAAATGTGTCTAAGCAAGGCATTCGCATGGCAGTGGAACAGCTGTTCAAATATTTGTCTGTGGGAAGAACCAAAGGATAACTTCACCGTAGCAAAACAATTTTTACACACGTCACTAACCTGACACGATACGCAACAGATGTTGCTCAATGTGGACAGGCCCCAGCTCGAGAGGAGGCTGCCATCTCCCACGCCCGCAGGACGGGCCTTGTAAATCACGTGAGAAAGATGGTTGCTAAATAGCATAGGAAAAGGAAAGAGCTGCCACACTGGCTGGGCAATAAATAATATTCAGATAACCTGCTCCAATTTCTGACGAAGCTTTTCAGCTATTCCTTCTTATCTGGTTCAGGGGGAGATAATTCACCCCATGGAGTCTGCTCTCCTGATGGACCCCCCGAGTGCGCTGCCCTGCTCTGTAACTCGCAGAAGGAATCTTCTTCATGTGAGCTTGAATAGGCTGTAATGCCAGGAAGGCCATGCATGACAAATTAGCATCATTAAAATGAGCAGGGATAAGAAAGACATGAAGTTTGACATGGAGGGATGTAATAGAATACCAGAGAATCTGGAAGTGGTAAGGATGTTGAAAGTGCAGGATACATAAATGGTAAAGGTACACCTTCCTGGCTGCTGTCACATGGTCCTGGTATGCAGACGTACTCTTGGAGGAAGCCGGCCAATCATTATAAAAAAGAGAGAGAAGGAGGGAGGGAAAGAAGGAGAGGGGGAGAGAGCAAGAGCCAGAGAATGTGAGAAAGAAAGAGTGAGAGTGAGAAAAAGAGACAGCGATCCAGAAAGGGAGGAGAGAAAGAAACGGATACAGAGAGCGAGAGAGAGAGAAAGAGCTTGGGGTCTGTCTACGACCAGGGCCCCTATCAATTACAGGCATGGTTCCAACACAAATACCAAGTCTCCATGGCACCCTAGACAGTCTTGGCCCAAAGAAAAAGGCTGTTGTATTTTCCCTGGAAATCTACCTGATCCTGGGCCCTCAGTAGAGTCCTGCTGTCTCCCACAATGCACCTCACCTCCAAGGCCCGTCTGTGGCCAGGCAGTCGGCCTATCTGGCCTCATCCAAACACTCCTTCAGAAAATAAACAGCCCAGCAGACAGGTTGCCTTGAACCAGTGCTACAACAGATCTAACGGGTGAAATATTCAGAGCTTTCCACTCTCTCGTGGGCGGAGACATCCTTCCCTCTGCAGGGACTGTTGTGGCTGCAGCTGCAGGGGCTCTACCTGTTTACTCTCTCAGGTTTCAGGTCACTGGAAGTCCTCCATTTACTCTCTGAAGGAAGCATATGTATGCGTACGAACAGGGTGCTTTGTGGTTTTTGAACCTTATTACAGTAAATCATCAGAGATTTTATGCATCCCCTCAAATAAATAAACTGATTGCCCCTGGTGTATCCAGTAAGAATTCATTTTTATCTATAGTAATGGTTTTCCAAAAATAGAAACATCTAATTTGTCACATTAGTGAGGGTGATGTGATACCAAGAGATATTATCTTTTCACTTCCGTAACTTTCCCTCCTATATTCATGGACATTGACAGGCGATTTACCACAATTTAGGGGTAGTATTGACTGAACCCAGGAGTTAAGGGGTTATACTTATAAACAGCAGGCCCATTTTGTAAAGCAGGACCTGGTTGAATATGAAGGAACTGAACAATGTCTGCCCTATTGGGTTTCGTCTCCAGGCCTGAAATCTTAGTCTGGAAGATTAGATTCTTTACTCAGGAAAACAAAGGAAACAAAGAGTTCTAGTCCTGCTCACTGTTCTATTTTTTTCTATTGTGGTTGGAGCTTGGAATAAGTTGAATAAGCACGATACCGTTGGCTTAGATTTAGGGAGGGTCAGGTGGTACATGTCCCCACCAATATGCTGGGAGTATCCCCGCCAATAATTACCTTAAAGACATTTGGTCCAGTCATTGTTTTTCACATCACAATGGGTATTCCATATCCCCTCATAACCCACATCGGTCATCCACCCCCTCAAAAAATTAAATAAAATAAAAGCGATCATTTGATCAGGTGTGGAACCGGTTCGCCAGACGGAGGTGATTGTTGCAGCAGTGCCGCAGGGAGGAAGTTCGAAGGCTGAAATAGATATTTACAGTCAGCTACAACAAAGTCTGAGTCTATAAACCTAAAAATCCCATTACGCACAGTGCTTTTATATTGTCTATTAGTAGCAGCGTTTCGTATTTTTCCAAGTTTGTTCACTTGCTAGCTAGCCAGAAGTTAGGAGCATATTAGCAGGGATCTGAAGTCCTCTTGAATGAACAGAATGAATGAATGAACTGGTTAAATTTAGCTTTCTGGCTAACATTGCGTCTGACTTGGTGTACATGTTCTAACCAGGTAATTATTGCACAATGGATAACAGCTGTCAGATATGTCATTATTAATTATGGGTTAATTATAAAAATAGCAATAATGTGAATAAACACCACTAAATAAATGTGTTCATATTTATAGCTTGCTTTAAACCATGGCCCATAGCAATGTCGCTTTCCCACCCATATGAAAGCCGGCATGTCAGCGGAAACTTCTGGAAAGTGTCTAAAATATCCTTCATGGCACAACACAACTGTCTGGGCCCATTGAAAACATGCATTTCAACTGATGTAATATATTTTTTAAAAACTCCAGAAAGTGAACTACCCCTTTAATGTGAAGGTTTGTTTCCTTTTGAATTCTCTCCAGGGCTCCACCACCACACACATCCACCGACGTCCTGGACTGTCAAGCGTTGAGTGAACTGGCAGAAGGCTGTGGTGGAGACTGTAACCTAATGCAACTACAATGCCGATATTTTGTTTGTCTTCTGCTTTGTGACGCACAACCAAGGATTGAAACAGAAAACCTTCTTCTGTCTGAAGAGCCAAGTTACTATCCTTATCATTGATGATGAGAGCCTCAGGCTTTTGTGAATACCCCCCCCCCCCCCCCCCCCCCTTCACCCCACCCTCCCTTGTATCTGGTCCTGTTCATGTACCTCCTCAAATTCGCCGTGATTGTCACTGATGCTTCCATGTGAAAGTCAGACTGCCCCCCACCCCCCCCCCCCCCCAAAATAAAGCCTCTCGAGTTTCCCTCACAATCACCTCTATTGTTTCAGTCCTTAACAGGAGGGGGGGGGGGCATCTGGAAGGAACAGAGCAATGAGGTTTAATGTGGACCCCAGAGTGCAGTTTGGTAAATATCCAGAGAGAGAAAGGCCATAAATTGGTTAAGTAACAGCCTATTTTCACAAATCTCTCTTCAATAGTTGGCTAGAAGTCAAAACAGGTTACTCAGTCTGTTTCTCCAGTATTTTTATGTTTTAATGGCATAAACATGAATATGATATATATGTTCCTTGTGAAGCTATCTCTGAACAGACAATGAGTCAGCTGAAATCCATGGTGTACCAAGGTTACGCTGGTTACGCAATTTCATTTGTATTTCCCAACCTCAAATTTAGTCAAGTTGTGCAGCTGATTCCACAGAAAATCTGAGTTACACTTTGTTCTGACTTACAAGCTGCCACGTAAGTTTATGAAAGAAAAAAGCCCATGTATGTTCCAGAAGAGGGACTCTGCAATAAAACAGTTGTAAAATTGTACCTGTGGACATGCTGTATAACTGTACTCACGGTCATCCTGTAAAACTGTACTCAAAGTCATACTGTAAAACTGTACTCAAAGTCATGCTGTATAACTACTCAAAATCATGCTGTAAAACTGTACTCATGGTCATTCTGTAAAACTGTACTCAAAGTCATGCTGTATAACTGTACTCAAAGTCATGCTGTAAAACTGTACTCATGGTCATTCTGTAAAACTATACTCAAAGTCATACTGTAAAACTGTACTCATGGTCATTCTGTAAAACTGTACTCAAAGTCATGGTGTAAAACTGTACTCATGGTCATACTGTAAAACTGTACTCATGGCCATACTGTAAAACTGGACTCATGGTCATACTGTAAAACTGTACTCAAAGTCATACTATAAAACTGTACTGTACGCTATAGTTATAACTGCTTAATGATAAAAGCTGCAGTTGAGCATGTTTTACCATCTGATATTCAACTGCAAGCTTTTCACATTTTCTGTAGCACCTGTTGTTACGTCCCAGGGCCGTAACACCTGTCATGGATATGTAATGCGATATATGAGTCCTGCATTATTAGACATTTTGTGGTCAATTAAATCTAAATTCAGCACAGTTCAGTAAATTGAAAAATGACCAAGATGTTCTATGAGGATTTTTTCATCAATAAATTGAAACCCAGTTAATTTCCTGATTTGACAGAATTGAAAGTAATTGACTTCAAACACTGGGCCTAAAAAATTTTGTTTCTCATGGCTGTGATGTCTTACATTGCCTATTCATACAGTACATTAGATTATAGATTATTAAAATGTGAAGTTGTGTTTTAAGGACAGGACTTAGCTGATCAAACGTCTGGAAATGCTGACAGGAAACAGAAAAACACTTGTAAGGGATTGACGGGAGGAGGGGCATGAGCACAGAGAAGGCAGTAATTATCATTTCTTAGAGACTGCTGTTTTTATACATATTTGTGATGGGTTATAGAATTCACCTTCTAAACTGGTACCTACTGATAGTACTGTTTTTCAATACAGGACATATAGATGGCTAAAGCTCAATTTGAATCTCTTCTTGTTTTTGTGGATTCTAAAAAATAATTTCTTCGATGCTGTGTTACAACATCTTGACATTTCCTCCTGATCCTGTGCTTCTCAGTCAGACATGCGATGTCACTTCCTGTCACGCAAAGCTGAGAGATATTTTCCAAGCTGTTGAAATGGAAGACTCAGCGCTTTGTTTCCCCAAGAGAGATGGTACACATTTATTTCTTGTGTTCAGCAGCTGTGCTCTAAATGTCACTTATATAAGTCTCTGTACCACAGAAATATGTCTGACTGGAGAACTGGCTCTCCATTCAGACAGGAAACGTATATGCCTCTGTTGCCTGGTATAGCTCTCAGCTTCACCTCTTTACATTACAGGCATTTAGCAGACACTCTTATCCAGAGCGACTTACCCAACTTTTACATGCCATTTTACATTGTATCCATTCATACAGCTGGATATGTACTGAAGCAATACAGGTTAAGTACCTTGCTCAAGGGTACAACGGCAGTGTCCTACCCAGGAATTAAACCTATGAACCTATGACCTTTTGGTTACAAGCCCAGTTCCTTATCCATTATGCTACACTGCCGCCCACCTCTGGCACTGAGACTCCATTCCAGTGTGGCAGCTGTGCTGTGGCAGGCCTGGATCCCTGGCTGTTGTATGCCTGCCAAAGCTAGCATACATCTGGAATCAAACTAAGCAGCACACTGATTGAGCAGCAGTAAAAACCCTGCTTACTAACCCCTTCATTATGTTAATTGGCCGCAAAACCGCACGCTAATTCGTTGCATACTTTAGGTAATAATAAACACGAGAAAACAAACAGATACATTGGACCATAAGGTTTTATGTGGATTTGAGTTTGAGGTGACTGATGGTAGTCCATTTTACATAATCCTGTCTTTAGCAATACCAAGGGCCGTCCCTGGAAAGGCTCAATTTAGCAAAAGGAAACTGTAAAAAAAAAAAAGAAAAAGGTCAGTTCCTAAAACTATCCTTCTCTAAAATCAGTTTACCGCTGTTCTGCGACAGAAAACCGAATAAGTGACTGTGGGGATAGAGTTTATTGTTGGCCAAACGGATGGTTTTACCTTTTAAAATATTGTATTTTGTCATTTTGATTAATTAGAAATTACATAGTGACTTCTGACCCAAGTATGAAGAATTGTGTAAATTACGATAATAATAATAATAATAATAATGTTATACATTATTACATTTTTTACCAGAATGTTGATCATATGGAAGTTTTACAATAGTTGTGTTGTTGTAGTTTTGACTTGAGGCTAAATAATGTGGTGACACCAATTTTTCCATTCCTAAATTTCAGGTCTTGCCCTGGGGCAGTAGTCTAGCATTGCTGAGCTGTGTCTAACAGCTCAGACCTAGAAAAATATGGAGTATTTTTAACACTTGTCTTTTGTTCACTTATCAGCATCAGTGAAACTGTTAGTCAGGGTTAAATATACCCAGGAAATTATTGGTATTTTAAAGCAATACTAAAATAAAAACTTCTGCAAAAATACTCCATATCAGGAATGCCCAACCCTGTTCCTGGAGCTCTACCATCCTGCAAGTTTTCATTCCAACCCTAAAAAACCACACCTCACTCAACAGCTAGAGATCCTCATTGAAATGCTAGAATCAAATAATATAAATAATAATCAGATGTGCCAAATTAGTTGAAATGAAAGCCTACAAGATGATAGACCTTCAGGAACAGTGTTGGGCAGCACTGCTCAATATATATTATCATCTCAATTCCAATCAGATTAAACTATATATGGTTAATGGTTGCCATTTACCTTTGCTAGACCACATTTAACAATTCCAATGTCATTTATTTATTTATTTATTTATTTATTTATTTATTTATTTAACGAATCCACTATATTGAAGGCATGGCGTTTATAAATCATGTTCATCTATGTAAATTGTGTCTGTGAATTAAACTGAAACAACAATCATGCCGTATTGATATTTATTGTTTTGAACTCACATTTTTCATGTTTTTTGTTATATTCAAAGAAACAATATAGGCAAAAAGACAAGGCAAATACAGACGATGAACGGTAAATGAAAATACAAAACAAGAACCAAATTTACCCTGGTTCAGTCACTCTAAAGAATCATTCCTATTTTACTAAAATGTACTAATTGTTTAGTTTGACCCAAATTGAACACAAGGGTTAATAAGTGCTGTTTAACATGGCCTTCTGGGTCCTCCTTGAGCCAACACTCACAACCGTGGTCAGCGTAATTGTAAGTGTGCTGGGATTTCTTCTTTCAAATTCTTTCTTTAGTGACTTTGTACTGCATCTTCAAATGGAACAAAAATGATAAATGCACATCTGCACACAAACGCGTGTTTTTAGGAGGTTTTTGGAATCGCTGACTCAGGAGGTCAGAGGTCAAGCGTCCGAGCGCTGCGGAGGCAGATTCTTCCGCGGCGTTCCTTCGGGGATTCCAACAACACTGTTCACGTGCCTCTCAGCACAGCACGTGTGACTCAGTCGCACAAAAAACAAGTGCAATCTCCAACAAAGGCTTTCTGTTCGTCAACCGCGGTGACGCCCAAGGCATCTTCGAGGTGCGCGCATCTTAGCAGGGGCATTGCGACACTATTTGAGTAAGTCCGTGGCAAGCGCTGAAAGAGAGCTGTCAGTAAGGCGAACATCTGCAGAGCCCGCACAGCGAACGGGAAGCGGCGAGCGACGTTCACAGCGCAGCTCCTGCGAGCGTGCGCGAAGGTGAAGTTCCAGGTCCCTAATCTCTTCCCCGATCTGGAAAGCTGCAGCTGCGCTGGCGGCGCAGAGACGGGCCCGCGTGTGCCGTGAGACGGCGCGTCTGGGTAACCGAAACATCGCTCCTGGCCGCCAGCTCGGGAGATGAAAGAGGGCTGCGTGCGCAGACTTGCGTCCCCCTGCCTTGATCTGCGATAAAAGGCAGCTCTGCCGTCGCGGCCACAGAGAGATTCGGATCTCTTTCCCAGGCCTGCCAGTGTAGATCCGTTACAGTGCAGAGACGCACGAGAGGACAGTTAGAACGGACTGTAAGAATAAGCCCAGAGCACGAGCTGAGAATGCAGTTTAACGTGTCTCACTACTTGGTGAAGTATTGTCAAAGCAGGAGGCCCATTTATTGCTTATTATACTATATTCCTCCATAATAATCCGACGGCACAATGGGGTCTTAAGTGCTGTGAATGAAATTTGACTTGTAGAAGAGGTGTTTTCCTTGTGGGCTCCATACTGCACTGACTTGAAGGGGGGGGAAAAACAACACAGGAGAAGGAAAACTCTGAACTCTGAGACCACGTCTTTCCTTTCTCTGGTGGAATGAAACTTGATCAAAGTTTTGGCGCAGGTTGAAAGCTCCTTTAGCCGAAATCCCACTTATTTGTTTGGATTGCATCTGTGCCCTTGACAGCACCCATCGTTCCTGGTCCCTGTAACTGGAGAGTCCCGCAGAATTCGCTCCGTTTTTTCAACGAGGCAGCAGTCAGGCCTACTTACTGCTGTGTAAGGCACTGTATGCAGCTCAGAGAGCCCCAGTGCGTCAGAACAACTAACGGATGCAGGAATGGACCGCTGCTTTATTCTTAACCTTAGCTTCATTTGGGAGGGACATATTTACCAGACCTCTTCTCCCACTGTGTCTGTGGGAAGATCAAAGCCCTCAGATCCATTTTAAAAATTAATTCGAGGTCATGCTTTCATTTAAAAATAGAACTCATGTAATTACCGCTATGTTGTTCTGGTTATGCACTGGACTTGGCTATCCTGTTGGAAGAACTTTTATTAATTTTTCACATTTTTTGTAGTGTAGCTCAGGAGGTTTCTCAGTATTCTGTCTGATGCTTCCAAATCTTCATCTATTTTTCACAAAAATAGAAATGAGGAGTTGGGTATGAAGTGAAAGTCCAAACTGCATTGCTCCATGTGCTTCTCAGTGTGGAAGCCAGTGATTGACAAATCACTGGCACTGTGAGTGTAGCACACTGCCCCTGTTGCTCACCAGTGTTTTAGAGAAATCTATGCGTACAATCTTGGCAAGATGAGTTCAGTTTATTTCCCCCCAGCCCTAACACATTGAGCCCTAACATTGAGCCCTAACACACTGAGCCCTAACACACTGAGCCCTAACATTGAGCCCTAACACACTGAGCCCTAACACACTGAGCCCTAACACATTGAGCCCTAACACATTGAGCCCTAACACACTGAGCCCTAACACACTGAGCCCTAACACACTGAGCCCTAACATTGAGCCCTAACACACTGAGCCCTAACACACTGAGCCCTAACATTGAGCCCTAACACACTGAGCCCAAACACACTGAGCCCTAACACATTGAGCCCTAACACACTGAGCCCTAACACATTGAGCCCTAACACACTGAGCCCTAACACACTGAGCTCTAACACACTGAGCTCTAACACACTGAGCCCTAACACACTGAGCCCTAACACATTGAGCCCTAACACATTGAGCCCTAACACACTGAGCCTTAACACATTGAGCCCTAACACACTGAGCTCTAACACACTGAGCTCTAACACGTTGAGCCCTAACACATTGAGCTCTAACACACTGAGCTCTAACACACTGAGCTCTAACACATTGAGCCCTAACACACTGAGCCCTAACACACTGAGCCCTAACACACTGAGCGGTCAGGTCCCGATGACCCAGCTTTGGGATTCAGCTCTGGCTCGTTTCAGAGGCCCATCCTGCGGCTCCTCTCCGTGTCAGAAAGGCCAGAGTGTGGGAGGCTCCCCCTGCCCCAGCGCTGGGGTACTGAAGCGAGCTCGGCTGCGCAGGCTGGACTGAGCGCCCGGGCAGTGGAGT
Organism: Anguilla anguilla; assembly: GCF_013347855.1. NCBI lineage: Eukaryota > Metazoa > Chordata > Actinopteri > Anguilliformes > Anguillidae > Anguilla > Anguilla anguilla. Next base: position 2,511,397 of record NC_049215.1, on the reverse strand, counting down.
GTGCAGAGCAAACAGGAGGAGGAGGACCGCGGCAGACCAAAGGGTGTCCTCTCACCGGAACCACACAGCGGGCCCGAGACACCGCAGGGCGGATCTGACCGAGTCACGAGCACACGCAGCCTCATCTTCCAGCTCAGCGTTTATTAGGGCCGAGAGCGGTCAAATAGAAAGCTTGTTTTCCGGGGAGGGGTCTTCTGGGTTGAAGGATTACGAACATTCCACAAAGATTTGCAGCTTTACATCCAGATGACAGTTTGATCTCAGTTGCAACGCTAAAAACTCACTTTAAAAAAAAAAAAGCTCAACCTGCTTAAGAGAGGTCGACCAATGAGTACAAGAGGTTTTCTGATGTGACGGTCAATGGGAAAGACCGGAGAGGAGCTCTATCTGGCAGGAGAGGTCAGAGTTCAAGAGACTCGCACCGTTGGCCGCGTGTACCCCCCCCCCCCCACCTATCCTTCTGTTCTGGCCCGGCCCATTGGCAGGACGGGGGTAAAAGTTTACGATGAGGTGCAAACAGCCGAACAGATGCATGCCGACAGACTTCAGAAGGCCATCCTCACTCTGTCACAATAGAGCGAATGCCAGAAGAGTGCAATAAACGGCACATGCGAAATTCTTTACGGGCTCGCAGCTTTCAATCTCTTTACAGCTTTACGCCTGACAGCCGCCATTGATGGGTTGATGGCCCTGAATAAGGAAGGTTATTTAATATGGGAACAAATTGCACGCCGGCCTGGGGAGCAGCGTCAGCTGCTTTTTAAAACTAGTCCGTAATACTGATAGTTAAAAGAAAATCGTATCTTGTATCACGCATCTTGGGCAGTCCTCAGAAGACGCAGTTCAGCACACAGCAGCGATGTCTTAACGGTACAACTTAAACGGTTCACCTTGAAACCGAGAACGACCTCCACAATGGTGAAGTGCTGGTGGTGAATAAGGGGGAACAAAGGGCTGAGAACTGAAGCGGATATTTATGGACCATCCGGCTCGGGGGGGGGGGGTTGGGTTGGGGGGGGGCACGTCTAGCCGTCAAGGTGTCGACAAAGTTGGACTGGGGGGTTCCTGAGTGGAGCGCCGTTTACATCCAGCTGGGACTCTTTGTCATGTTAAAACAGCCAAAGCTGCAGAAGGGGGTACATTGTCCCCTCACACAAAAGAACTGAAATGCCATCGTCCATGTGTCTGAGAACTCCAAGTGCGACAAGAGTTATGGACAGGAAGGTCAAAGGGTCTGTCCTTCCCTTAGTTATGTTTATCGGCATGTTTGCACACACCTGGTGCGGTTCTCCTCCTGCAGATGAGCAGGAGTCCCAGCTGAGCAGGAGGCAGAGATTACAGTGGTGGGGGGGGGGGGGGGGGGGGGGGGAGGGTGCTTTTATGGAGCTCCAACAGGTTCAAGTTGGTGCAAGCCCCTCATTACATTACATTACAATCTACAATCTGGCACATGCCAAATGATTGTAGTGTAAGCAGAGATGTACAGACATGGAGAACAGTGCTTTCTGTCTAACTGAAGTGTTCTGAGGGATACATATTTCATGTTTTCCAATGTGATATGCAGTTACATGTAGTTTCCTACATCTCCTCTTGGATAGATTCCTGAAGTTCAGCTTCCCTTTCGGTTTTTTTTTTTAGAATGTTTGACAGTGTTGCCTTCATTTTTCAAAATATTTTAAATGCCTGCCTTTGAAAAAGATTTGAAAATCACATACTTCTGCTAAAAACTGGGTCTACTTCGGAAGCCTACGTCTAATGTCAATAGTGCTAATTCACCTCCATTATCTTTTTCTCTTTAGCTGAAAAAGACTAATTGCATAAACTCTGGGTTGACAAAGATCCAGAAAACAAAGGACAAGCTGTCTTCACTTCATAAAGAATGCCATGTGAAGTGTACTTTTGAAGTTGAATGACGGGAGTGTAAATTGTACATTAAGCTAGCTGTGACATGCTAACACACACGACCACGTCCTGTCCTGCTTTTATGTGTTTAGCCTAGCAGTAGCAGTATGAGAGCCCTGGAGCCGTGCTACACTGTATTTAACACACCACAGGTATTTCTGTAATTATGATGCACAGAATTCAGCCCAGGAATAGCCTGTGCCGTGTCAGTCTCTGACTGCGACTGTTTTGGGTTTCTCAGAAAAGTAAAACCTCAGGAATTCTGCAAACGTTTCTGATGAGCTCTTTTTGTTTCTGAGTCTTTGACAGCATGCCTATCTCCCTCTGTTCAAAAGAGTGTCTTCTATTGCAGTCATCGCTAGTCAGCGGAAGATCACCTGAGAATCCTCACACATTCCAAAATGGGGGCCAGCAAGGATGACCTCTGCTTGGCTCAGTCAGTCAGACAGGGGTCCACACCAAAAAGGCAATTTTCACTGGCTGTCAAAGTGTTGAAGCAGCAACTGTGCAGAAGCCCTTGCAGAAAGGGAGCAGTGAGGCATTCTGGGACAGCTGGGGACCATCACAAACATTTACAGGGTTTGAACTGGTGACATCGTCGGGGAGCAGACGGTTCTACTCCAGCCAGGAGAGATGTAGCCCGCATGAACACACCCGACGTGTCTGATAACTGTCGCTGTTTGCTGGTACTCGAGTTACACGTATTGACATTAAGCTGTGAGTGTGGTTGTCCACAAAGCTTTAACCACAAAAGACACTTGCTAATTTGGCTTTGCTTGGGGAGCGGAATAAAAATAACCCCCCCCCCCCCCCCCCCAGATGTTCACAGTAACATTCAAATCACCACGATTTTGCACATTTCCCATCAACACATCCAGAAGAAGTTTTGTAACTTGTAGTTTTTTCCGCTATCAGCTACAATGATGTTGCAGACAGTGTTGGACCCAGATGTTGGAGAAGATCAGCAACCATTTCTAAACAGGGATTGGGGGACTGTGGTGTCAATCATAATTTGCTGACAGTCAACTGCCCACTTAGACTTTGATCAGATGTCGTTATTGGCAGATGTAGCTAAATGTCCAATGGGGAGAATTACTGATTGTGTGACTGGGGAATTTGTGATTATGAAATTAGCAGGAAGAAGGAGAAAATGCAAAATAACCCAAGATTGGGGCTTTATTGTGTGAACCTGTGAAGTTATATCTGAATTCTGTGTGTTTCCATATAGGCAGAAGGTATAGAAGTTAATGTTTTTTAGGGCTGAGAGTCTGTGGTCATTCCGGTGATTTCTGTAGGAAACCCTGAAAAGTGCCAAACTCTGGGTGTTGTATAGGTATGGGGCATGCCCCGTCAAGGTGTAGCTTGGTGGATGGCATACCTGCCATTCCAACCTTACCCTGTAATTCCCTCAAATTCTTGTTGATCTGGAGTCAATAACACTATCGTCCTCCCTGTTGATAAGAGTCAATTAACTTTAATCCTAATAAAAACAAAATATTTTTATCATGATACTTTCTGAAACGAACTAAGTACATATATCCATCCATCCAATATCTATGCCCGCTTATTCCTGGCCAGTGTTGCAGGAGGTGCTGGAGCCTGTCCCAGCATGCATTGGGCATTGAGGCAGGAATACACCCTGGACCGTTTGTCAGTCCATTGTAGTGCTAAGTACACACACACATACACACACACACGCACACATATGTGTGCGTGTGTGTGTGGGTGTGTGTGCAAAAACCAGTGTTAACCTACTGAGGGTTAAATGTACAGGGTTAAATGTTATACAAACCGTGAAGGAGAAAATACAAGACCAAAGTTTAAGATAACTGTTAACTAGCAAACACTGAACACCCAGTTTAAATTTGGCATAATTGTGTGCTTGATGAAAAAAAGTATTTGCCCCTTCCTGATTTCTTGTATTATTGCATATTTATCTTACTGAATAATTTCAGATCTTGGAAAAAATGTAATATTAGACAAAGGGAACCTGAGTAAACACAAAACACATTTTTTAAAATTATTATTTAATTTATTTAAGAAAAAAGCTATTAAATATCCATATCATGTGAAACTTAAACAGTTAAATAACTGGTTTCACCACCTTTAGCTGCAATAACTGCAAGCAAATGTTTCCTATAATTTTATATCAGTCTTTCACATCGCTGTGGAGAAATTTTAGCTCACTCTTCTTTGCAGACAAATTGATAGGTTTTCGAGTATGAACTGTTTGTTTCAGGTACTAATACAACATCTCGTTTGGCTAAGCCATGACTTTGACTAGGCCACTCCAAACTAGCCATTCAGACGTGGACTTGCTTTTGTGTTTTGGATCATTGTTTTGCTGTATAACGCAATTACACTTCAGCTTCAAGTCATGGACGGACGACCAGACATCTACAGGTTCAATATGAGTGTAGTATTGATCTAACAGGGCAGAAAACAAGCCTGGCTCTATTCAATCAGCTGAAATTAAATAATATAAATTATATAAATATAAATATTAATTAAATTAGGTTAATTGGCTGACTAAGTAACTAAGGAGGAAATTACTATTTCACATGGGTGATAAGGGCGTTTGGTAACTTTTGTCATTAAATAAGTGATTTTATCTAAAGATCTGAAATCATTCAGTGTGACACACGTACAATAATAGAGGAAATCAGGAAGGGGTTAAATTCTTTTTCATGGGACTGTAGATGGTTACCAACTGGGTAACCACTCTTGAGAGGGTAGAGGAGGGGGTGGGGTAGAGATGTGCTTAAAGGGTGGGGAAAAGATGTGTTTAGAGGGTGTAGAGGGTGGAGGTGGGGTGTGGTAGAGGTGTGTTTAGAGGGTGGAGATGGGGTGGGGATAGAGGTGTGTTTACATTAGTGGTATCCAACTCTGTTCCTGGAGATCTACCATCTGGTAGGTTTTTCATTTCAACTGTAATTTGGCACACCTGATTCCACTAATTAGCAGCTTGGGGAGATATCTAGCAGTTGGATGAGATGTGCTTTGTTAGAATTGGAGTGAAAAACTAGAGAATGGAGTGAAAACCCTCTAGGAACAGGTTTGTTTGGCACTGGGGGTAGAGGCTTGTTTGGGTGGAGGTGGGGGCGGTAGGGGTAGATATGTACTTAGAGGGTGGGGTGCATTATAGGTGTGTTTTGAGGGTGGATGTGGGGGCTGGGTAGAGGTGTGTTTTGAGGGTGGGGGTGGAGGTAGAGGTGGGTTTAGAGTGTGGAAGTGGGGGTGGGGTAGAGGTGTGTTTTAAGGGTGGGGGTGGAGGTAGAGGTGTGTTTATAGAGTGCAGGTGGGGGTGGAGAAGAGGTGTGTTTATAGAGTGGAAGTGGGGGTGGGGTAGAGGTGTGTTTAGAGGGTGGAGATGGGGGTGGTGTAAAGGTGTGTTTTGAGGGGAGGGGTAGAGGTGGGTTTAGAGGGGGGAAGTGGGGGTGGGGTAGAGGTGTGTTTAGAGGGTAGAGATGGGGGGGAGGGGACACATGGTACTCATCAAAGAGGACAGTGAGGAGGTGAGGTGGAGTCGGTCATTTCCTGGACTTTGAAGGGAGCCCCAGAGGGGGGGCTGTCTCCTGGGGCCTGTTTCTCTGCGTCTGCTCACCAGAGAGTCAGTCAAGCGCAGCCGTCCCAAGACACACGCCTGTTACCTTTCAAGGGACCCTTATTGGCTCGACATGGATACCTAACCAATATCATGAATACCACAGACATTACGTAGTGTGATATACTGTCTGCCACTACTGTAAAGTAAAAGTGAAAAATAGCCAGGTCAATGTCGTAACGATCCCCAGGAATGGAGTTCAACGCATCCTGGTCTCTTTCCAACCAATTTGGCAAAACGTTGGAATGAAACTGGACTCCCAGACTTAACCCTATATTATGTTGTAATGTGTAGTTACATCCATTATGTTACAGGTCAAATTAATTTACGCAATGTAAATCTATAACCAGAGTCAAATAATCCCAAAACAGTGAAATGTTTGTCTCATCTGACAATTCAGGAATAACTTCTTTTTTTTTCAAACATGACATTTAATAACATTTATTGAACATATTTCCTCTCAAATAAATAGTTAAGATGTTGATAAAACAGTTCAAATTGATGTAACCATTTTCAGGGATCAAATGTATGCTTTGCATTTTATAAAGATGATTATGAAACACTACTGATCGACAGCATCATCTCAGTACAAAGTGTGCACAGACAATCCACAACACAGCTGTGGGTGAAAACACTGCATAGAGGTCCATGACCCCACAGAAGTACAAGTCCTAAAGTTTCACTCAGGAAAAGAGACATTTTACAGTATTTCGGGGACATTAAAACTGAAATTCACCTGTAACATAGCAGGAGGGTCCATGAGCTGATGACTCAGCTGAGACACAGAGGGTGTGTCTCCAGGGGCCAGCTCAGGCTCACAAAAAGCCCTTTCACCCACAGAGCTATTCCAGGAGGAGAACGCACACACAAACACATTAAGTTGGACACAAATAACTCTGACCCTTCAGGTCCGTTTGTGAAAATTAGCCAACATGATGCCGAACCCAGATTTAATCTAAAAACTCTCTCTGCTTTCATTGACTGACTAACATTATTGACACATATGGCGCTTCTCCATTGACCAGCACGGCACGGTACAGGACGGCAAGCATTCATATCCTATCCGTCCCGTGTTGCCCTGTTGCGCTTCTCCATACACAACAGACCCGTGAATGTAGGAGTCATGGGAGGAGTAAAGCGGAGTAAGCGTCCTAAATGTTTAATAATTAACTCTTGTATGTATTACTCTGTACTCTCATATGTTTTCTTGTATGGGGATGGGACAATATGAAAACAATTTTCACCGTCCACCACCTTTTGGCAATGTTCCAACACTCTCGTCATCACTGTTGCATGCATCACAAAAACTATTACACTACTAACGCTAACATTACAGTGTGAAATATCCACATTATATAATACCACTAACCTATTTAAAGACACTCAATTTCAAAAATAATGTACATAACAGAAATATTTGAGCAGTAATACTTACATAGAAATTATGACATTTTATCTGTGTTCAGTAGATAGAGATAGAGACAGTAAATCAAGTTCTATCCACTTATGTTTTGCTCCAGAAAACGATATCAGATAGGTCTATCAGCAAACCTTTGGCTTAGCTATGCCCAGAAGTCCTCAATAATAATAGTATTTTCCAAGAGATTACGAGAAATTGTTGACAACATTTCGTTAGGTGCAGTGTCTTTTTCTGCTAAGGCCCGGTCCACACCGCTCACCTCGCGTGTGCGTGACGGTAGCGGAACCTCTTGCTTTTCATTTCGGCGCCCATGTTAACAGGTTAGAGCAGCCGCACAGCCAGCGTGAGACGCGCGTCTGAGGCGCGGCTCGAGCCTCGCTGCTGCGGCGCGTCATCTGGAGTTTCGGCATGGAGCCTATTTTTCACGCGAGGCGCGCGGTTCTCAGCAAAAATAGACAGTGAATAGAGCTGTTGATAGTCATATTGACATCATACCAGCAACATTACATAACTGACACCTTTCAGTATAGTTTCAATGTCTAGGCTATATCTGAATATGTCATAGACATGAAAGAAATATAATTTTATTTATTTATTTTGTTACAATTGAGCATACGCTTCTTAACCTTTTTTTGTCTAAACTAAATATAAATTAAATTTATAATGAAATGAAATCAAACATGCTATTATTGATGGCCATTATCAAAGGCAAACTCAAACCTTTGGTACCTACCCCCGAGCAGGAGCTAAAATCGGCATGGGTACTTGCGGCCCGGCAAGGGTCAGGTGGCAGTGGAGAACGCAAAACAAAGCGGGAGCACGGATTCCGGCACGGCGCGGCGGTGGAGAAGCGCCATTAGTCAGCAAGAGTGTTCCATGCCGATTGTACATAAAGATAACAAACATAAAAACCCAGTCACATAACACAGACTAAGAAAAAGGATTTTAATGAAAAACAAATTGAAGGCGCCATTCAGGAAAAATACTTTACTAAATTAAATACAATAATAATAATAATAATATATTTTTTGTTAATTTGCCTGCTTTTTACCATATGCATAGTGCATAAGATGTGCAGTTTGAATGCTGTGACATATTGGTACAGTACCCTGGACTGGGAGGGAAGTATTTTTACATGGAAACATGAACACTGGTAACCCCACAGCTCCACCCGATCCCAGGCACCCCACACCTCCCACCATCTGTTTCACTTTTAGGGAGAGGCCACGGGCAGAAAGCTGTCTGTTCCCATGGTAACTCCAGCCCCCCACCACCCCTGAGGGAGAAGGGTAAGCACCCCTGCGTCCCACTCGACCCACCCCCACCCCCCCGCCCCAAAACACGCCCATATGTGGCACAGAGATCATGGCTGACAAAGACAATACTGGAAACCTTGTTTTTTTTTTGTTTTTTTCCCTCCTCAGTCTACTGTCCTTGTGCAATGAAGATTATTTTCGGTAAAGCTGTGATTTACACGGAATAGGGGAACAGAGGAACGCACGTCTGTTTCCTGTCCTGTTCCCCCCTGAGCTGAGTATAAGTGTGTTCTCGTTTTCCATCATGTGAAACGGACAACTTTTATTTGAGCTGAAGTGAAACTGGAGCTTCATCACCACCCCCACTTTCCCATTGTACTGAACAAGGTGGTCTCCCCCCCTACCAACCCCCCAAACTACCACCCAACCCCCACCCCCTGACACATGCCATCCCCAGCGGGATTCCAACCCCCCCCCCCCCCCCCCCCCCCCACCGCCCCTGCCCCCGCAGTCATGCCCCATCCTCCGCGCTGCAGGCAGGTCATTGTCCCCTTAGCAACCTGAGGATCCCCTCCACCCATGAACTCCGTGAAACACACGCACACTTCTGAACAGCAAATCACGGATCAGGAGTTCAATTCCTATGATGCAGATATTCTTTATAACAATTCATAAATTGTAAGAAAAAAACCTATTATTTTGTCCACTTTCAGTGCAGCATACTGCACAGGCAAGTTTTAACACTCTGCTTATTGTACTGCAAGCTGTTTTGTATAATTCAGATTTGTTTCTTTCTTTTTTGACTATGCTATTAGTAAGAAACGTGTGGCATTCCTTTGATGTAAAACATCACCGTATAGCTTCTCTTTGTGAGCTGCAGAAACAAATCACCGAGTGACTAATGCCTGCAAATTCACTGCGAATCAAAGCTAATGCCGTCATGCTGGTTGCTTGCATTCTGCAGCGATGCTGCGGGTTGCTCCCCAGACAGGCGCTGTAAAGCCCGGCGCTGAGCACAGAGGGGAATCGTAAGGCTGCAGATGGGAAGCATTACTGCCCCTGGTGCCTCGCTCGACTTCCCTGCAGGACGGTGAATTAAACTGCTTCAGCAACGAGGGGAATGCCGGCAGCTCCTCTAATGGCATGTGGAACGAGCCTACGGCCAATATTTGCAGGTGCTTCAGCGCAAGCTGAGCGCGTAAACAGCTCCCGCTCCGTTCAGCGCGGACGGGAAGCCCTGTCCAGCCGAAGTGAAAGGGAGGCTGTAGATACGACGCGGCCAGACTCGGAAACTTTTTCCCCTTAAAGGCCGGAGACCGGAATTGTCGCACCTTCGACATTTTCTAGCGAAAGCAAGCAAGAGAAATGAGTCGGCTACAGAGCTAGCCGAGTCGGTCCTCAGAGAGGACGGCCAAAGAGTTCTTCAGAGCTCATTATGCGTGTGACACAAAGAGAGCAGGGAGGAGGGACGGGTCTCTCCGCGGTGTGTGCTGGGGACAATCCGAACACCCACTGAGCTTCAGGCTCAGAGCTCTGTTGGCATGGGAACAACTCAAGGTACGCCAGTAGAACATTAGCCAGATTTGATCCTGAGGGACTATGGCATGATGCAAGAATTCTGAGGAGAAAATGCCATGCGAGGGGGTGCTTTATATTATTATCGTATACACACATACATCATATGCATGAGAGTTCATGAAAGGTTCATTACATCACATTACAGGCATTTAGCAGACGCTCTTATCCAGAGTGACTTACACAACTTTTACATAGCATTTACACTGCATCCAATTATACAGCTGGATATATCCTGAAGCAATGCAGGTTAAGTACCTTGCTCAAGGGTACAACTGCAATGTCCTATCCGGGAATCAAACCTGTGACCAATTCCTTAGGGGTTCCCTATTATATTACACTGCTGGCCAAACAGAAATGGGTACAAACTTATTTCTACCATGCTGTACTTGGTATTTGGGATTTTTCAACAACTTGTCTAAAGGAAAATGAATGTGACTAATGTTTATTTTCTTATTCCCTAATGAATTTCATTAAATGTGCATTTTAACTGCATACACTTTTCAGATGAGTAAAATGTTCATTTATTACATAATTCTCCTCAAGCATAGATGCCTGTTTTTTATTTGGTTCCTGGTACTTGACTGATGTGCAGTCTGGCAGTGCACTTCATCAGAACACTCACACCCACAGTTAGCAAATGCTGAAATACAAAGCAAATTCAGCACCTAATCCCAGCAGGAGTAACTTGATACAGACTGGATTGTGTAAAAAGTATTTAGGATAGAAAATGCGTTTTAAAACGACACCTGCATGCAGACAGTCTTCGTGGTTGTTCAACTCCATTACCCTGTTAAAGTCGTTCGGTGCCGAGGAAGCCAAAATGTCAGGTAATGCTGAACTTGCATAAGCATTTTGATTCCACTCCCACCCTTTGGCGGTTAATGGGAATCAGGGTGTGTTGCGCAAAATGTCCCGCAATGAGAAGCTCAAGCAGAAGAGAGATCGTGGGAGGACGTGCGTGTGCGAGTGTACACAGAGGTTCAGCTGATTGTCCTTTTACACACTTCTCTTTTCACATCAAGACTGTCTCTTTCCCTGACTTAGCTACAGGAAAACACCAGAACCATTTTACCAGCATTACATCAATACTGCAAAAGCCAGCGATTAGTCAGCATACCTGTATTTCGTTACATAAAACAGTCTTAAAAGTCATTCATGTAAGTGCACCTCATTATACAGAGTGTTTATCACTACAGAGTGCTGGAGAAAAGTAAAAGAATACAGTATCAGTGTGTGGAGGGACGTTTATTCATTCTCTGGACTTGTGCGTCCAGCAGGCTTTAAGCAACAAAGATCAGATCAATCAGATTTTCACCGCAAAACAACCACGGGAGCAGAGAACAAAGACCCTGAAACTCAACACAGACCTCTTTTATCGTACCAAACAGCTACCCAAGCCATTTATGAGAGTGCATGCCCAACGCCGATCGCTAACGTAATAGCAACCAGGGATTTTGCTTTGCAGGATTCAGTTACACTGGAAAAATGCGACAATTCGTTTTGACTAGACACAAAATGAGAGGCACCTGGTTGCAGTTTACGGTGAAGCTCATCTGTGTACCGCACAAACTTTCTGTCTGATACGGCTCAAAGGAATGCCTTGAGACGCTCAGATTTTCTGCTTCGTTTGGAGAGGCATTTTGAAACTTCAACTGTGATTCAACTGATTTGTTTTCTGCTGCTTTCTAAAAACAATCCAAAGGCTAATGAACATATTCTATCTGATTCTGCGACAATAAATGCATTTAATATTTTTCCAGAACAGTATTTAGCTATACTTTCCCTGATAAAAAATGCCTCTGTCACTAAATGCAGCTATCTAATCCAAACAGTGGAATCCAGATTGGGTGCAAGGGGCTTATTTTTCTCATATTCTGCAATGTGCGATAAGGTTTTGGTGGTGTAAATAGTAATATCGGCAAACAACTAATACTGAAATTCTATTTTTGCCTCAGAGTTTTGTAACAGTGATTGTGAGCCAGCCATGGTTCATGCCCTAGATTGTATTTAGCCCGTCTTTTCAAGTGGCCCTGCGGTCAGGCTTTCCAGAGACACCTTCAATGTGTGAAACAGGAAGACCACCAGGGTAAAAATAAAATGGGAAAACAAAAGAAAGCCCCCCTCCCCACCCCAAATTCCTGCAACGAAAGTGTTGTGGAGACTGAACTAGCAACAACTTCCGAACGGCCGTTTGAGCAGGAAGAGGAAATGTTTCTGCGCTACTTAAACAAGCGCGCGTGCTGCTCGGTCTCCGTTCATGTCAGAAAGCGCGCGGGCACCTCACACCTCGCCGTGCCAGAGCAGCTGGACGCGTTTCTGCACGTGCCCAGAGAGACCATCGAGGGGAGGAATGGCTTCTGCACATCTTCTGAAGCGCTTTCTCTCTCCATTCCCATGTGCTTGTGCCACTGCTGCAGACATTTAAACATGCTCCTGCAGGAAGAGAATTATACCCAAAGATACTGTTGAGGTCACATTTGAACACTTTTCCCTGTGCACTCTCTAATTAAAAAAAAAAAATCTTTTTCATCCTATATGTCATACATGAGAAAATTGAAACTTGTAAATGTTACTGTTCATGAGCAGTAACCCAGTAAACTTCTAATTACTTTTTTGACATAGCTGGCAACATGTAAACCAGCTAGCAGTCAAAGCACATGGCAGAGATGGTGAACACCTGAATGTTTTTTTTTTCTTCACAGACCTATCATATATTTGTGTTATGAAAAATTCAGATGTCTATCTAAACAATTTTTCCCCCCAAAATGCATTCTACAAGAAATATTTTGTTCTACTGACAAGACTCAACTCAATTCTAACGAAAGGTGTCCACTATATCAATTTAAAACACATTAAAAAGAGAAAAGGCTAAATAAAAAGACTTCTCTCGCTGACCATCTTCTCTGACTGTCAAAAATTAAGTCGGGTAAAAGCAAACATCGTTTTACCCTAGTTTTACTTTGTGGTCGAATGGAAACACCTGGAACCTAAAGTATTTTGTGGGTTCCTCTGTAAGAAATTCAGGGGAAGCTTGCAGATTCTGCAAGCACGGATGCAGCTGCACAGGCATGTGTTTCAGTGCTGCATACTGTCTGGCGATTTACTGCAGAAGGACATGTAGGATATTCCACCATACACACAAAAATTAGTTATTGTTCTTATCATACTGCAACTCGCTCATAAGCCAATATTTCCTTCAAGTTTTCCTCATTTTACAATATATTCAATTGCAACAAATAATGTAACTTTTAATTTTTTAAAAAAACTTAGAGAATGTGAAGGAGTGGCCCTTCACTAGTTTGTTAATTGTTTAATTGATTGTGTATTTATTGTTTAATTGATTATTTAATTGTTTAATTTGTTAATCTGATGTGATTGTAACCAGGTGCAACTGATTGGCTCAACTATTTAAGTGTCTGGCAGTAGGGACAGGGGGAAGGAAGGAGGTGAGCCATGAATATTTGTACTGCTGGTGTTTTTAAAATAAATTATTAGTCCTTTTTTTTTTTTTTTTTTTTTTTTAACAAGTCTTGTTTTACTCAGTTGTTTTTAAGCCTTTTTTCTTTTTTACAGAGAATGTATTCTTCTTGCCATGCAAATATTGGCATATTATGTGAACCATTTTAGTCTTGTCAAACTTTTCACCAATGCACCACTTCAGCCAATTTGATTAAAATTATACAGACTTAAAAAAATAAAAATAAATAAAAATTTAAGTTTCACGGATACGTACACACATTCACAGATTAGAAACAGACCTGGAAAACGGGATGCATTGTGTCAACGTTCATAACCTTCTGGGGAAAGGAGTGCAAACATTTTGTCGCAAAAAAAAACTCGTACAATAGACTGTACTTTCTGCACATATTTGTTAACTGTTGATGTTTCTCATAATCCCACCACTAATAATGGTTAATATATGGGGTGTCGAATAGCCTGCAGTTGGCCATAAAATGTACACCCTTGTTACTTAGCTAAAATTCTGCAACAAATACCCTAAATGTTGAGAAGGCTACATAATTACGCTGTTATAGTTCATGAGAAAACGGAATTCTGAGAATGTCCCGGAAATATAACCATTTCAGGTTCTAGAGCTAGAAATAGACTCTACCAGGGACAGAGCAGCGGATAACCTGTAGCTATATTCCATCTGGTCCACAAATCACAGACAAGACTTACTTAAGCAGTGATGCAACACATTTTACCCTGTGCATGTTTAGGCTAGCAGGGATGCCTATGCAATACTTATGCTATTGGTAAACACAAAATTAGGACCTGAAATTGTAAATTAGATTTAATCATTCGTAGATTAAGACTACGCTGACAAAACGAGCAGATACGTTTTATTGAATCCGTTAAATTCATTAGAGGATCATTTAAGTCAAGTAGCCTAGGCTACAGCGAAATTCATACGGTTAAACTTCTCGTCTGTGCACGGTTACATTTGATGACTTCAAATATGACGAGGCGACACAATGATCGTGTCCAAAATGCAAAAAAAAAAAAAAAAAACCTCAACAAAACGGCGAAGAGTGAGTCAGGACGTTGCTGGCTTGCATCAGGCACAAGCGCGAATCGCAGATCGCGATCTCAGGTTTCAATACATGGGCCCCAAACTGGGGGTGGGTGCGCAGATAGGGGGAGGAGGAAATGGGATTTTGGGATATTTCTTTGTCCTCCTCGTATTAGTACCCTGACATGGATTGGAGGGTCACATGGTACCTCAATGGGTTAATAGAGAAGGACGCTTTTGTTTTATGCCGAAAAATCGAGGGAAAAGTGCAATTGTAATAGTGAATTGGGGAACATCAACTGGAGCCGCATCATTCCCGAGCAGGAGGACGCATAAAAGTTGAAAAGGTAGCTATGATAGTTTGCTTAAGTTTTACTCCGCGTTGATTCACTAAATTATTTGGTCGCTATTAAGCATTTAAAACTTACCAGCCTAGATCGAAACTTCTTGTGTTTTTCTTGTAGGTAAACGTCCCGTTTGGGGGGAAAAATAACACTGCAAGCCTAAACATGTGGCAGCATACTTGTGTACCAGTATTTGCCATAGCTAGTATCAGCTAGCTCATGTTGTTACTCTGCTGTCTTGAGAAACAGATCGTAGCAGGCATTCAGAAAAAGTTAATGATGGTCGCAATATAAAACTATTGATATTCGCCAGTTAGCTAACATAAATAACGGTAGTGGGCTGCTCCGTTAATTACCCTCAAGTAAGCGAATTAACTTGTTAGTTACTGCTGTTGCGTGGAGCTTAACTTGGAGAAAAAATGAAGAGGATGAACAGCACTAGGGAATGAGACGGAGACCTGTGAAAGAGATGACTATGCTGATATTCGCCCTAAGGTGGCAGTCAATTATAATGCAATTTGCCATTTGAGCTACTTTGTTAATACATGGTGCAATATTCGTTTTTAAAGTGAATGCTGTCGATTCACCTGAACGATGATTTGGTAATAGTTCAACTGGTGTACACACAGTCCTTAGCTTAGACTAGCCCTCATGCTAGTTAGCATGGTAGAAATGTTAATGGCACAGTTAAAAGTAACTGGCACAGGAAAAATAAACACTGCATTGCCATCCAGTTATTTAAATAGTTGTTAACTTCTTCCTTGTGAACAGTGGCACGTTATGTATGTTATACTGTTTCTCTGATTAAATTAGGAAAAAATCAGCAACGCTCAGTAATTATCCAGAAGCGTAAAATGGATAAATACGCTGGAGACTACTTAAATTAGGCTACCTATGTAGCGAACGCTAGACTAAGTAGTTCGGTAGTCACAGTAGCTACCGCGCGAATTAAGTCCAGGTGCCAACGGTTAGCTGGCTACCTTGCCAGTTTGCTTTTTTTCATTTGGTTTTTGTGTTTTGTTTTTTCCTGACTTGTAACGCAGTTCCTTTTCCTCGTCCTGTCTCTGCGGCTGTACATTTACGTTACTGGTCAGCTAGTTAAGCGTCTCGTGTGGATAGAACTAGCTCAACGTTAGAGATAGCTAGCTAACATGGCTATTTGGCCAATTAGCGCTCACGTTACATTGTAAAATAGTTCATTTTTGTTTCAGTTCTATCAACCTTAGACATTAAATGACTGTTATTGTTTCCAATCAATCAACAAGTCCTTAAATGAATGTTTTTGTTCACAGAGTAATTTCACGAATTAATTTCAGCGATTAAGCTCACACTACTCTTTGTTTGCAAAAAAGAAATAAAAAGCATTAGTCTACGCTTGAATTTCTGTCGGACCACATTATGTTGATTGAATCAGGTCTTCGTTCTCTTTTGTCTGTGCGACCTCAAAAAACCATCAAATTTATTAAAATGTTGCTACTCCTGTTAGCTACCTTATAACCAGCGGTTAAAGGGTGGCGGGACAGTTACACCACTCGCTCCTTTGCTGGGATTTTGTCCCGATTTTTACCCTGCTGCACTAGGAAACTAGGAAATATCTGGAAATAACCTACTGTGTCCCTTACTCAGTGTCTACCCGGCTGATAACAAGGGCCCCTGTAAACTGCTAATATATTGCGCATTTATGCGTAATCTACAAAATGGGTTTTGTTCTAATTAGCGTCATCTGCCCGTGATCGTGCTTTCGTGGACTCCCTAGTCCCTATTTAAGATGACGACTTCACTTCGCTGTAAACTCCGGGTTGTAAAGTTGAATTTTATTTGCAATTTCCTAGTAACTAGTGAGAGCAAGCCATGTGCTATACGACACACTCATGCTGCGTAAGGCGTCCAGTATTCACTTTTCTTGTGGAACATTTTGTCCCTTCATGCTTTTAACACTTAAAAAAGATGTGCAGATATCAATGCTAGCAGCCGGTTGGCATTTTCACCGTGCAGATTTCTGCCAGTCATCATAGCTTAACACATTTTTTAGGAAAGTGTAGTATTGCATTCCTCATGTCCAAATAATGAATAATGCCTTTTTAAAATTTACAATAACCTATCATGTTTGTCATCTTAAACTCTTGACTTGTTGTCCAGAATGTCTCAATAGTCCATTCTCTCTTTCCTGTTTAACAAGGAAAGAGATGCTTTTGAGACGTTATGAACTTTAAAAAGAGAGAAAAAATTAGTTTTTTCCCCCATGACTTTAAACACGTATAGCAGGAAGGACCTTTGTTTTTCCATTGTCTTATTCTTTGTGTTGACCATTGTCATTTTTCTATTAAATGTCCATGAATGGATTCTTGTAATAGTTTCCAGAAAGTATAATATTTCTGAGGTTTTCTGTAAAAAAAAAAAAAAAAGGTATACAATTACATTTGTGACAATGGAGCTCGAGCTGGAGAAAGCATTCATATCTTACTACCCTGCTCTATAGACAATGAGACTTGATGTCAGGTGGAAACCAAGATGATGTTCTGATTTTGGGTCAGGACAATGCTGTATGTACGCTGTAAAACAGCTGACGGACAACCTAAATTTTCAGCTTTTTTGATTCGCTGCTTGCTGTCTGTATTTTTCTCCAGTAGTGTTATCGTCTAGGCCTTAAAAGCTAAGTGAGTAAAAACCAATCAGCATTTTACAACTGCATCGTTGTGTTCGGGTCTGATTAGAAACGCTTACTTTGGAAAAGCAAACTTGTGTGAAAAGGCAGTGCGGTTGTTCTGTCTGGCCTTAGGCTTGGGAGAGGACAAGTGTCTCTTATGACCATGTGACATTTCTCTTTCCTTTATGTCCCTGAAATAAACTGCCGTTTATGGCTGCCACATCTGGGCTAACTAAAGTAATTGGGATGGCCCGTTTCCTGAGCTAGAGAAGCATTACGTTTTATTTACTTTGTGTATGTGGCGAGGAGGTCCAGCATGCTAATGTTTGATCATTAAGTCTGTTCAAGATGGTGTACGTGTAAACGCATTCATTTTGGTGCTAAACACATCAGTCTATATCATGCCTGTCTTCTTTCTTCAGGTCAGCGTAGTCTATATCATGCCTGTCTTCTGTCTTTAGATCAGTCTATATCATGTCTGTCTTCTGTCTTGAGTGCTGCAGTCTCAAGTTGAATGTGCCATAGGAAATGGTTCAAACCAAAAATTAGTAACTGTGTTTTGAAGACTAATCGGGTGATGTATGTAGTTACAACCCTGGGCATAACATTGCTGTACGAGCTGCTTTGGAGTTACTTAAAAGGGTAGCCTATTTTCTTACCACAGATCTAAATGCCCTCAGGCCAGCCATGGCAATGCAGCTTGTTAAAAGGTTTTGTTTTTTTTAAATAGCTGTTCATCACACACTGAAACTCTGCTGCACTACACAGCCTGCTCAAGGGTTTTATGAAAGAGTTTGGTTGAGTGATTAACGAGAGCGGCCCTGTCATCAGTAAGGAGAACCGTGAAACCCAGCAGTTTTGGCCCTTGGAAAACAGACCAACCGGCACTGTCGTGAGAGAGAGAGGACGAGAAAGCAGCGCATTGGCTTTGAATTTAAAGCCCTTTTTAACGACTGCGGATCATTTGAGCCGTGCGGTCGGGTGTCTGGAAGCAATTGAACGGACGCGTGTTTTCAGTGCGGCCACTGGATGAGCTGTCCCTCTGACGGGGTAACTGCCGCCCCGGAATGTTCCGTGGAGCATTACTTTGCTAAATGGCTTTGGAACACTGCTGCTTCTGAATGCGCCCTGTGATTTGTAATTACGAGGGCCGGGTGAGGCCCTAGCCTTTTGTTTGCAAGTTATAACGGGTCCCTCTAAGGCTGACGGACCTCATTCACACTGCTAGTTGTACAGATTGCAGGCAGATACCGAACAGTTGAACAGTTGTTTGAGTCTTGTTTTGTGGTTTTGCTTGAAGAGGAGACTGAGTATGTTTTTCCAGGCCAGTCTGAAGCTATACGTTAGTGGTGTGACTGTGTTCCAGACCCACACTGTACGCTAGCGGTGTGACTGTGTTCCAGACCCACTCTGTACGCTAGCGGTGTGACTGTGTTCCAGACCCACGCTGTACGCTAGCGGTGTGACTGTGTTCCAGACCCACGCTGTACGCTAGCGGTGTGACTGTGTTCCAGACCTACGCTGTACGCTAGCAGTGTGACTGTGTTCCAGACCCACGCTGTACGCTAGCGGTGTCACTGTGTTCCAGACCTACGCTGTACGCTAGTGGTGTCACTGTGTTCCAGACCCACGCTGTACGCTAGCGGTGTCACTGTTCCAGACCTAAGCTGTACGCTAGCGGTGTCACTGTGTTCCAGACCTACGCTGTACGCTAGTGGTGTCACTGTGTTCCAGACCTACGCTGTACGCTAGTGGTGTCACTGTGTTCCAGACCCACGCTGTATGCTAGCGGTGTCACTGTGTTCCAGACCCGCGGTGTCACTGTGTTTCAGACCCACGCTGTACGCTAGCGGTGTCACTGGGTTCCAGACCCACCTGTACGCTAGCGGTGTCATTGTGTTCCAGACCCACGCTGTACGCTAGCGGTGTGACTGTGTTCCAGACCCACGCTGTATGCTAGCGGTGTGACTGTGTTCCAGACCCACGCTGTACACTAACGGTGTGACTGTGTTCCATACCCACGCTGTATGCTAGCGGTGTCACTGTGTTCCAGACCCACGCTATACGCTAGCGGTGTCATTGTGTTCCAGACCCACGCTGTACGCTACCGGTGTGACTGTGTTCCAGACCCACGCTGTGTGCTAGCGGTGTGACTGTGTTCCAGACCCACGCTGTACACTAACGGTGTGACTGTGTTCCATACCCACGCTGTATGCTAGCGGTGTGACTGTGTTCCAGACCCACGCTGTACGCTAGCGGTGTCACTGTTCCAGACCCACGCTGTACACTAGCGGTGTGACTGTGTTCCAGACCCACGCTGTACGCTAGCGGTGTGACTGTGTTCCAGACCCACGCTGTACGCTAGCGTGGTGACTGTGTTCCAGACCCACGCTGTACGCTAGCGGTGTGACTGTGTTCCAGACCCACGCTGTACGCTAGCGGTGTCACTGTTCCAGACCCACGCTGTACACTAGCGGTGTGACTGTGTTCCAGACCCACGCTGTACGCTAGCGGTGTGACTGTGTTCCAGACCCACGCTGTACGCTAGCGTGGTGACTGTGTTCCAGACCCACGCTGTACGCTAGCGGTGTGACTGTGTTCCAGACCCACGCTGTATGCTAGAGGTGTGACTGTGTTCCAGACCCACGCTGTACGTTAGCGGCGTCACTGTTCCAGACCCATTGCTGCCACCAGTCCATTTTTAAAGGAAATGAATTTTTTTTTTCTTTTTTTTTTTTTTACAATTGAAAACCGTTTACAATTAAACTGTTTGAACTGGTACTCTTCTATTGCTAATAGGGAAGTTGGTCTAATGTTTTGGCATCAGGTATGATGTTGTCAAAAGGTGGCAGGGTGGAGGACTCTAAAAAACCAGTCTCTTCAGGTTAGGGTTGGGTAGTGGAGATTAACTTGCGGCACACCCCTAACCCCAGAGAAGATTACCTTGCCTTTGAGTGGGCAGTTATTGTCCTTAAGCCGAATAAAATCAAGAACTGGAAAGTTGAGAGCTACTATGGAGTGCCAATGATTTTGATGTGCAATTTTCATGGTTGTCTTGATGAACATTGGCCTGATGTTCTCATTTTGTATCCTGCTCTCTGTCCTCTTAGACTCCACATTCTGATCCAGATAGATTCCTGCTGATTGTTTATTTCCAGTTCCATTGAGGCTGTTTAATGAATGGACTGACTGCAGTGCTTGTAGGTTGTGGCGAATAATTGATTTTTAGATTGATCCTGACAACGTAGTGTCACTGAAGTCATGTCCTAGGCATCTAGACTCCTATTTTAGGAGCATTTGCTCCTGAACACTGGTGTGCTCATGGTAAATGGTAAATGGACTGCATTTATGTAGCGCTTTTATCCAAAGCGCTTTACAATTGATGCCTCTCATTCGCCAGAGCAGTTAGGGGTTAGGGGTTAGGTGTCTTGCTCAAGGACACTTCGACATGCCCAGGGCAGGGTTTGAACCGGCAACCCTCCGACTGCCAGACAATCGGTCTTACCTCCTGAGCTACGTCGCCCCTACTAATGGGGATGCATTAGGGTGCTCCTAAATCTTTCAACTATGGGAGCACACATGCTCTGTGAGAATAGTGTTAGCGTGGACCCCTGGTGTGTGCGAATCCTCAGATCTCCTCCTGTGAGCTCAACCCCATCCCTGGGGCAATTTGTGTTGGCCATGGAGCACTAATAAATTGGCAGTTTTCAGGTCTTTTCTGAAACCATTACATGGTAACTACCCCCCCCCCCCCCCCCCCACAACACTTCCGCTCTGATTTCTAATGTGTTCTTGGACACGGTTGAAGACCTTGTGCAAGCAAGATGATAAAGATTTTTGCTTACCTTTTCCAAATTTATAAACAGAAAAATAAGATTTCCTTTTGTTGTTAATTATATACTACCTGGCAAAGCTGGTCATTTGACACGGTGTGTGTTTTGTAATTGATGATCTCTCCAAGTTCACTTCTGATTGGCAGACTGCCACATGGACACACCTCTGATTGGTTAAAATGTACATCACCCTGTTGCTTATTTATGTAAAGTGGTCTCCAAAAGATCACTGGCAAATCTGCTTTATTGTGCAGTATTAGAACCTCACTGCTTTTAGGATGAACTGATTTGAAATGTTAACTGAATAAAACAAGCAATGGGCTTAATGTCATAGTATAGGTTTTATTCAGTTCCTTATGTGTAATGTAATGATTTTGTTTACACTGGGTTTTGAATATGCTGTAGAAAGTAGGGTAATGTAGTGAAATAGGTCTGTTCCTGAACTACACTGGTTTCTGGCTTGCGAGATGTCACAGAAGTGCAATTTGACTAATTTCCTCTTGATTGAATATGCTACAGTGTACTGATTTGAATGTCGCCGTGATCAGAAAAGATATTGAAGAACTTCACGGTATATGAGCAAATATTAGCACTTTCAGATATTGCAATGTGCTTTTAAAAATGTACATTTGTGAAATGTATTTTCCATAGTTTATAGGGCTTATATAAATATAGCGCTTATAAAGTTTTGTTGTAAAACATTTCACTTATGCACAGCAATTCGTATCATCCTTCATAAATGCCACATTGAAGGGAAGATATTAAGAGAAGTCCATAGTAGGAGAAATGATGTTAATTGTGAAGAGTAACAGGTGTGTGTGTGTGTGTGTGTGTTGGGTGGTGGGTTGTGTGTTATGAGTTTGTTTAATATTCGTATTTATATTTTATTTTTATTGTAGTTGTCTAGCAGTGTGTAAGTGTAGCAGTGTGTTTGAGTGGTCTGTAGGCGTGCTTTGCAGAGGGTGACACCTTTCGTAAACAGAACTGGAGACGTCCTTTGGCCCTGTTCTGACTCAGGCTTCAGCAGTCTGTTCTAAATGTGGAGTCTAGGAATTTAGGCCAGTCATTGTTGTTATTTTTTTTCTCCACACTGCGTATTGCAATGAATATCTCAACTGGTATCTGAAAAGTGCTCCTGGAACTATTTGAACACAGAAGGCTTAGTCACAACCTTGACACCGGAGAAATTCTGTTCCAATCGAATGATGAATTGTGAAGTTACGTCCGGCTCGTTTGGCATTGTTCTCCCATGAGTCTACTCTACTCTGAATGAATGTGAAGCATTACTGCATCGTACTGCATCTTAAGAGAAACCTGTGAGTCTAATATTCAGTTTATGGACATTTACATTCATGTGAATTCATTAGAAATTAATTAGAAAAGTAAGATTAAGTTAAACAGTGATTGAACTTGAAATGTAAAAATCTTAATTTCATTGTTTCAAATTCAGTACTTCTCAGACAGTGCCATCTGTGCAGGAGGTTTAGTGAAATCATTTGTAAAGATGTCACCAGAACAGTCATCTTGAGAATCTTTTTCTTTTTTTAAGTGCTGTAATAAGAATAAAGAACCAGATTAAACAAATACAATGGTATGAAGCATTTTTATCCAGTTGAGATTTTAAATAAGGTTATTTTATCCTGAAAGTAGCTAGGGAGGTACAATCTCGTCCCCAGATGCCGTGGCTTCGTTCCTCCTGCTGGTAGCGAATGCAAGGAGCGAGGAGTCTCTGGGGAGGAGAGTGGGTACGGTATGGAATAATGGATAATAAATGGATAATAATCGAACATCACTTAAGTGTGCTGTTTATTTTCAATGAAATAAGACTTTTTTTAAATTATTTTTTTAATACATGTCTCAAAGAAGTACTATTGTATCGACTACATTTTATGAGAAAACGATGTATCGACTTAGCCAACGTATATCCGATAGCACTTTCTATTTCAAGCAGCCGTTAGAACCAGTCACGGTAAAGAAATCAGCATCCAGGGCTAAAACAACCCATTTTGGGAAAATTCGTAAAATAAAATGGTCAAACACATTCTTTCAAACGAAATTGTTTCGAATAAAACCGAAAGGAAAGCATTTTATTAAAAATAGGGAAAGAAAGTGCTTGGTTCTTTGGCTATTCAAAAGGCTGCTGTATGACAAGTTTTTTTTACGAAACAACAAGGTGTCCACGTTTTCAGGGAGGAGCTGGGACCTTTTAGCTGAAACAGTGTCCCCGGCAGCCGAGAGAACTCGTTCGCTTGGAACTGAAGTGGCTGGAATAGATAGAAAAGCATTTGCGAGTGGGACAAGCAGTGGGAACTTTCCGCTGTTGTCTCTCCACCATTGTAGCGGACTTTTTAATATTCGGTGGGAAAGTGCTTTGTCTATACTTTTTAAACTGGAAAACTACATTCAAATAAAATAATATGCTAATATATGAACCGCGGTTCGCCTGTTTTCATTTTCGGTACGAACCGTCAGCTGTTTTCGGTACACGGGATTTTTTCACACCCCTAAAAGCAGCACAGTTGTTACACTGCCCTCTAGGGGAGGATTTGGTACTGCTCATCACAATTTACATTTTAACCAATCAGGGTGCTTCAGTTAAGAGGGCTAATCACTGAAGTCCAGCTGGGAGTAAATTCAGAACTCCAGCTGTCCTGTTAACAGAAAATAACACTATTTGCCGTTTACACGTTGAAAAAGTGAGTATAAATTCTTACCTTGTCTAATTCTTATAAATGTAAGAAAATGGATTGGTCATTAGAGCTCGCTCATGAAATTTTATTAGAGAGGGGTCTGTGTATTTAGAGCGAAGTGAAGCTATTTATCAGTCTGTTTTCTGCGCAGCATTTTGTGTTGAGTAGTTTTAATTTGCGTCGTATGAGCGATTTGCAGCGTTGGTTGTGTTTGTAACTGGCGTGTAAGAAGCGTGGAACGTGCGTGTAAAGGGTGTTTCTGTGACTCACTGGGCTGTGTTGTTATGGGGGCTTTGGTTGACAGTCAGCGCAGCAGCAGCTGCCCATAAGGACTCTGGGAGAACGCAGCGCTGACGCTGTGTGGCGGCAGTCAGCGCAGCAGCAGCTGCCCATAAGGACTCTGGGAGAACGCAGCGCTGACGCTGTGTGGCAGCAGTCAGCGCAGCAGCAGCTGCCCATAAGGACTCTGGGAGAACACAGCGCTGACGCTGTGTGGGGGCAGTCAGCGCAGCAGCTGCCCATAAGGACTCTGGGAGAACGCAGCGCTGACGCTGTGTGGTGGCAGTCAGCGCAGCAGCTGCCCATAAGGACTCTGGGAGAACGCAGCGCTGACGCTGTGTGGCAGCAGTCAGAGCAGCAGCAGCTGCCCCTAAGGACTCTGGGAGAACGCAGCGCTGACGCTGTGTGGTGGCCCGTGTGCCGTTCGAGGAGTGAGAGGCGGAGCCTGTGTGCCTGGCGGCGAGGGGCTCGGAGTGGGACGGAAGCACGGGGCCCCTGGAGTGAAAGACCCCCATTCAGCGTCCCGACCCCCGGGGCCCGCACGCCCCGTCTGCGGCCCGGCTGCACGCCTTCCCTTTCCTGCCCAAACGCAGGCTTTAATGAGTGCCCCTCTCCCAGAGGCACAGGGCCTGCATTTAGACCTGTTACACAAGCATGACCCCCCCCCCCCCCCCCCAAATTCCAAGCGCCGTTGCACTCCACGCGTTCCACGCTGGCGAAACGGTCCAATTGGACGCATTCGTGTGGATGTGCTGGCTGACTGTGTCCGTCAGGGTTGTAGATCACACTAGAGTTGATTCTAATGCTTCTTGAAACACGGAGATGCAAATGTTAATAATCCTTTTCTGTTGAAGCCTGTGTCAATGCACCACTGTGCTTCTTTGTAGAAAGTTGTTCTGAAAGTGCATCTGCCATATCGGTGTAATTCAAGTCAACATGAACCTCAGCAGCTGATGTCTTGCATTCTGTTACAGTACGGTCTGTAGGCACAGGGGCAATGTAACTTCATTGCGTTGCAAATGGCACCATCTTGTGGACAAGAATTGCAGTGCAAGTCTTAGTAGGATCCTAGATGGCATTGTTCGATTTTATCGTCCATGCGTGTTCAGGAGGAAGTGGAAAGATTTTACATTCACTGTTTAATTTTAGGATTTTTGTGGTGGACAGACTTTTTAAGCTTTATATCTTCTCCCCCCCCCCCCCCCCCCCAGAGCTGAGAAGTTGGAGGCCAGAGAGGAACCATGAGCTGGAGCTTTCTCACGCGCCTCCTGGAGGAGATCTCCAACCACTCCACCTTCGTGGGGAAGATCTGGCTGACGCTGCTCATCGTCTTCCGCATCGTGCTGACGGTGGTGGGCGGGGAGTCCATCTACTACGACGAGCAGAGCAAGTTCGTCTGCAACACGCAGCAGCCCGGGTGCGAGAACGTGTGCTACGACGCCTTCGCGCCGCTCTCGCACGTCCGCTTCTGGGTCTTCCAGATCATCATGATCACCACGCCCACCATCATGTACCTGGGCTTCGCCATGCACAAGATCGCCCGCATGGAGGACGACGACTACCGGCCCAAGGCCCGGAAGGGCCGGATGCCCATCGTCAACCGCGGCGCCAACCGCGACTACGAGGAGGCGGAGGACAACGGCGAGGAGGACCCCATGATCGTGGAGGAGATCGAGCCCGAGAAGGAGAAGAAGGCGGAGAAGCCGTCGGCCAAGCACGACGGGCGCCGGCGCATCAAGAAGGACGGCCTGATGAAGATCTACGTGGTGCAGCTCTTCTCCCGCGTGGCCTTCGAGGTGGCCTTCCTCTTCGGCCAGTACGTCATGTACGGCTTCGAGGTGGCGCCGTCGTACGTGTGCACGCGCATGCCCTGCCCGCACACGGTGGACTGCTTCGTCTCGCGGCCCACGGAGAAGACCATCTTCCTCATCATCATGTACGTGGTGAGCGTGCTGTGCCTGGCGCTGACGGTGCTGGAGATCCTGCACCTGGGCGTGAGCGGCATCCGCGACTCCTTCCGCAGCCGCTCGGCGCGGCACCGCGCCCTGGCCGCCGCCCGGCCCTCGCTGTGCCGCCAGGCGCCCACGGCGCCGCCGGGCTACCACACGGCGCTGAAGAAGGGCCCGGGGGGCGGGGGCAAGCCGCCCAAGCCCGAGTTCCGGGACAACCTGGCCGACTCGGGCCGGGAGTCCTTCATGGACGAGGCGTCGGGCCGCGACCTGGACCGCCTGCGGAGGCACCTGAAGATGGCGCAGCAGCACCTGGACCTGGCCTACCAGGCCGAGGAGGCGAACCCGTCCCGCAGCAGCAGCCCGGAGTCCAACGGCACCGCCGCCGAGCAGAACCGCCTCAACTTCGCCCAGGAGAAGCAGGGAGGGACGTGCGACAAAGGTGCGCATTGGGGCCCGAGCCGTTTGGTTTAGCCCTGTGCTAACGCTAACGTTTAACGTGTTCTTTAAGCCACGAGATAGAGATGCTTGTTTACGTCTTACCTTTATAAACTTGGGATGGGGGGGGGGGAGGATTAAATCTCAACTGTGTGTGTTTAAAGTGGAATAATTTAAGTCTGCTTTAATTGAACTGCGTATACCCTTAAACTGACAAAGTGCATTTTATTGAACTTTGTTTTGTTTGAATTGTGCTGCTTCGCGTTATCTTTGACGTTTAAATGGTAAGCCCTTTAAGATGGGTTCCATTTGAGGTTGGGGGGAAAAAAGAACTTGTGATTAATTGCAGCAAACCCTGCAATTAACAAGTACATTTTTTGATGGCACCAATTTATATGTGAGTATTAAAAGGCTTATTTTGATTGGTGGGTGATAGCGGTCATTCTCAGTGTAGCAGACTCGCGCAGGTCTGATAGTCCTGCCTTCTGATGAGTGACGGGCTGGTCAGAGTCCTCTGTGAAGGACGAGCTGGAGCCCAGCGCTGTGCAGGCCAGCGCCCAACGACCGTGAGAGATCACAGCGCCCCTTTCTGCTTTGTCCCCTCAGGGATCCGAGCCTGAATCTCCTTCTCCCACCCGAGCTTCCAGTCCGCTCTTCCCCCCCTGACCAAAACGGCGCTCCGAGGAAGAGGAGGTGCATCTGGGAAGAGCCGGCGGACTTCTGAGAGACTGAAGAGCGTGTGTGCGTGTGTGTGTGTGTGTGTGCGTGTGCGCGCGAGCGAGCGAGAGATTGGGGTGTGAACACGCTGGTGAAGGGTAAAGCAGTGCCTCGCAGTATTAATGCCAGTGAACAGTGGGGGGGTGGGGGATGTGTAACAGTGCACAGAAGGTCAAAGGGCATTTCCGCAGCGCCACACGTACTCCTGGTGGCCTTGCGTGTGCAGCACGTCCGCAGTATTCAGACCAGCCGTTACCTGGATACCTGGAGCAGCGGCCACCGAGGCCACGCCCCCTTCCTTACCCCATGGACGACGGCGCTGCCGCTTTTGGTGGTAAAATAGGAACAACAGGACGAGCGCTTCCAGTTTCGCCCACCTGGAATTTCTGTACGATGGGGAGGGAGAGGGTGTGTGTGTTTGTTTGTGTGTGTGTGGGGAGGGTGGGGAGGGTGTGTGTGCGTACACGTGTGTGTGTTTGTGTGTTTGGGGGGGTGGAGGTGGTTTGCATCTCAGTTAACCTATTCTGGTGTTTACATTTCAGTCATTCCAAAAAGAAAAGACTCTGTTTTTGTAAAGTCATCTGAAACCTGTATTTTTTTTTTTTTTTTTCTTATGAGGGTCTTATTTTGGATAAGTAGTGAACCACAATAAGAGCACCTGTGTTTACCTGTGAAAACTGGCACTCTTCAGAGACTCTCTTAGCCAGAAGCAGAACTCTGCTCTTTACACGGTCTTCTGACAGGGGTAATTAGTTAAATTAGCGATAAGGCAGCCGCGGTCTTTAGTCGAGTTAGCACAGCAACGTACTGCACAGTTAGTTTTTGAAAAGAGTTGGCCGCAATGACACTAGGCATTTCTTTACCTGTAGTTCTCAAGATTACAGACTGTGTTTCTTGTATGCTGAAGCCTTATGTGCCACTGTCCAAATTAGCCAAAAGTAAAAAGAAACCTGGAAAAAGCTTGAAACCTTTGAGTATAAATGTTATTCCAAACTGTTAACGTTATTTTTTCTTTAGTGTTTGTTTTATATTTGAAGATTAAAAATAATCAACTGCATATTTTGATAACTCTTGAAATGTAAAGAGAAAAAAAAACCTCGGATGAGGTTATTTTTCCAACTGCTCTCAACGAAGTGGAAGTTCTAATCATTTACTTTTTTAAAAAGACATTTTTGTATAATATTTGTTGTTGTAGCGCAGGAGACATGAATGGCGAGCTTCGTTGCATTTCCGACGGTACCCAGTCGATTATCTTGCTCGGCCGAGCGTGTGAATTGATAAGCAGTTATTATGCTCATTCTCATAGGTCTGTTTGTCGTACGAGGACTTTGCACACAATAAATCACTTTGAGTACTGGAGTGATTATGGATTTCCTTTTATTAAAACCCGTTGGCAGTAACTGCTGTTTGTTTGCATTAACTGTAGGTCTACGCCACCACTATAAAAGTAGTGACCGTTTTATGTGCATTGCTTTGCTATGCAATTTGACCATCTAGATGTGCGTTTAAGACCTAGTGGGTCAATGCAGTAGCTCGTTTGACGCACAGAATCGTGTTTTGAACACTGCATATTAAAGCAAGTAAACGTCACAGCAGTCAAGCATTTGTACTGTTTAGCCTGAAGCAATGGACAGGCCTCTTGTATGCAATCTAACCACTCCATCTTTCATCATAAACCGACATTCTCAAATGTAAACTTTTTTTGTGTACCACACCAAGATTTTCTGTAAAATATTTTGTTATCTTTGATTCGTATACTTTTTTAAATAGTATTTTCTGCAAAAAAAAATTTCGTAGGAAACTGAATAAAGAATTACTTTTTGAACTGGATTTTGTGCTCTGTGTTTTGTTGTTTTCACTAACATGTTTAATAGTCCTGTAACTGCCATTGCGGTTTCCGTTGGTCTGAAACTTGCGGTCTGCGTGTTGCAAACGGCCGCAGTTGGTAGCACTGAGGGTGAGGGTTGGGAAGATTGCATGACTCTTCAGTTGCGGGACTCCCTGAAAACTTGGTATTTCACCCGGATGGGTGTGGTTTTGCAGGACGTAGCAGTGCACGCTTCGGCGAGCTCAAGGAGAAGGAGCAAAAATCGATGATAATAAAAAAAATAATCTCTGTTTGAAGTTACAATTAGGCGTGAGGTCTCATCTAAGTTTAACCTTGGGTTTAATAAACAACTGTTTAGGTGACGGTTTTGCTAGCTTATAAAAAAGTGACGGGACGACCCAATGCGAGCCGATGAGAACACTCATCAGGCGCACACACAATACTGTGTGACGCAGGACGTAAGGCACAGCCCCGGTTGAAATACCAAGTTTTCAGAGAGTCCGCAACCCATAGACGTTCTAACCCACTCTGTCCTCTTCGGGCCAGCCGCCGTAAAAGGGCGCCGTCATGGTTGAGGACGGATTACCCTAGGCGGCTTGTTATCGAAAGACGAAAGTTAGCGAGACCATCTTTCAGTGGGAGTATGCAGGCATTATCTCTGGCTTCACCACTGAATGTCTTTTTTTTAAACGCCTAAACCTGACAAATTCGGTCTTGTACATACGCCAATATCATATACTTATTAAAAATACGATTAATAGGCAAACTACCTGTTTTCAACTTGGTTAATAAAATGTTATTTCAAGAACAGGCATACAAAGTTGTTTCAGTAAAGAGGTACCTTCATCGGAACCACGTAATATGATGGCCTATACGGTGCAGTACAGTAAGTATTTGTACCGTGACTCCATTCCTTTTGATTTGGCTCTGTACTCCAACACTGAATTCGCAATGAAACAATATGAGGTTAAAGTGCTGTCTGTCAGCTTTAATTTGAAGGTGTTTACATCCATATCCAGTGAATCATATAGGAATTAGGCCAAGCCTACAGCATTTTATCACAATATTCACCTCATTGCATAAGCTACCTAAAACTGAACTGCGAATTTGAAAGTACAGTAATTTGTGTACATGTTTTACCACATGAAAGATTCATGTTAGTGCACATTTAAAAAAAAACAATTTAAATATCATTGATCTAAACCTTTATTGTGTGCACAGAATTTAGAATGCTTACAAACAACTGCAGTTTAAGTTTTTAGCACAGTTTTGAAAAATAGTTTTTCAGCATGTATTAGTAAAAAGAAAATGATAGACACAAGTTTCCGTTATCATGAATATCATGCTTTCAGGCAATCAACTTACAAGAAGGGTATTACTGGCACCTGGAGCAGCTCCAAAGGGTATTGGTCTGGCGCCAAAGGGGAGTGGCCAAACTCTGAATGGGAGGAGTTTAGTGTAACCCAAACCCTCCACTTTGGAGGCAGGCCACGCCCCTTTGGAGGTAGGGCCCTCCCGTCTGGAGCAGATCTAGGTTGCAGAAATACGGCTATGAGATTCACTGCGAGGCCATTTTTCTAAGAGCCGGGCCCTAAATGCAGGTGCAGTCCTCGGCGATGATGTTGGGCAGGGTCTCGTATTTGACGGAGTAGCCCCTGTCGGAGGTGGTGCGGACGCGCAGCGGCTTCATGGTGCCCGGCACGGCGGCGCAGCACTGCCTGATGCCCATCAGGGTGGTGATGCGGTCCTGGCTGGAGCAGTTGCCGTGGCAGTAGTGGAAGGTGAAGACCTTGGGATGCACGATCCAGTTCTCCCAGCCCAGCTCCTGGAAGGAGATGTTGAGCTCCTCGCGGTGGCAGTCGTCGTAGTCGCCCCCGTCCTGGGCGGGGCGCTGCAGGCGGTCCAGCGCCGACAGGGACCAGGGGATGGAGGACCGGCGCGAGCGGTCGGGGGCGCGGGACCGGGCGCGGAGGTGCAGGAAGGGCGTCTTGTCGGCCTCGGCGCGGCAGGCGCAGGTCGGGCAGCGCACCTGCGCGGCGAAGGGCCCGTCGGCCAGGGAGGAGAGCACGGCGCGGCCCAGCCGGTACACCGCCCAGCCGCCCTCCTCCAGCCTCTCGGGCGCGTCGGCCGCCAGGACCAGCTGCTGCTGGGCGGTGAGCACGTACAGGGGGGCCGAGGCGTTGGCGGGCAGGGGCCCGTCCCCCGAGTAGAACCAGAAGTGCCCGGATGTGATGGTGGACTCCAGGGTGTGGGTGGAGGGCTGGAAGTAGTAGGTGAAGAAGCTGCCCACTCCATGGGATGGAGGGTCTGAGGTGTGTGCGCACGTGGAGTCTGGAAATAAAACACAGGGCCGTGGGATTAGCATTAAACCCCTTTACCTCCAGCACCGCAGCCTGCATGCTGCAGTAGGTCTTACACACGCATGGACGCACATATACATGCACACACACACACGTGCACGCACATACATATACGCGCGCACACACACACACACGTGCATGCACATACACATGTACACACACAAATGCACGCATGAACACTTCACAGACACACGCGTGCACAAACATATACATGCACACACACATGCACACTTGCACGTATGAACACATCACCCTCATGCGCGTGCACACACATATACATGCACGCATGCTTATGCAGGTACAAACACACATTTTTTCCTTAATGTTTGCAGAGCTGGTTTTTAACAGTCTCCTGGATAGAGCGCATCACTGGAAATGCCTTTTCTATAGTGTTGGAGCTCTCTAAATATTCATCTCCCTTTAACCATACCGACTGAATGCTTGTTAAAACACTAGGATTTTTTTTGTTTTTTTATTTTTTTATTTAATTAAAAAAAACTCCCCTAAGGCTTTTTAGTAAAATACATAGAACAGATCCTAATATCATATATGGTTCTATAAAGCTAACCTTCCTGACCCCCACTCCAGGCTCCCAGTTGACTGCTGACTGCCCTGTTCTGCAGCTGCTGGTCTGTCCCCCCTCCTCCCCCCCCCACCACCCCCCACGCACGCTCAGCCCCCAGCCGAACCCCAGCCCCTCCTCTGCACGCTCAGCACCCAGCCGAACTCCAGCCCCTCCCCTGCACGCTCAGCCCCCAGCCGAACTCCACCCCTCCCTCGCGGTCCGGACCGGGTTTGGGACTGACCCGAGCTGGGGAAGAGGATGACCTGCGAGGCGTCCTGGTGGATCTGCCTGCCCTCGACCGGGGCCGCCCTCCCCACCCGGGACCTGAGGGGCCGGTGCGCCCCCGGCCCCCCCGGCCTCCCCGGCCCCTCTGGCACCCCCGGGACGGGCGCTTCCTCCAGCCCCAGCCGGGCCAGGATCAGCTGCCTCAGCCAGTCCAGCACCAGCCCGTGCTCCGGATGCTTCTCCTGGCAGGCCCGAGTCCAGGGTGCGGCACACAGAACCAGCGCCACCAGGAGGCCGCAGGACAGGCTAGGGTACCCGCACCGCATGCTCGCTCCGCCCAAACCGCTCAGTGGGGAACGGGGTGTCGCGAACGCCGTCAAGCAGCACCAAATTAGTCCAATTTAGCCCAGGAATCAGAGCCGAACAGCCTCAGCGCAGTCCAATTTAGCCCAGGAATCAGAGCCGAACAGCCTCAGCACAGTCCACTTTAGCCCAGGAATCAGAGCCAAACAGCCTCAGCACAGTCCAGTTTAGCCCAGGAATCAGAGCCGAACAGCCTCAGCACAGTCCAATTTAGCCCAGGAATCAGAGCCGAACAGCCTCAGCACAGTCCAGTTAAGCCCAGTATTCCAAGTCGTCCTGCTTCCTTTGCTCTACCTGCAAGCCACCTCAACTGCAGTATCCACAAGTTGAGTGTCCTGACTGGTGGACCTGTGCACGGGGTCTCAGTTTGCCGAGCGGCTGCGTGGTCGTTGCTGGTCCTCGTGCGGCAGGGTGCCGGTATCTGCGCGACTGCTCCGTTGTGCCTGTAAGAATGCGTCTGCCCGGTCTAGCCTTGCTGGGACGGCTCTCCCCCTCAGACGCAGATGCCTCAGCTAGCACTACCCCGCGCGTGACGCAAGCAGCCATGTTGTGCGAACCCTATCTCTCGTAGCGGCGAAAGGAGAGGGGGCTAAGATGAGTGGAAGGTTGAGACTGCTGTTGGATTCCAAGATGCCACAGGCTAATAGTGTTTGCAGTTCATTGACCTTATATTGACCTTATATGTTTATATGTTTAGTTCAACTCTGGAATATATGTGACTGAAAAATGCAATTTTTGCAGTGCTGTTTCCCTGCATTAAAATAGTTGCAGTTTCAAATGAATGAAAAACAATTTTTTTTTTACTAATTTAATATTTTTCAATTTGAATATTTTGAATTCAATATTTAAACAGCTTTCCTTTTATATGCTAGACAAAACAAAATGTTGGTAAACCTGTTGGAAATTTCCTTTTAGTATTATGTACATGATGTTCATTGCATGAGATTACTGTGTGAGTTGGGCTAAACTAGATGATCTTTAGTGAAACGTATGGTTGGCCGTCATATATATTCCAGTGGTAAGAGAGAACTGTTCCTTTCATGCTGTGGCCCTGCTCGGAAGGCTGTTTTTAAAGTCATAACTCTTACTGGAGTGTCTTATTAGGTTTCAGATGCACGTGTGTGTGGTGTTGCACATGGATGTAGTTGTGTAGTGTTAGTGTGACTGAAGTGCTATTGGCTGTAATGGTCTGAACTCAAACAGCGCTTGTGAGGATGAGTCTTTATTTTTGCAGCTGGTGAGAGGTGATGAGAGGTCAGAGGGTTTGCTTCTCTCCACACACCTGCGTTCCCACCAGATCTTCTGGAGGAGGGAGCTCTTGGAAATGAGTCTCTCTATCACTGGAAAACAATGGAGGCTGTTTTCGTCAAACGCTTGGCCTTGGAG